>NC_044572.1:16340833-16657500 GCF_901933205.1 Camarhynchus parvulus | reverse complement strand
ACAGAGGATCTGACCTAACATCAGGTTCGGAGAAATAACTTTCTTTGTACTACTAATAATCATAACTCAGTGGTTTTGGGGGCTTGTTTTCTGTAAATGATTTGAAAGCTAAATGTTGCATCTCTTTGTTCATTCTCTTTACTATATGGCAGTTCGAATGGAGAAAGTCTCTAAGTATTTGGAAGGTAGGAATAATAAATTACGTGTAAATCCATCATTTCCATTATTTTGGTACTGTAGGAACTTCCTGCTAACACTTGTGACTTCTGGGCTTGCCACCTCATTAGGCTGGGTTTTGTTTTATTTTACTTTTGAGGTGATTAGGTCCAGGAAGCTGCACGTTTAGTCCTTGTTGACAGGCTTTTTGAGCTCCTGAAGGAAGGAGAGTATTTAAAACAAAACAACTCTCCCAAGCAAAACTAGTTGGTGCCTTTCCACTAAGAAAATGAACAACTAATGTGTATTGATACATTCTGATGTAGATGTGGATTGTCAAAATGAATACAGTTCTGGTAATCCAGCTCTGTCATCTAATCTAAAGTTTAAAAAAAATTGCCAATCAAATCTCATGCTTTTTAAATCATGGCTTCTCAAGTTTTCTGAGGCTCAAGTTCATTAAGGGAATATTTAAATATTTTAAATTACTGAATTAAATTACAGGTGGCAAACCTAGTGGTATCACAGCTGCATAAAAGTCAGTGTGTTGATTTTTATTTAGCATTACCATTGTGAGAATGTTTTGATCATACCAATTATTATGTTACAGGTAATGTGTTCATAAGGCTGTTGTGTAAGTCTTACAGTTGTTTAAATCTGGCTTAAAATGGCATTTAAAAACTGAAATGTAACAGGGCAAAACTTGAAACTGTTTTTAAAAACTAAATCCATTGCACATATAAATTGGTTAATGTCTTTAAGAAGCATGAGTCAACTGGTTAAATTGCCTTTTGTATGTGGTTTTTTTCCCCCCTACCTTAAAGGAATGTGGTTTTATTATCAAGCCTCAGAGAAACAGAAATATTTTTTCATTGTTTTGGGGGAAAAGTAGTGGTAGAAGTTTTTACATGGCCATTTTGAAAGTGGGTGTGACTTTTTTCTCAACTGAAGTTGTGTATACTTCATGTGTGGGATGCAATAGGTTTGCCTGACAGCTGGATTGATGGGTGGGTAAGAGTATCAGTAGATTCAGGTCAGTGATCTGTATAATAAGGATTTACTTGGACTTGGTGTCTGTGGCACAGTGCCAGAAGCCACTTCTTTAAAAAATGACACAGAGAATCATGGAAGTTGAACTGTACCTGCTTCCATAACAAATCTGGCATACTTGTTTTTTAAAGAGACAGTTTAAACATAAGACAGTGTAAGTTAAACAGAACAGCAGATTTCAGCTTTACCTTGTTCTGTAATAATTACCTTGTTAATTACCTTGTTCTGCAATAATTCTAGTGATATGTCATCATTCATGCCACTTACAGGTGCAACATCTGATTATGCCATGATAAATTAGGACAGATTTTCACAAAGTTCCTTGTATGTTACAACTTTACCATTGCATTTAAGGTTTTGAAGCCTTTTCTTTGGTGCTCTTACCACTTCCCTGATTAAAAGTGAAGCTGGAAATAATTATTGTTGTTTACAGTTCAGATACCAAAATATTCCATAGAAGTATAGAAGCATGATTACCTTCAGTCTTTCAGATACATAATAAAGAACACAACCAAAGGGCCCAAGTCTGTCAGAGATGGTGTAAACACTGGTGACAATACTGTTAAAAATTGACACATAGTTATGTTTTGACTGTGTCAGTTTATCCAGTCTTGTTTCTTTCCTCACCCCCAAACCCCTACAGTCTGTAAGTTCTGCTGTGAAAGGTATGCTTTGCAAGTGTCTTCTGAAATCTGGGACCCTCCTCTTGACTACCTTGCTGCATATTGTACCCCCATCTTCTGGTCCATTCTGTTTGGAGTTTGCCTTCCATTCTTCAGTAAAACTTTGATCTGTATGCAGATCATTACCTAATTATTTAGGAATTGTATGCCACTGCCTCAAAATCAACAGTTTCTTGAATTAGTGGAAGAGAATTGTCTGTAAGCTCAGTGTACATCAGTTATGGCTTGTGTATTGTCTCTAGCAGATTGGGCTCAACAGAAAAGTATAGCCTTTTATAATTGCATTTCTAGTTTTTGTGGGTCTTTGAAAATGATAAATATAAACCATTGAAATACTGCCTTTTTGAATCAATAGAGCCTGTGGGTCCTTAATAAAGAACACAGAAGTCTGACATGCCAGCATTGAAATCAATGACTTGTAACATCTACTAGAAAACGAGGATGAACTTATTGGATCCATGGGTTCCAAATACCCAGACTTGAATGTGTTGGTAAAGAAAGAAAAAATAAAGAATTCACTCCAATAGGCTGAGCAAATCTAAGAGTTATTTTGAAAGCATAAAAACTGGGTAGTGTTTGGAAAGGTCACCCTGCAGCTGTGTGAGAAGCTTGACTTCTCTGGAAAGCTGTGTCAGTAATGTCTTTCTGACGGGTATGAAGTGCTTCTTTACAGACAAAGTCATTGACAAATTATTTTTGGGTACATGATATACTGGACATCAAAGAAGAAAGTGGGCTCTTAGCTGACATAGCAGTGCAGAAGGGAAGAAGTAACTTGCAGCATTATAGAAAAGACTCTTGTTTGTAGCTGCTGGAAGAGTAGAGTGACACGTGAGGTGGATAGGTGCTTTAGAAGAGTAGCACTTTAACTTTTTTGCACTTGCTAGTAAATGCACAAGAAATCTGATGTCTAAGTCAATGTTAAAAAGGCAAAGAAGCTTCAAAACACCACTGCTCAGTAAATGTGAATTTTTTAGAATGGGCACTCAAGTTTCCTTGTTTTATAATTGTTGAAGAACCAAAGGTGGGCTAGGATTGACACCTAGTGATCTGATATGGGGTGGAAAATATTGAGTTTCAGAACCAATTGATCCTTCAGAATGCTTCCCTGAGAATGTTTGTGGATATTTTCTTTTTTCGGAATGAGAATAAATCCAAAAAGGGGACAAGGACATCCCTATCTGACAGGCTCCTACACTAAGTTAAGGTATCTGAACAACTAAGCAAAGTATCTGGAATTTGTTTACAAGTTGTTCAATAGAATTTTTCTGTATAATCTTTCTGCTTTGTGAAAAGGCATATTATCTGTTCTAAAATCCTGACAAATAGAGATGACCCTTTGCCTGCATACTGAGCAGTAGTGGTGTCAATAAACCTTTGTGAAAACTAAATGTTGCCTCCAGTAACAAGAAGTTAGGTGCTGCATAGGCTGTAGGAAGTTTCAACACAATTATAGTTTTATATCTTGGGTTCCTAAGAACTGCTTTTCTCCCAGCTGTGTTGCAGTGGCATCAGAGGAAGGTCTGCTGAAGCAAGGTGCTGTGCAGTGCTGCATATGCTGGTTTGGGGCAGTGCTGATGGCAGCACAGGCTGTGAAGGAGGAACCCATGCAGGGCACTGCTTGTGTGAATGGCAGAAGCTGGCCCAGCTCACAGGCAGACACTGCTGTTTAACAATTTGCTTGGTGTCTTCTTGCATTCGATAGGGGAGCTAGGTTTAAAAGACAATACTCACTAAGATCTGTGTGCTTTTAGAACAAGCAAACACATGTAAACATTTGTGTTTCAAAGGCAGTAGTTAGTACAGGATCAGCTTTGAAAAAAGTGAGCCTGTTCCTAATTACTATTTTCCAGGTAGAAATACTTTTCTTACGCTTAAAATACAATATATTTTCCAACTGTGTTTCTTTAGATTGCGTATGAGTAGTTTATCTGTTCAAATAGTTTTGTATACTCGGAGACCTTCTCAGGTTGTTTTCGGTGTCTTTGCTTTCTAGTGGGGCATTTGGTGGCTCTTTCTGCTTGTGTGTGAGCCTTTGCTCTGAAACACCCTCTGTTTGTTTCATAAGCTCACTTTTTCATGGCTCTTTGGCTTCAAAGATACTTGCTTAGCAGATTTCCTTCCCTTTCCTTCCACCTTTCTTCACTAGGATTTTTACGGAACTCAATGTCAGTGAATCTTCTTAGTCATTCATAAGAAGGGGAGAAAGAGCTAAAATCCATGTTGGTCTGAACTGCAGGGCTTTATTAGGTTCTGTTAGTGGCTGCACCACAATGAGGAGTTGCATTGAGGCAAGAGGAGCTGCTGGGTGTGTGGGCGAGTGAGGTTTTTAAAATCCCATCCTTTAAACTTTTCTCCCATTCTAGTTTCCAGTTATAAATTAACAGATATAATCAAGGTTACAAATGATATTCAGATAGGCTACTGTGAAACTTACTATACAAATACTTTTTGTTAAAATTTCAGTAGTTTAGCCTTCAGAAGTGTCTAGAACATTCTCTTCAGCATTTGCTGCAGGATGGGATTATTATAGAAGATTAAGGGCTGGGCCAGCAAGTGCCAGTCAGTGGAGAGTCTCAGTGAGATGTGGAATCAGTGACTCAACAAGCCATGGCTTGTCCTGTTGCAATCTGTACCTGCTTCGTGCTTTACACACCAAATCTCAGCCTCCTTTGTGAACTCGACTTCAAGCTGATGGCTTTATGTCAGTGCTGTCTAACAGTGCTGGAAATGAGGGCAGAGCATCAGTGTAGCTCTAAGCCTGAGTATTTCAACAGCTCCCCTCTCATACAGAGTGATCAGAAAATATATTGCCACAGGGTGAGCGGCAAAGTATCCAAATGGTAAAATGTAAGATTAAAAGTTGTTTCTTTGTAAGTGGAGGGAGCTATGAGACATTTTCTTCCATAGAAAGAAAAGGCTGGCTGTATTGTGATTCATGCTGGGTTGAGTCAACAGTAACAGTTTTGGTGCATAATTGGTTGTTGAACTTGGATTTTTTCCTTCCAGCCAGACAAGATTTCCCTACAAAATGGAAAGTAAATGTCAAAAGCTCTTCAGGTTTCATAATTTAGAAGATATATCCACTTGCCAGATAATTCTGGTGTCTTATATTTTAGCTGTCTTATTGTAAAGATCTTGTGATGAAAGAACTAGAATCTGTATTTCTTTCTGTTCTACAAAGACAAGCTATAAAGAAGCAGTGGATAGGTGTGTGTGAGGCTGGGGAAGGTCAGATATTGGTAGTCCTATCTTGATTGCTGTCAGAAAAGTACCCAGTGGACACAGTCTGGTGTTTTGTATTTAACTTTGTGTAGCAAAACTAATTAATTCTAGCCTTTAAGATGCATAGAAAAGCCATTTGTTTTACCTCTGAGGCTGTGTTTGACATGGGCTTTGTAAAAGGCAGTTCAGATGGTAGGCTTGGTGCAGATGGCAGGAGACTATGACCTTAATGTTATTTCATTTTTGTTTTTTTCTGGTACAGGGCAAAACAATTTTTGATTGCTACAATTCAAGGCTACAATGTGTGACTCAGCTATGTGGCCTTGTGTTGTTTCCAAGCATAATTCAGTTTTCTTTATAGGGTTCTGAGTTCACTGTGCTCACATTTTGTATTTTCTGGGACAAAACTCAAGAGTGAATAATGCTCCTTCCTAGCTGCCATGCAAAGTGAAAATTCCGAATGATGACTTTATCTCTTCTGCACAGAAAAGAGCTTAGCAAGTTTTGCTCCTCCCGGGGGGAAGTAGTACCAGGCTTGGGGACATCCTGGATCCTGGAATGATGTTACTGTGCTTCCAAGTTCCAACATCTAAGAAGCAGCTGTTCTTCATGCTCATTGTCACCCGTTGGCTGAGGTGCTGGCAGAGCTGGCAAAGCCTGGATCATTGGTCCTGCAGCACGTGCGCCGTGTAACCGAGCTGTGTGTGCCTGCTGGCCCTGGACATCTGGGGCCTTTGTGGAGCTTCCTGCCAGTGCTGGGAATGCCTGTGCAGCAGCTGCTCTTCTGCTGGGCTTCTCTCTGCCAGGAAATCCCAGGCACGATGTCTCTACTGCAGAAGGCTGAGGAGCGTCAGGGAGGAGGGAAATGTATCCAAGTCAACCCCAAAACTCGATATCCTTATTTATATGGCATATATTCTGAAAATCCTTGGGAAAAGGTACTGGCAATATGGGTGGAGATGAGAAACTCCTTAGATACTGAAAAGTGTAAAGGTCTGGGATGACTAGTTAGTAATCCTAAATACTGTACTTGCAAGTTAATATGAATGTCTGAGAAGTTGCTGTTTTCTGTGTTTATTCTTTTCCACAGACTATTGTTTTAATGTTTATTAATGGTAAATAAAAATGTGAGTATTGTTGATTAAATTTTTTTATTAAATACAGAGTCATCTCTTGGAGTGTAACAGCTTGAAAAGCACATAAGCAGAGAGAGAAATGCTGACAAAACAAGGCTATAGTCTTTTGGAGTATATTAAAAGAAAAGTAAAAATGAGGAGAGGCTTTTTCTGTTATAGTAAAGTTTAGGAAGACTAAACCACCAAAAAAAGGAAAACTATATAGAGGAAGATGTGGTGATGTCCCAATATCTGTGCTTAGGGTGTACATTCATCAGAGAACTTGCACCTAACGCACTTAAATTTAAAAGAAATAAACCCATGGTAGTTAAATTAATGATTTTTAGATTTTTCAGACTGTATTTCTGACAGACTCTTCTAAAATCTCTTCTTATTTGTGTTGGCTGCTTGTTTGAGTAGTGAAAAACAGATGTTGCAGAGCAGGCTGGGCCCTCAGATATTTTCTTTGTAAAGAAGAAAATATCTTTTTAATATAGTGATATAGATATCTTTTTATATAGTGTCCTATATTAAAAAGAATGCAAGGAAATGAGGGAATAGAAACTCTTGGTCTAGTTGAAGAGCTTATTGCTCCCAGATGCTTTTATGTACCACTCGTGTCTCCTGCAGACACCGCTCCGTGCAGTATTTGGTACATCAGTTTCAAAATGAGGTGGGGATTTGTGTAACCAAGTGTATTGGAAACGGCAGAACGTGGTTGCACAAACTTGGAATTGAAGTCGGGAGCCTACTTGGATCAGTAACAAGCATGAAACCTCAAGGGCTGAGGGCTAGAAAGTAATTACAGTTACCTGATAATGAAAACAACTTTGTACAGCATGTAGACTCCCTGAGAATTAACATAAACCCAGGTGTGCAGGGAGATCCCTACACAAAGTGATACAGGTGTAAGTCATGGAAATAATCTTCTAGTGGTTAAGATTTTGCTGCTGTTGAGCAGATGTTATGGTATTTCATGAAAACATGTAATTTTTATTAAACAGTGAGGGTGTACACAGCTAGCTAAATGTTTTATCACATCTTTCATGTGCTGTTGCAGGCTGGCTCCTGATCATTGGTATTTTCAAAGCATGTGAGAGGCTGTGGAACTTGTGTGAGGATAATACTGTGGTGTACTGGGCTAACCATCAGTACAGCTCCAGCAGTGCATGTTAATTTTGTAGAAGAATTACATGCCTGTTCATAAAACAGAAATACAAGGCGTTTGAGAAAAACCTGCTAGGCAAGGTTCTCTTTGTCAAATGACCTTCAAGCTGGGGCAGATATACAGAGGCATTTAAATTCTGAACTCCCATCTGGGTAACAAAAACAGCCTCAAAATACGTGAAGAGTTAAAAATCACATACTTACTTTTGAGAAACTTAGCCCCATTATACAGGTCATTGAGGGGAATTGTAGTGATGCTTTTAAAGAAATATATTTAGTAATGGCTTGTAGGAAATCCCTTAATAGGGCTGATACTAGAAAATAAATATCTGGTGAAAGCTTGTAGAGAAACTGCATGTTTGTTCTTCATAGCCTTTCCATCTTGCCTTTTTTTTTTTTTTTTTTTTTTTTTTTTTTTTTTTTTTTTTTTTTTCTTTTTTTTTTTTTTTCTTTTTTTTTTTTTTTTTTTTTTTTTTTTCTTTTTTTTTTTTTTTTTTTTTTTTGTCAAATCTTTCTTTCTATTTTAAGTTGTTACTGTTACACAGCTCCTACTATTTAGTATTAAAAACCCCAAACCCACAGCCCAGGCTTTTACTGAATAGAATTCCTTCTCTGGTTAAAAAAAAGTACAGCTTTGATTTAAAAAATTGTCACAAATATCACAGTTTGATGTTGTATGTAGTGAGATGAAAATAATAAACCAAGAGGAGTTCTACAGTATCTAAAGTAGGGCAACAGAAAAAGCTTCTAACATTTTGCATGCAGTTGAAGTGAGTGGATGAAATAAAGGGTTGAGGGGTGGCTGGGTGGGATTAGCACAAACCAAGTAAGGTTTTAAAAGCTTGCTTAACTTGTGAATGTACATTCCTCAGGGAACAGCCATTAATCTACTGGCAGGGGATGTAGAAGTCATTGCTAAGTTGGCTCTGCTTAGTCTGTAAACCTGTCACCCCCAGGATTAAACTGATGATTGACCATCGTGTCTGGTTCCTTAGCAGATACTCAGAGCAAAGAGAATGGCAGCCAGCTGTGGGTTTACCATGTAGTTAAAGCAATTGGGGATGGAGCTGATGAGGATAGCAGGGTATGGGTTCTGAGGGAAAGCACACAATTAGGCCTGGCATTTCAGGTGGCCAAACTCTGTACAGGGTTGTGTTGTTACAGTCTGCATCAAAGCAATGCCTCTTTATGGTCTTTGGGAGCACTGTTGCTAAGAATGACTTAGTGGAAGAAATATGATCCTGATGGATTTCAGTTATTCAGGTGTCCTGTGATGTGATACCATAAATCTGTAACTGTTGATACATTCTCTCAGTTCCTCCTCTTAATTTAAATGTATGTGATAGATCACTTAGAAGTTTCCCCAAATGAATAATCGCCTTACTGCAAGTAAGTGAAGAAAGAACATGCTTTAATGTTCAAAAACATTCCTTTTCAAAAGAAAATAAGTAAATCTTAGGAAAAGCCTTATGGTGTAGCTGGGGCTTTTTGCAGTATCT
Organism: Camarhynchus parvulus; assembly: GCF_901933205.1. Lineage (NCBI taxonomy): Eukaryota > Metazoa > Chordata > Aves > Passeriformes > Thraupidae > Camarhynchus > Camarhynchus parvulus. Next base: position 16,648,605 of record NC_044572.1, on the reverse strand, counting down.
TTGTTAGGGTGAGGAGCTTTACAGTTTTAATTCCCCTTCACAGCTCAATGTTCCTCCTAGTCTTGTCTTTCCTGTTTACTCCCACAGCTGGGTAGGACACATGGATGATTGTGTCCCCACCCCCATGTTGTTAAAGGGAAGGGTGATGTGTGCCTTACAGTGCCAAGGGGGCTGTGTCTGTGCCTAATGCTCATGCTGTGAGGACATAACTGCTGCCTTATCCTTCTTATGCTGCTGCTTCTCAGAAAAACATCTTGAGAACTGGGATTCGCAATCATGAAACACACTTGTGAGAAAAAAAATGGGAATATGTTGGAATTTCTCTTTTGTGAAGCAAATTTCTGTGCAAATAAGTAGTGACCACCTATGAGGAGAAGATGAGCAGGTGCTTATATTCTTGTAGTGTACAAGATAGACAATTGCTTTTCCAATTCTCATTTTACAATAAAGTAGGGGTTTTTTAATCTTCAGATAAAGAGATGGATTAAATCAATCCAAAGCAGTCATGCAGGGTGCCCACAGAAACATTACCTTGCAATAAAACTAAGGTGAACTTAATATTTAACATAATCATTGTTACTATACAATAAGTTATTTTACCTTTTTTTCTCTTTTTAAAGTGCTGTGGATAAGCTTGGAAACTAGAGAAATGTGGGAAGGCTCTTCATTGGAAGGTTAAAGTAGAAAAAAGCTTTAGCTTTAAATTACCATGCAGCGGAGAAAGTAGTGAAGCTGGTTTGGCAACTCCAGTGTAATTTGATATTATTTTCCAGTTTAATGTTAAACCTAAATGTGAGAATAACTCTTTCAAGGTTCTGACAAGGGAATGTAAAAATTATGCAAATGGAATGCTGTGGTGACAATTAAAACAGTCAGATTTCAGCCTTGGAGACAACATGTAATCTGTGCAAGTGTCTCACAGAAAGTGTCCCCTCTTTGTACCTTTGTACTCTGTCCTAACATAGGAGGCTTAAACGATCATCAGGATGTATTTGACTATAACCTTTTCTACAGGAGATGGTAGAATTGTTCTTTATATACTTAATCTTTTTAATGAAGCTTTACTTTTCAATTTTTTGTACAGTTACAGTAAATTGTGATCCTTGGAGTGATCAAAGATGTGGAAAACAGGGATTTGGTAGTTACTTTGTCTATTTCAATATTTGTTTCTTTAAATATTTATGAAAAAATGCTCAATGTATATATTAATTTCATCAACATTTTCACTGAAATCAGGGAATTTATTTCCATGTGTCATTTGTTAGGTAAAGATCTGTATAAACGTGAGTCATCTCACCATATTTTACATCTGCCTAAATTACAGCAGATATGTGGAATATTGTGTTTACCTTGTCCAGAATTCTGTTGTTCACATAATTGAATATAATGTTTCAAGATTTGCTCTGAACTGTGGCAGGTTTGAAGCATTTCAGCCCAAAAGGGAAATTCTGCTAAAACAGTGATTTTTGGGTTTAAAAGAACATGGCCACATCAGTCCCAGCTGCAGCTGTAACCCAAGTACAGTAACAGGCTTGGTCTGAGACTCCTTCTGCAAGCGGCTGCAGTCGCTTCCCTGGAGGCTGCCCAGAGTCATTGAGAATATCTGCACCAGCAGTCAGGCAGTCAGGGATGGGCCACAAAAGAAAAACATTAAACCAATTAATAAAGAGCTTACAGAAATAAGTTGCCATTATTTGGTAGATCTTCTAATATGGACATACTTTTGTAGAACTGTGACTGATAGTTTTGAGGGTGGTAGTGGTGGTGTGTGTTGGTTTCCTTTAAAATGCATCTTCTTTTGTTTGCTTTTTTTCTTAGACCTTAGTAATGTTATGAATTCCACTCCAACTATAAAAGCTGTAAATGGAAAAGCTGAAAGCAGCGATAGTGGAGCAGAATCAGAAGAAGAAGGGCTTCATGAAGAGGAAGAAAAAGAAGTGCAGATAAATGGAAAAGGTAAGTTTTCTGGACCACTGTGTGTCCCAGAGTTGTTCTTAGCCACCTAAGTGGCAGAAAATGCCAAAGTATCATGAATGCTTTTTCAAGGGAATTAGATGGAAATATATGTGAATGCTATGTGAAAGGTATCTGTTTCAACGTAGGCTGTAAGACTTAGTACAAATTTGCAAGCTATGCCGTATGATTTTTGACTTGCCTAGCAAGTTCTGTCAAAAGGTTATCTAAATATCTATACCCTGCATTGTTTTGGGTTTTGTTGCCAGTGCTTTTTTGTAAGAGCTATGAATGGTTACATGGCCTTTAAGAGTAGAATTGAAAATTACTATTTTTTCTTCAGAGACAATAAAACAGAACTTTCACTGAGATTAATTTAGAGGGTCCATAAAGAACTGGATGCTGAAATAACAGCATTTAGTGAAAACCAAATGCAATGACATATTTAGAATTCTATACAGATGTACTCCAAGGACATTCAGATTATTATTTAGTTTAGGAGAAACACATACTTCAGATTTACTTACTTATGTTTTGAGTATTTGCTCTTTTTGCTTTTTACAAGAACAGAACAATCCACTCAAATGGGAATATAGGGGCATTTAGATGTTTTGTTCTGCAGATACATTACACATACAGTCCGTTAGTAAGGGAGCTGCTTGAAGAGATATGGTTGGAGCTATTAGGTACAGAGCTTTCTCTTTGCAAAGTTTTCTTTTCTTTTACAGATTATAAGAATGTGAAACCTGAATCAGCAGCTGCTAAGGATTTGGAAGGCATTGTTAGTAATGGATGTTACAAGGACAGCTTTATCCCAGATATGCAGAATGGCATCCAGACCAAATCTGCTTTGAATGGCTTGAGCCCAGAGGAAGAAACAAATAAAATGGAGCCAAGCCTAGAAATAGCTCAGAACGCTGCTCACCAAGGTATTGTCCTTCCAATACCATGTTTTCATTTGCACATGTTTTTCATGAAAAATATTCTTTTTATGGAAGCTTAATCCTGGGATTCAGAGACTAGCAACGGTGTCTTTCAGTTGCAGAAATCTGAAGACAGAATACTAAAACGAATTAATTAATTCCAGTTAAAAAGAAAGCTTTCTTTTAGTGTCTCTTACAGAAAGAGAGGGGAATTCAGAGACAGAGGGGCCTAAACCCACAGAAATAGAAGTGTTTTCTTGTAATGTCATTATGCTACCTATACAAATACTATTTGCCTTTGAAAGTGAATTTGTAGTAAAAGAAAAGTCACATATATCTGGTTTATCGTTCTGAAAAACTGAACATTTTATAAATGCCAGTTTGTTGAAACTGGGGTCTGAATATGTATTTTTAGTAATAACATAACTTTAGGCAAAACTGCTTTTTACTGAGCTTAGGAAGGAGAGGGTAATAAAAAAGGCAGAATTAAAATTTATAACACAGAAATGTCAATATGAAGTATAGTTTTCCCACTAGCAAAAGTTTTCTATAATTCCTAAATTAATATAACATCTTTATTCAGAATCCATGTTTAGGATGACAGTTATAGATAGAAGAATAATGGATTGATGCTCACCTACACATTTTAACTCATTGCTCTAGTCTTTGCCAGGGTTGGCTCAACTGGCTCACATTTACAAACCATGTGTGCTATCCCTTTTTCCCTGCAGGTGCAAGTGAAGAGAATACTGAAGAGATCTCAGCAGCTCAGCACTTAACCAGTGATTCAGACAGTGAAATTTATTGTGACTCTATGGAGCAGCTTGGACTAGAAGAGGTAGGGGTTTAGTATTCCTGGGTGTATTTTGAAGCTGGTATGCTGCTTATTTTTTAATAGGTTCCTCTCAATCAAGTGAATATGGACATGCAGAGGTGGATGACGTGGCTCATGCATGCTGCCCTTCTGTTTGAACTAGAAGGGTTTGTTCCTTTCATTGCTAGCATTTTACAACTTGGTTACTGCTTATCTAAAAGCCTTGAAGCCTTCAGAGAATTTATGTGAGGAGAAGGCTTCAAAAACTACAGTACAAAGAAACAATTGTCAAAAAGGAAAATCAGTATAAAGAAACTAAGGTCTGTGTCCACAAATTAATGTAAGGTCTCATAACATGTAAGGACCAGAATTCAGCTATTTTTAACAAATGGGGGAAGTATCTTTTTAACAATTCACTTGCCTTTTTTCTGGCCTGATGACTTCTGCATTTGTTTCTTAGAATAAATAAAGAATAAGTGTTAGCAGGTGCCCTGTAGGCCAGTGCCTGCAAGTGGCACTGGCCTACAGGTCTAAAGAAGTGGGGATTACAAGGATTTCTGTGTTCTCTTATACTCTCTTCAGTCATAATGTACACCTCTGACTTCCATATAAAACGTGAGCACCACCTGTGCTGCCATAGTTTTGACTGGATTTTTGCTCCGGCTGATTACTACTCATAACTGTAATATTTGTTGGCTTTCTGGCCTAGACCTTCTTCAGAGGCCCAGGTTAAGTGTGGGCTTTGTAGGTTGCACTCAGAAACCTCATTTCCTGATTCTGGAGAGAAATGTGTGAATGTGCCTGGGATCAGAAAGGCCAGAAGTGCTCAAATATTGCATCATTCTCTTGTCTGGCTCTTTCCTGAGTATGTAGGGAATTCATTTTAACAAATCAAAATTCTGCCCAGTAATAAAGCATGTTGGGAAATGTAATTTGATAGAAGTGCTGCAAGCTGCCTTATCTAGCTGATTTCCCAACCTTGTGTATTGTTCAAGCTTGTTTGAGATTCTTTAATTGAAGTGGGTGGGTAATTTGTCAGAGTTTCCCAACCTGCATGAGGAAAGTTCCAGTTTTCCACAGAGTAACTAATGTTCAGGTATATGTAAAGAAATACACAGGTAGAACTACAGGTCAATCAGTTCAAACTAGAAGAGGTTCACTTAAGAAATAAATACAGCTTAAATAAATACAGCTGTTTCTTGGAAAAGATGTAGCCAGCACTCTGCCCTTCAGTTCTGATGATCCAGAACTGCTATTTTATTTGGGCAGCAGTTTCCATTTCACTGCCCTTCCTTTTGGTAATTTTGACTTCTCCATGAAGTTCTTTTTTTGGCTGACTGCGATCCGCAGTCTGCTTCAGTGTATCCTTGTGCAAGGGCCTGTCCTTGCCCTGTGCCAAGGGCTGCTTGAACCACCCACCAAGACAGCCCCAGTGCAGAACCTGAACAGCACCCGTGTCATCCTTTTTTACTGTCTTCCTGCAGTAGCACCAGTTTTGAGTGAGAAGTTGATAGAATACTCTGCCTTTCCTTTGTTTGCTGTGAGGTGCAGCTGCAGCCAAGCTGTTTGGAGCAGGCTGCTGATAAGCTGTGTGCTCTCTTTGCTGCGTGTGCAAACACTGCCTGCCCAGGGCTGCTGACAGCATGGGCCTTGTGACCGTGCCTCCCAAATTCAAGGGAAGAGGCCATTTCACTGTTTAGGAAGCAAAGCCACTTTTACAGGGGAAAATTGAATCGTTTTAGACATTAATGTTCTATTTTAGTAATTACTGAGTATTAGTGTATGTTGGAAATGTCTAAAGAAATTCCTGTGGTATCACTGTTGTGAGATTTCCCTGAAATGCCTTCTCAATAGTAAGTATATTCTAGAGGAAAACAATTGCTCCCCTTAAAAGAAATCTTAATTCTGGGCAAAGCATTTTCTTAATGTGAAAGTAAAGATGATATTTTTCCTTTTTAATGTTTAACTGTCATATTTTACAGAATTTAATTACTTGCTAATGTTAATTTGTAGCCCTTGGAGATCATCACATCAGCTAAAGGATCTTTAAAGCATTCATCCCATTTCTTGGATGTAGATCACAGTCCTCTGTTAGAAAATATGGATTTGCCAAGGCACACTTGCATGACTTATGGGAATCTCCAACCTGGAAATACTGGAGAGGGAGTAGTTGAAGAACAAGGTGAAGTCAAATGTGGAGGAGAAGATGGCAAAGCCGGTAATGGGGGTCCTCACAAGGAGAAAAAAAGTGGAGAAAAAGCAGATTTCTACAGTGTCAGAAGAGGGAGAGGTACTGTGACCCTGCATTTGTGTACCCCACTCTCCTCACTGCCATAAATTACTGGTGTCTGAGACTTGTCAGCACTGTCCAGTGGGACAGTCATGTGTATAGTGCTTCTTCTCTCCACAATAAAAATAGATAACAAAATGCCTACTTTGTTATATATATATATATGTATATATATATAATAGTGGGTAACTTATACTCCAACTGCTGCTTCTGGCACTTGGATTTTTGGAAATGTAATCCTCAAAACCGGTCTGTGCCTAAGAGAAGTTTCTTTAGAAGTTACATACTTACTGTTAAAATACATATGCATTTATATCTCTCTGGTGGTTTGTTTGAAACCATGGAATGCCGTGGATACTAGTGACATATTGTTCTGTATGTAATTGGAATGTTAGCCACACCTTTGAGTGATTCTGATACTATCCATTATGATTCTTAAAACTTAATGGTTCTTAATCACATAATAGCCCAGATGTTCAGTTTATGTTGGACCTCTGCACTTTTGAATTCCAAAATACTCCTAATAGTGTCACCTGTGAGCAGCACCATATTCCAGTGGTATGATCTGTAAAGTCAAGGATAAAATCAGTTTTTCTTGTAAAACCAAAAAAAAGGCAGAAAATATTTTATTTATATATAGCATGCCTTTTTGTATAGCAACTATAAGTAATCAGATGGAAAAGTTAAAAAGAAAATCCAAATAAAACATTTATGTTGAAAACTATTATAAAAACCATACTATTTATGTTAACTATTTCCTCTTTTCTCTCTTGTTGTTTTATTGAAGTTTGCTACTTACAGGCTGAAACATGACAGGCTAGTTAGTGGTAGTTGTATCGAGTTTAAGGGAGTATTGTAAATTTCAAATAATTATCTTTTCTCCTCACTGTATTCCAGTGATCTTTTTTTCCAACTGGAGACTTTGCCAAACTTAAAACATACTAAGACAGATCTTATTTTTTACTAGGGCAGAATTTGCTGCCGACCTCTTTAGCTTTTTTTTGTAAATGTTCTTGCAGTTCTAGGAATTTGAAGGATACTGTCACACTAAGGCTGTAGGGAAACATCTCAGATGGCATTTCAGTGACCTTGCAGTGCTGCTGAACTGTCTGAATATAGCCTGTGATGAGGAGTACCACACTCCTGGGTGAAAACTGAGGGAGAAAACTGAACTTACGTTAAACATTTTCAGTAGAGCTGTAGCTCATTCTGTGTTTTGTGTTTCTGTTTTTCCTCCCTCCCAACAGGGCTCAGACTTCAGCCTTTAGGAGACGGTTCCCAGGGTGGGCAGATGGGCAGTGGCGGGGATGGCGAGCGCTGGGGCTCCGACAGAGGCCCCCAGGGCAGCCTCAATGAGCAGATTGCAGTGGTGCTGATGCGGCTGCAGGAGGACATGCAGAATGTCCTGCAGAGGCTGCATATGCTGGAGGCTGTTGCAGCATCACAGGTACTATTCTTTGGAGGTATTTGATCACCTTTTATTAAATGTCCTTGGATATTTTTGTGCTTTTTCATTAAAATTTTTGACAATATTTTCTTAAACTGTAAAGACATTTCAGTCATGTTTTGTAGTTGAGTCCAGCTTAAAATGTCCTATTAGTACCTACTCTTAGGAGTACAATTCATAACTCTGGTATATATAAGCAAAACCATGCATTTTTTACCTAGAAATTAACCATATGTTATTTCACTGATTTCTGACCAGACTGATCTTAGCCATAGTTATTGATACACATTACACGGGCTCTATATGGACACTCCCCAGTTAATGTTGTTAGTGCATGATCCCACAGAATTCAAAGCGTTTTCAAAGAAAGTGAGAAATTATCTTAGTCTCTCAGATGGTAAATGTTCACAGGCAGAACTTCAGATTCCATTTTTCAGATGGCAAAAGACTTGATTTGTAGTTTTCTTTTCTCATGAAGTAATCCAGCTTTATTGGAATTGTACACCATGTCCTCATCCAGTCAATAGAACTCTTAAGCAAGTGTAGATGTTATTGAGATGTTATTTTTTCTTTCTGTTTCAATAGAACATGTTGTGAATATAGTTGAACCAGCAACCTGAAAATGTTTGGTTTTGTTTGACTTGCTGATATATTTTGATCTGCATGAGAATGAGCAAGCTGTACAACCAATATCCTATGGGATGCACATACTCCAAATCTAAGGCAGCCACAGCAAAGGATTAAATTATAGTTTATTAAAACTATAATTTTGCTGCATCACAGATATTTAAAAATCTAATATTTGGTTAAATACAGATTGGCTTTCTATCTTTGCCTGAGCAATATAAGTAGTAAAGATTCTTCCCCAGCAGTTCATGCTGTGCTTGCTGTCCTTACGTAAGGAGAAACAGAGGCTTCTGTTTAATGTTTACATAAATTAAGAAAGACCTAGAAAACCGGCAGCTTTGCTTTTGTGGAAGCACCACAATAGTGTATGGTATCTTGAAAAGATTTGGATACTTCCATTTCAGGATTGCCTGGAAGACATGGAACAGAGTATTCTCTTTCCTTTATGGTGTTAGACATGCCTGTAGCTGTAGCCCAGGCAAACTAAAACAGTGCTTTTGACTTTAGTATAGACTGGTGTTGAGACATGCAAACAAGCAAATTAAGCTGCTGCGATTTCTGCTCTGGGCTGGAACTGGGACTAGACCAGAGCTGAGAAAGTTGCAATGACAAGTTGAGCAGGGGAGCCTTCAAAAACTGTAAAGAGGTCCAGTAAGTGACACTGCTTCATTTTCTAAGACACAGAGAAGTGATAAAATTACTATAAAGAGTAGTGGAAACATGAGAGGCAAGTTAGCAGCTATGTGGGATGACATGGGGGTGGTTCTGTGAATTAAACTGTCATATATACAGATTGCAAAGCCATCACAAGATGAAAAAACTCATGTTCTTGTTTTGTGAAGAAGAAAAATTTTAATTGCAGTTTCATTTTATACTTAAAAGTCTTTGTTTGTATTTAAAGGCAAAATCTGCAACACTACAGTCAAATTACCAGCCTGCCTCCTCTGTCAAGGTAAAATACTGTTTTTATGATGTGTAAAAAGTGTGAACTGTGAAAAAAGATTAATTTGAATATTTCATCTCTAGTTCTTGGGATGTGCTTTTTGTATTGTCTCTTCCTTGACTAGGAGATAAAAAATAATCAGTCTGAGGAAATTACTTTATAGATTAATCTTTTCTTACGGTCTTACTATTATTTTCTTTTGAAGTGATGAGAAGTATACAGGTGGTATTCAATATGTGCACACATATTGCTCACTGGAATTTTTATCTGTTTTTCTTAGAAACCATCATGGTGGCCCTTTGAAATTTCTCCTGGTGTTCTAGCTTTTGCTATTGTTTGGCCATTTATTGCCCAGTGGTTGGTACATGTGTATCACCAAAGAAAGCGAAGGTAAAGATGTGCATTCAATTGAACACATACACTGTGTTAAACCAGTAAGTAATATTATCATGTTATTTAGACAGGACAGAAAATTCTTTGCCTTGAATGTTTCTCAGTATGAGAAAGTATTGGTTAATTTGACTTTATATGTAGTATGCTTTCTATGTGGCTATTTATGTTAAATCTATGAAATTTGATGCAGGATAAATAATTTTGAGCATACACAAGTGGGTGAGGCTGGATAGCTTGGAAGCATCTCCATAACATTCTTTGATCCTCCCACTCCTCATATTTACTTGAGCCATTTCACTGCTTTTAGACTTCCTAGTCCCGTTCTGCCATGAGAACTTTTTTTCCTATCACGTCCTTTATAGATGTGCCTATAATTTCCTTTATAGAGTGCTATCTGTCACCTATATTTAACATTTACTAGCACCTTACTATGATATTTTTGTAACATCTACCTTGACTTCCTTCAGCTGAAGGGCAGTTGTACTCTGATTTTGCCTTTTCTCAACTCTCTAAGCATCAGATCAAGTGAGTGTTCTCTAGTTACTGTCTGCTTACTTCAGCCTCACACTTGGTTCTGTTAGCTTAGTATGCTCTTGGCTTTTACATCTTTTTCCTCTGTCAGACTGCAGAGAGTTTGCACGTGTGTGGATCTTAGGAGAATTAGCTGAATTTGCTTTAGCTTTTTAATGTTTGCTAGTTTTCATGGTACAGTTTTCTCTCCTGTGGTAAATCACAGAAACACAGGGTGGCTGAGGTTGAAGGAAGGCTCTGCAGGTTATCTGGTCCAACATCCTTGCTCAGCCAGGGACACTTCAAAGCTGGCTGCCCAGGACTGTGTACAGGGAGCTTTTGATTGTCTCCAAGGAGGGAAATTCCACCACCTCCCTGGGCAGCCTGTGCCAGTGTTTCCTCAGAAATGCTCCAGATCTTTGATCATCTTCGTGGCCCTTTGTTGGACTCTCTCCAGTTTGTCCGTGTCTCTCATGTAGCCTGAAGCAGAGCACTCCTGGCGTGGCCTCTCCAGTGCTGAACAGAGAGGAAGGATCACCTCCCTCACTCTAAAGGGATAATGCAGGAAGGGATAATGTTGCAAGGGAAGCTTGTAACACCACTGGCCTTTGTTGCAAGGGCACGTTGCTGGCTCATGTTCAACGTGGTGTCCACCAGGATGCCCAGATCCTTTTCTGCCAAGCTGCCTCCCAGCTGGCACATACTGATGCCTGGAGTAGTTTCTCCAGTGCTGGACTAAGCACTTCCCCCTGTTGTATTTCATAAGGTTCCTGTCAGCCCATTTTTCCAGCCGGCTGTAGTCCCTCTGGATGGCAGCACCACCCTCTGGCATATCAGCCACTCCCAGTTTTGTGAAATTTGCAGCTTTGGTGAGGGTGCGCTCTGCACTCTGCCTGTCATCCAGGCCATTGCTAAGGGTGTTAAACAGGATTGGCCTCAGTATTGACCCCTGGCATTCACCACTAATTACTGGCCTCCAAGTACACTCCTGTCAGTGATCATTGCTCTTTGGGCCCAGCCCATGGCTTTGTAAACAGTACAGCACCACAAAGGCTGCAAATCTGCCAGGGAGCTCCCCTGGCTCAGAGCTGTCAGCAGCAGCATCGGTGTTGCTGCACTGTCTGATGAAACCAGAGATTACAGTACTGAGGCTTTCAGGCAGTTATGCACATTTTGCTCATTCTTTGCACCAGCAAAGGGAAACTTCCCCTTGTCAGCAAGGACAAAGTTGGAGTGTTTTAAATCTATTTCTTTTAAGTATTTTACTTGAAGCTTCTATGAACTTCAGTGTTCTGCTAATTGCTCTTGCATGGCTGTGTTTTCTCCCTCACTGAACAGTGTGCTGTTCTTGAAAATCTTCTTTGATCATTTATTCTGACCTCTGTAGCACCCTCAATCCAACCACAGATTCAGACAGAAATCAGTTTTTAGAAAAGCACCCTTCCCAGCAATTTTTCTAGTATATTGTTCTAGTAATTCAGTGCTTTGATGAATGAACACATTCATTGCTTTTAGTTTGGATTTGACTAGCTTCAGTTTGCATCCATTGGATTTTCCTCTATCTTTATGCAGCTGACAAAGAGCCTGTAATGTGTTTTCCATGGTTACATTTTGCTATCACCAGGTCATCTCATAATCTCTTGCTTAAACAAAACAAATGGAGCAACTGGAATCTCATTTTAAAATTGTTTTCCAGTCTTAGAATGATTCTTGTGGTTCATTGTCAAATGCTTCAGTTTTTCAACATTCTTTTTGAGTTTTGGACACCAGGATTTGTACCAGTGGTAATACCAGTGTCAGTGTGAAACACAGAGATTGCATAGCCCCATGTTTTGTTTACTCCTTCATGTATTGTTTTGAGATGAACTTCAATAACAGAAACAACTCAAGAACTGTCTGTGCTCTTGAGCTTTTCTCTCTGTTTCTGAAGTCAGAATTTAAGGACTATGTGCTTCTGCAGCACATTTCTATCTGGAGTTCTATCTCCTTTAACAATGTGTAGGAAGCTGATCAAGTACACTCAGTGAGAAAACAGAATTACAAAATGAGTCCTTCTCTCCTGTCCCGTGGCCAATTTCAGCTTGTGCTCTTAGGCAAGGTGTGTGAGCTCTTAGGCAATAACTGTTCTCAGTGCCTGCATTGACCCTATCTGTGTACTTTTAGCTTTAAATTACGTGAAGTGTCCCTGCATCAGAAACCACAAGTCTCTGCTACCATGCAAAGTTCTTTTGTTCTGCAGCTGTGGAGCCTTGACTTCTAAACTCCTCTGCACAGTGCAGCAAATCCCTGTACCTGGTGGAGGGACAGCCTTCTGTAAGCAAGAGCTTTGTGTTTAGCTCTTGTCCCTGGGCAGGGGTAGCTCAGCTCCATCCCAGCACCTCTTAACCTGTCCCCTGTTCCTTTATGGGGAACTTAATGCTGAAAATCTGGGTACTTGTACTGGAGCCTTCACCAAGAAAGCTTGAAAACCTGAATCCTAACGTTTCTATCCTAAGATAGAAATATATTTTCATAATAGTAAAAGTTGTCTAGGTTCAGCTCATGATTTTAGAACCCTCTAATTTTAAGTTTTATGGAGTCATGGGGAAAACAGCTCTTAAGTGTTGCTCTGCTGAGCCAGCACACCACTGACCAAGGGTCAGGGATTCTTCTGTGGAATTCCATCTGCAGTTCCAAATCCTTTGTGAATTTTCTACTCCTTGGTGTAAGAGGGTAAATTTTCAGGTGTCTTGAAGCCCTGTTGTGTTTTATTGGAATGGAAACCTTTCACACGTAACCTTAATTGATTTGTTTGTTTAGACAAATGAAAAATCATCTCATATATGAAGGTACATTAAACTAATTTATTTGTTTTCTCTTCTAGAAAACTGAACTGAGAATTCATGACTGTTTAACGACTTCTAGGAGAAGATGGCCCTGGAAAGCAAAGGAAGTCTGAATTCTTATAGAATCTCAGAATTTGGGATGATCTTCCTTATGTTACAGTAATATTTTCTACTACCTTTGAGCTAAATGTTTAAGGACTAATATTATTGAAACTTGAATGATTCACAGCTCCTAGGTAACAAATAAATTGAATAATTCCATCCTCAACACCATATGAACAATAATTATTTTGGAATGTGCTTGTGGATGGGCCTTCAGTAATTACTGGCCTGCTGATGTCAGTTGATAAAGAGAATAACATCTCTGTAAAAGAATAAATGAAAAATATGTTAAACTGTCACTTTAACATTGAAATAATTTTACAATCTCAAGATCCCTGCCTGTTTTTCCACAGCATTACGTATTACCAGGTGAAAGCTCTAAAAAAGTATAAATTCAATACGTTGTAAGCTGTTGGAAAAATACAATAGAGCTCTGAGGAATTCAACTTGTTATTTTTGCTGCTAAACTAGTGTGGGGCAATTTCCATATAAATTGGTCAGAAATGAAGTTGAATCCTTCACTTATTCTGTAAAATTGTAAAGAAGATTTTGGAATTTGTATATATCCTGAAAGTTAGAGCCATTAATAACAGGGAGACTGTCAAATATGAGTTTGGAAACAGCATGTGGTACAAGGGATCCATGTAAAGAGGCTGCACCTTATCTTTTTAACTTTCATAACTGTTGTTGAGAACAGCTTATTTTAACTGAAATGCATAGTTTAGGCACGAGGTGCTTTAAAATGAAATGAAAACTAGCTCACTAAGTCTAGCTTTAAGCTTTTAAAAAGCTCAGTGCACTGTAAGTTTTCTGTTGGTAGTTAAATTAAAGTAAGATTTAATGTATTGTGGATTTTCCCCAAGTTACATCATGAAACATATCACTTCTGGTATGTCTTTCTTATCCTTCTACTTCTTCTCAGAAAAAAACCTTTTCAGCTAATTTTGGAGCTGATCTTTTTCTTTTCCCCACAGAATATTTATTAACCCATATACAGATAGAGGTACAACCTTGTGAAGTTTGTTTGACAAAAGCATGCTTTACACTTAATTTTAAAAGAAATTAATATATAAGTTGTATAAATATCTGGAAAATGCAAATGCACTAAAATTAGATTTGACAGAAAACTTACAGTTTGCTATGAAGAATTATAACACAACATAATCCATGGTCAAGCTCTAAATCTTCAAAAATTTCACCATTATTGATGTGCTTTCATTTTCCACCAGGACTACATCCTACAAATAATTTTTAAGGAAAGTTTTTTTGGTCCTTCCTGAAAATATTTTATAGTTTGGAAAACATTTTTCATATAAGCTATACTGTATAAAAATGTAATCACAGAATTTAATGTTGGTTTTACCAGAGAAATTTTAATCTTGTTTTTTAGTTATGTGAAAACTTTTTTAGTTACTTTTCCCCTCTTCTGATTTTCTTACTGTAAAGCTGAATTAAAAAAATAAAATGGCTGTAACCTCTTTGAAGACTGTTGTAAAAAGCAGATGGTTTCATGTGCCAGAGATGAGTTTTGGCATGAGATGTACTGAAAACTCAGGTTTGAACAAAGCTTATCCTGGAAGTTCTGCTGGGACCTGAAGCCATTGTGCCTGAGCTTAAAATTCCTAAAGTGACTGATTTCTCACTATAAGGGATAGAAATCATACAGGAAGGACACTCGAGCTTGAAGGTCACATGAATCCCCAGCCTCCTGAAGCAGCATGTCTTCTGCCAGGACAAACCACCCTGGAGTGCCTCCCACAGCTTGTGTCACCTGTAGGGCTCGAGCTCTTAGAGATGGGACAGACATTCCCAAAAGTACGTAATTGTTAACCTCTCCCTGAAATAAATGTAGGCTTTTACTATCCTTGTTATTTATTCATATTTCAATAAATCAATCCCTTAATATTTTGTATTTTATCTTGGACTTAATATTTCCTAAATGCTGTACACTAGATGCTGTGTTTACAAGAGCCTGCTGGCTGTATCATGGAGAATCAGTCACAACCTGAAAGTTGTAATACAAAACAACATCACTCGAGTAACAATTCACTTATAACTCACAACTGGGCCCATCTTAAACTCACCATAATTTGAACAGGTTCCTAGTTGGCAGGTATTTCAGCTTAAAGGTAAGGAAAACTGGTGGTTTTGGTTTTTTATCATTTGCCCAGGTGCAAAGAGACACAGCTTTGATGTGGAGGCAGTAGCATAAGCAGATGGCTGGAGCTCAGAGCTGGGATACACAGCTTCAGCCTGTGCTCTCTGCAGGAGGGCTGGGAGCCTAAAAAATTCTGCACAGCACTGGAAGGGCCAGACCCAGCCCCAAACTGCACTTGTGAAGCAAACATCAGTCTGGTTTCCTGCAGCAAACCAGGCTTCACCTGAAGCTTGCTCTGTATCAAAGCAGATTAGACACTCCATCCCCTCAGAGCTGCTCAGCTGAGAGCACAGAAGCAGAGCCAGATCTAAGTGTGTGCCTGCTCAGCAGAGAGCACAGAAGGTCTAAGTGTGTGCCTGCTCAGCTGAGAGCACAGAAGCAGAGCCAGGTCTAAGTGTGTGCCTGGTGCAGCTGTTCCATCCTCAGGGCTCTGCTGCTTCTGTGCTGGGGCTGTGGCAACACAGCAGGTGCTGAGGAGATGGAGCCACCATCCTTTCTTGACTCATGTGAGTTATGCAGAGGAGGAGACTCACACCCTGCAGGCGTTACCACTCAGGCCTCTGCTCTCCTGCCATTTCAGTACACAAATGTAGCTGCTACTAAAGCTTCCAGGCAGGGCCTAGCACGTTATGAGCAAACTGAAGGGCATACAGACCTGTACTGAAAGTAATAGATATTTCCTTACTTAAAATCACTGCCTTTGCTGAGGTAGTGGGAAGCACTCAGGGTTTGTGTAAAAATCCATCTGCCACACTCCCAGCAGAGGTAAAAGTAACACAGTAAAAGAAAAACAAGACACAGAAGCAGCAGCAGCACAACTGCACTATTTTATTTTATATATTTACACAAAAGTAAAGTGAATTTTTGAAGCATGAATTTTGAAGTAAGTGCAAAGTGAACTCTTGGAGAATGAAGTAGAGAGGAAAATCATGCATTTTATTGCCAGAGTAAGCATGTGGTAAACCTAATCATGCTGAAACTGGAATCTCTGAGCTCAACAACAAATGGCAGCACTTCAGCACCTTGGTCCCCAGACACTGCCCCATGTGTAGGTGTGCCGAACAGCACATAAGGGCTGGGAATAACCATCCAAAACTGCTGCTTCTGTGTAACCAAGTACAACACTGATCTTGCCAGTAGTTTTCAGATTTAATGGCTGATAAACTGTCTCCCAAGATAACCTGGAAGCTGCAGAGTTTATGGGTAGGTTGTGCACATGAAGTTTAGGCCTTCAGGGAGCACCATGTAACAGCTGCAGGACTTGCCAAGTGGTACTCTACAGCTTCAAAGGATCAGAAACTTTTGCCAGCCTACACTGTTATTTGTAGATCTTTACTAATAAGAACCACTAGATCTATTCCAGCTACTACATTATACCTTTTGAACTTTTACCTGTAGTATTTCAAGTCAAGCAACAAGTGGGATAAAACCAGTGGGATTGAGTTAACAAGGAATTCCATGTTGAACAATAAAGCTAGGATTCACCTTTTTACAAAAGATAAAAGCCCCACCAATCAAAACACCCCACAACATCACAAATCTCAACAATCAACGTCTGACATTTAACTCCATGTTTGCTATAACCTGGATAAATGCAAGATAATTAAGAGAACAGGATATTGCAATATTTTCAGGGCTAATTGTGTGAAATTTAAATTTTGGATAGCAGTGTAGTGATAACTTTATATTAAACATTCAGATTTGTCAATTGGCCAATTTACTGTTTTTGTATTAATCAATTGGTTTTGTATTAATTCTATGTTTTTGCATTAATCAACTGGTAGAAACATCACAATTTTCTTTTAGGATAAGATTTTTATAGAAGCTTTACAAGAAGCCCTTGTAGATAAGAACTATTTCAAGGGGTTAAAGAAGACTATACCAGTGCAACAAGTTTCTTCCACCTTGATGGGAATGTGTTATACTGACAAATGGGAACAGGTATAACCATTTGTAAAGCACTGAAGACACAGAGTTGTTGTGGTGTTCAGTTTCTTATTTCTTTGACATGTAATCATAGTTAATTCTTTTAAGATTTATTTTTTAAACTAGATTACTAGAAATGGAAGAATAAATTGCATAAAAACCCAGTGATTAAGGTACCCTCCTACCCCAGCTTATACATTCTAACACTACACAGGAAAACCACCGAAGAACTTCTCATCACTTTCAGAGAATGTTGTCTATGAATACTGCTTCAGTACTGCATTCATTTGCACCTTTTCCATCATGCAACAATTGCAGTGTGACTGAACAATTTAGAAGTTCTCTGAAACTGCAGTCCTTAGCAAAGGGAGTGAAATTCACTGTGTTTTACAACTTGCCAAGACTCTGTTTCACAAAATTGAGTTTTCACAACAAGAACTGGGATTAGTCATTCTGAGCTATTAAAAATCAGCTCTCTTTAGGTCTTTCTAGGAAACTTCCTTTTTCTTCACCATTCCCATTCCTTTCCCAGCAACCTGAGGGGACAGCAGAAAGCCTGGCAGACTCTGTTTGCTCAGAATTCCATCAATAAATATTGTCTTGTAGGAAGCAGGGTAATGAAGGGACAACTCACTACTGCTACAAAAAGAGTCAGTTCATGAAACCAAAAGGCACTTGGCAAAAATCACTGGCAAAATGCTTGGCTTCTGGCACATGGCCCTTGGCTGGTAACACCATCTAGCACAAATGATCTTTATCTAACATGTATTAACCTGAAAAATTAAAATCTTCTTTAAGTTAGAGATACATATACAAGAAAAATACCGAAGACTGTTTAAACAGAATTATCTACAAATAAATCTCTAAAACCTAGCAGACACAAGATTTGTATTGCATTTAAAGATAAATTTAAATATACTTCCCCCTAATTTAGGTTTATACAGAACATACACTTCTATTTTATATTCTAGTCAAAATCCAAGCTCTGGCTGTGAGTTTACAAAACAGTCTGTTAGCCTACAATATATTACAGCCTTTAATACTTGGCAGCTTCAGTATGAATTCTGCTTGCTAGAAAACAAAAAATCATCTGTCACTTGTCATCTGACACAAGGGAGCACACACACACACTGGGCATTTTCTACATAAAACCAGTAACTGCTAAAATGTGTGTTCAGTCCAGCTTCCTACAACTCAAGTGGCTACAACACAACAACTTAAGCAAAGCATTTATTCAACAGACTTGCCCCAAGTATCCTCTCCCTGCCCCATTTCTCTAGGACAGGATAGTCTCCTGCCAGTCTCATGTGTCACTTGTAGCCAAATTAACTTGGGATTAACTGTTGTATTTTCCCAGTCCTTCTAGGGAATAGGACAAACAGAAGACAAGACATTGCAATGCTGCATTAAGATTTCAATTTTCCATCTTGAATAGGAATGACCAGTTTTGCACAGTGGATATATATTCACACTGTTCAGACAGGACTGCTCCCAAACCAGCTTGCCACCACACTGAAACACCAATAGTTAAGTTATTAATTAGATACAATTCCAATTCCTTTATATCCTTTCTCTATTATGTTTAGCTGGGAAATAACACCACATTTTCTAACTGGAATAATTAATTACTATTAAAAAGCCCCATTATTGCCAAGAGTTATTAGGTCCAAGAAACACAATGCTCTGGCCTCTCAGTAAGGTGCAGGACATAACAAGTAGCACAAAGGCACTTGATACCAGTTTCATACAGTAGTTTCACTAAAGAATAAAAATAGGCTGGTAACTTGAAACACTAAATTCAGCGAGGAAACTTAGTCAAGACCAAACTAGGGTTACAAGACAACCTGTAAGTGTGCAAAACCATGGAGAATGTCCACTTCTCTTGATGCTATAAGCTAAATCCAGACACAGTCAGGTGCTGAGCATTGTTTCTAGCATCAAAGTAAGAGGTGTCAGTCTCATCATCAGGCTGAGGTATAAATGGCATCGTCTGGTTCTGGAGATTATCCCAGTCCACCCCATGAAAGAGGGGGTGATGCTTCAGTTCTGAAACAGAAGTTCACATCAGCATTAGAAACTTCCTTATGTCCAAGCCCCACAGTCACTTTGTTCCCTCATCTGTAACTGTCAGTAGATTTGCTCTATATTCCTTCTCTAGAAGTTCACAGAAGTGCAAATTGCAACTGGGCTTTGATTACCCCCAACTTTAGTAGGACCAAACTGTTGGCAGGACAAGTAGCTGTCACCCTCATCCAGGGAACCTGTTCCATACAGTTCCACTGAGCCAAAAGCAGCTTGAAAGCTGCTCTTACCCAGAAAGACTGAATTTAGAGACAGCACTACAACAACATAACTGGGATTTCCCAGTACTAAAGGCTTCATGCTGTAGGGAGAGCACAAATTTGGGAGAGGGGAGAGAAGATGACAGTGATGGAAACTTAGGTGCAACAAGAAAAACTTAATGGTTGTCCTGAAAACTACTCATCCAACTTCACTTCAGTGGACACACAGGTCAGATACAGTTGTAAATCTTGACAAAGAATGAATTTCAAAGAAGTTCAGATAGGAAGAAACCATTATGTCACCTATTTTAAAATTCTGCCCTTGACAGGCAATTTAGATTTCACTCTAAAATCCAGAAACAAAGACAATAACTTGTGCTTAACTAAAACACCTTCAAATTGCTTTTTGGGAACTATCAAAGCCACAGAATTGTCTGCTGACATATTAATCTTCATTAATAATCTTGTACCTTTGCTATTTTAATTTGGCTTGATTTCAGCTTCTAGCATTTAGTCTCTTTATGTGTAAGCCTCTCCATAGTAATTTCCTTCTCTAGTGAATTCCTGAATAGTTCTCATAAGATTTCTTTCTCTATTTCCAAAATATCTCACACTAAATTTCTTTCCATTATCAACTTTCTTTTTAAAAAAACCATAGTCACTGTTAACAATAGGAAATGTTTAAGCCCTCCTACAAGGGAAAAAAAAAGTTGACTTTGTACAGTATATATTTGTCCAACTTTGTATTCTCCTATGCATTCAGCAAAGACAGGCTGATTCCTAAGAAAAAACTACCCTCTCTGAATTAACTGTTTCTTGTAGGAGGCTTCTCTCCCAAAATATCATCTTTTAATCAAGATTCCCAATGTCATTTAGGTTAAAAATTCCAAATACCCATTTGATAAGAGAGAACTTTGGTACATCAGATGTCTAACACTAAAAATGCATAGCAGAACAGCAGTAAAGGAAAACAGAAGTTCAATTAAAAGAATTAAATACCAACAAAACAATCCAGCCCCAGAATTACTTTGTTCAGAAAGGAAAAACCCCACAAGAAATACAGAAAATATCAAAACTTTTTAAGTGCTGTGGTGCTATACATGGAACCTAGTTAAGCACTGAAGTTTATTAGCCTAAGTTTCAGGAGGAGGAGATCACCACTTAAAAACCTGCAATTGGTTGCAAAGAACAATTTTAATACCAACCCTTCAGTCCAGCTCTCTTAGTAGTGTCAATTGTTAGAAGAAGACCTATTGCATTCTGGGCATTATCAGACAGCTTTTCTTCACCCTCAGGCCAGGGAATATCTAGAGACAAAGACATAGTTGAGTTGGTAACTCAAACTATAAAACAAATATTGGAAATACATACTTGCCCTGATTACTGAAACAGATTACCTCTTTTCAAAATATTTTGGAAGACCTGTGTTGGTGTTTCATCGTTAAAAGGTGGAATTCCAGTTAGAAACTCAAACAGACAAACTCCAAGAGCCCACCAGTCTACAGCAGAACCTGGTAAAATAAATCCACATAATTACACTACAGAAATAATACTTGCAAAGACTTTGAGATTAGCAGAAGCTGAAGAGTGTTTAAGTTCTGCAAATTTCTTGAAAATTATGAAGAGACAAGTTATATTTAATATTCATGCAGATTAAAAATATATTAAAAGGTTTTTTAAAGCCACTCTGCTCCTTACCTCATTATAGGTAACATGTCACCTTGGTTTTTTAAGATTTTCTAGGCCTTCCGATATAGACATTCTTGTGGTGAACTTTCTCAGACACTTTCTGTAAACAACTGATTGTTTTGACTTCTTTTATGGAAGAGGAGAAAGTTGATAGACTGATAGTTTAACCAGTGTCATTGGAGAGGTGTCACTGTCACCCTCCAATCCGCCATCACTTTTGGAAAACTATAAATTTTCGAGTCAGAGAATAAACTTCCTCTTTCTTCCTTCACCTGGAGAACCGTAGTGTGCTTGCATTCTTGTGTGTCCGGTAGTGACCGGTAGCACTGGGGTTTACTGATAAAACCAAGAGGGCTCTTAGTAACAATCTAATTATCAACTCCCAGGAACAGAATCCAGGAGCTAACTCCTCCAGGAGATTGTTTTGTGATAAGAAATAGATGCCTCATGACTAGAGCCTGGATGAGTGCTCCATGTTACCTTCTGTGCCCTTCTCTCAGTTATTTAAAAATGCTCCAAAACTTCAGGCCATTGAACTTCATTTTTGTTTGTCTAAATTATGATGAACATCATGAAGACAGCTTGCAGAAACAAGCCAGCACACATGAAGCTGGCATTACTTTCCATTACACTGAACTGACTGGGGCAATGTGTAGTTACTAGCTATCTCTGCTTTGTTATTAGATAGTTCTGGTTTTCCACAATCCAAGGTTTTGTCTTTTTGCCAATCTATCCTATTAATGTACATTGAAACCAGCAGGCAAAGCAATCCCAGACAGCGCTGCATGCATCCTAAGCTTCCTGCATCTTCAAGCCATGCCCACTCCACCATATAAAGAATAGATGCCACAGTTGCTGTTAAAAAAAAACCCCCAAACTTGGAAAGATAATAAATCTAATTGTTCTTGGCTTTTTTGGCATAGAAAAAAAACCTAAGACGCCTCCAAGCAAATGAATGTTTGAGCCATTTCACAAAGACTGCTGTGAAGTTTAGAAATGCTGAAAACCAGTGTTAACCAGAAATTTAATACACTTTTAGCATGTCCTAACAGCAGTAAGAGTGCCCACCAAGCTAAGCACATCAAAGCAGTGAGTTCACATCCTCTGTTGTTAAGAGTTCCTGGATGTTCAGTAAAATACTCCCAGCTCCAGTCAAAGTCTAATAAGATCACAACCTGAACAGTGTAATAACCAGGTTTCAGCAGCAATTTTTCCCACACAAAGTCTAACTAAAATTAGATTAACTCCTACCATAAACCTGCAATACAGGACCAAAGGACAGCATGAAGCTGTGCTGGGGAGGTTAAGGTGGGATATTAAGAAAAGTTTTTCCACCCAGAGGGTGGCTAGGCACTGGAACAGGCTCCCCAGGGAAGTGGTCACAGCACCAAGCCTGGCAAGGGCTCAAGAAGTGTTTGCAGGGACATGCTGTGCTCTCAGGGACATGCTGTGACTCTGGGACTGTCCTGGACAGGGACATAAGATGGACTCAATGATCCTTGTGGGTCTCTTCCACTTGGGATATTCTACAATTCTGTGATTTGAAGCAAGAAGCAGTAACACCAGGTCTTGAGCACCTGAACCTTCTTCACCCATAGGCAAAGTAAATCAGACTGACTGCAATGAAGTAAAAAGCAGCAATCAAAAAGTGGCTCTGGGTTTACCTCGTGTTAAACAATTTAAGAATGCTGACTTTCCTTCTGAAGTACATGTTTATATGTGTGATTTCTGATAGCTTAGTCACACTGATATGATGTTTCCTGATTCTGTGAGCATCACACATGTTCATGTGGAGGCATATTGGACATGTCTTTCTATACAGAAACATTGTTCACTCAAACAATGTTCTCAGAAACTGTGATCTGGTTATACTTTGACTGTTCAGTTATGCTGAACACTTCAGTTCTGCACAGAATATAGAAAACTCACCAGATACCAGAGTCCCTGCATATGAAAAGACAATGAAGTAAAAATATTACAATTATTGCCCAAAAAAACCCATAACAAATACAAACATTGAATATCAAGTATGATTCTCCAAACACATAGAAATGAAGATTTTTTCCCCCAAGGTAGTATTCCACAATAAGGAAAGATGGCAATGTTAAATCTAAGTTAGAAACAAAAATAAAATAGTTTTGTAACATGGTTAATTTAGGATTAAAACTACATTTACAAGCAGCTCAACATGTGAAATATTTAGTGAGGGAAAATTTGGAGTTCCAAAAACCCTGGCTTCAATGAAGGTAATGGGAGACTTGTAATTTCCTGACACAAACCCCAGACTCTGCAAGTTTTCACTGAAGTCCTGAAAACCCAGTAACCACAGAGAAATCAGCCTGTGATCAAGTTTTACATTGTCTAAGTAGCACTGATTACATTTCCAAAATATTATCCAGTTTTAACATCTGCCATATATCCAGGAATCCTAAATGGAAGTGCAAAACAACAACTACATATGTTTAGCATTTTCAGTTTTTACTGTTAAATCTCTTCAGAGAGTTTTAGTTAATCTATATTAGCAGAATTTTATTGCTCCACAGGATAGTAATAACTACCTCTCAATTAAGGTCTCTCTCTCATGTAATTTTCCCAAGATTTGCAGTTCTACAAAATAGTAGTATACCTTTGGGGTGGAAATAAAATGGAATTGTACATCAACAACTGTATTAGAGATAGATGCATTGCATTTAATTTTTGTTAACGCTTCTTGCAATTTAGTGGAAAACTATTTCAGACATTTTGTTAACCTCGGTGGATCTCAGAATCTGAGACAAAGAAATTTATGCCCTTCAAAGTTGTGCTATTTTAGTATAGTAATTTGAAAACAAACAAACAAACCCAAAAAACCAACCTCCAAAAATTTGAGGTTGGCATGGCTATTACTGCACCTTTATACAGAAGATCCTGTCAGATATCTGGAGTGTTTAATGAGGTCACTCAACTCAATAACTGATTTTAAGGCAACTTCATACAATTGTCTGGCTTCACATAACACTTTAATATCAATAAACAGAAGACATTCTAAAAATAATTGAAGGCTTAAGCCTTTCACGCTAAAATTTCCCCTTTCCCATCCCAAAGAATCTTTAAGGGCACTCAGGATAATCAAGTTGTTACTCCCAAGCCACATACGAGTCTCAGGCTGCCAAAGCAGCTTCCAATACTGATTGGCAGCAAGCCTGCTGGTGAACAAGCAAAATCTTTGGTTATGAGAAAACAGTAAAGGAATGGAAGGAGCAGCTGAAGCAAACACAGCCACCCATGATGGCAAAAGCTAAGCACTAGCTATTTTTTAAGAATTCCCAATCTTATTACTTGAAGGGTTTACAGTTCTACAGACATTTAGAAATGTCAAGTGCCACCTTTCAAGTACTGACAGATGCTGGTCTGCCTTACCATGAGGCTGTGTCAAAAGCAGCTCAGGTGCCAGGTAGTCTGGGGTCCCCAGGATGCGTTCACCTTCTACGGGGGCAGCTCCCCTTCGAACACTCTTTGGAGTCCTGTACGGCGTGCCAGCATCCCCCCGATAAGGGGTCTGAAAAATGGGACAAGGGACTCAGATGTCAAACAAAACCAGCTCAGAAACTCCCAGCTCCAGGTTTAGTCACAGATGTAATAATTGATACTTAAGTTCAAGCCAAGAACAAGTCACAAAACAGTCCCTGAAAAGCATATGTGAAATGTGCTTCCATTGCTTTATCTCAACAGTCTTGAAGCATAAAGATGCCTACTCTTTGAGAAACTTTTCCTTAAGTTCTTCCTCCAGTGTCACATCAGCAGCTATCACTGTTCACATCAATCTTTGTAATAGGCTTGTAACTGGCACTTGACAGAATACATTACACCATCACTTTTAACAGGATTTAAAAAAAAAGTAGCAGGTACAATGGCAGTTACCAGCAGCTGAACAGCATTCACACAGTCTTGGGAAGAGTGCAGGATAACAAAAAAAAAAAACAAAAAACCAACAACAAAGACTTTCCATTACATTAGGAAACCTATAACTGCTCACAGAAAATACAACACTGCAAGACAAAACAGCACAGGCTTTTAAAAATCAGTTCATTGTAACAGCAAAGATTTCTCAGAGATGGACAGTCAATGCATGTTGAGCCAAAGGCAAACCAGTGAACATAAAGCTACTGCTAAATTCTTACAGATATTATAATTTTGGCCATACAAGTGCAGCAAGTTAAACCCTGACAACAGAGGTCATTCTGACAAACTACCTCAAACTACTTGAGTTTTCCCTAAACTTACCACTGAAATAATTTCAGGTCCCTAATGTCCAATGCATGTACAAAGTCTCTATCTGTGTCCTTACCTACCTGATATGATCTTCCTTTCTGTAATGGAGTGATAGCTGTTGGGTAAGAGCCACTGCAGGCAGGTGAAAGATCCATTATATCTAAGGAAGCCATGCTGCACGGCTCAGATATATTGGATAGATTGATTGGACTATTATAACTCCGAAAAACAACAGCATTTTTTTTAAGAGACTCAGTGCTTCCTTCATCTTTTCTGAAGGAGAAGATACTGTGTCAAGGCAAGCGTCTTCCATGTGTTTCTGGTCATTATCCTTTTCCTGATGTACTAGCTTGTAGTCCTGGATTGTATGTGCCTCCTCTCCACACTGTGAGGCATCTCGGGACTCTGGTGATGTTATTAGCACACCTTCAGGTTTTGGTTCCTCAAAGGAGAGGTCTTTAACACTTCTGTCCAAATGTAAAAGCTGCTTTTCTAGATGGCTTTCTGTTACAGACACTTCAGGAAGTAAGTCAGAATCTGCACTGAAGACATCTAAAGGTTTTTCATCATCAGTGACTAAAAAACTTGAGTTCATGTACTCCTTTTCATCATCCTTTCCGCAGTCTGCATCCAGATCACACATAAGATTTTTAGCTACAGTTGGAGTAAGCAATCTTTCTACTGTTTCCTGGTTACTAATAAAACTCTTAACTTCTTCCTTGCTTTCAGAGGTGTCACATAGGCATCCATCATTACAAAGCATTAAGGATTGAATTTCTGTTGTCAAACCTGTCCCTTTGTTTGCAGGAAATTCTGAGATCTGACAGCCACGTTTATATTCTGCATTGCTTTTTTTAACATAGTTAAGTTCCTGACAAGGGACTAGTGTCAACTGATTCAAAGCTTCTTTTTACACCTGGCTTTTCAAACATTTCTTCCTCTTTGACAGGCTCATTCTGTCTTGAAAGTGACTGTTGTAATCTGGAAGTCTCCACTGTTTCATAAGTCATGTCTCTTTTATTTACAAAGACTTTTTCTTTCCAAATCTTGTTTTCAGAAATACACTTTCTTACTACTTTCACATCCAGAGTGCTCATAGGAGTATCTGTTATATCCAAACGTTCACTTCCCAGCTTCTGCCTGCTGCCAGACTCATTGCTGGCAATGGGAGAAATGGCAGACTCGAGTTCTTTCCTCTTTAAAACTTCTTTGCTATTTGGCAACATAGCATTTGAAAGGAGAGCTGACCCACTGTTACTGGTTTTGGATGTTGTAGAACAAGGTTCATCTTCACTTTGCTGCAAAAAAGCACATTCAGTTTTGAGTATCAAGAAAAATATGATTACAGCATTACAGAAATATTTAATTTGAAATACTTTATTACAGCCTCCATAATGAAATGCAGATTTGCAAGCATTACTCATTCTAACGACTACTAGTGAAAAACCATACTTCAAAATATAAAAAAATCCAAAACCAGATAAGGCATAAAAGAAGTCAAATTACCAAGTTAAGAACATAAAATAAGCTTACTATAACACAATATAAAATGATATATTTTTAAATGCCAAGGGATGAAAAAATAGAGCAACTGATGTTGTATTTGTGATTTTATTTTAAGATGTTAAGCTACAGAAGTTTTCAGTTTCCAAGAAAGTTCAAAGGAAAGAACCCCATTATAGTACCCTGTGGTATATTACACTTCAGAGATGACAAAAGAAAAATCTGATATTCCTAATGTTTTGACACAATACTAAAACCAAGGCCTAAGAAACAGATAAATACAGAATAATAAATTGTGTTAAATGTTAGTTGTTCTGTATGCTTTAAATAGGAATCAAGGGAAGGAACTACATAGCACAGCAGCATTTTCTTTTAGGTTTGTGTTTGTGCAGAATTTCATTAACACATTAAAATAGGATAAAATATTTTAGGATAAAATATTACCAGCTATAATTGTTGGTGTTAGGTTAGTTGATACAAAACCCTTCAGTAATAAAAGACTTAAACGTTTCAGTTTAATAGCTACTTGAAGTGGATTTTATTGTTTTTCTAAGTTCTGTCTTTTAAAAAAATTCTTTCACCCAAAATGCTGAGCAAATAAAGCTATAGGGCCAAGGTCAGCTTCCAAAAAGCCACTGCTCCCAGCAGTGCCCACCTTGTGCAGGATAGGGCTAAACCAGTGATGGTCAGTGAAGCCTTCTCTTTCACTCCTTTGCTGCAGGCTCAGTAGCATTTGCTTCTCCTGTTATATTGCAAAGGACTAATATTTGCTTGAAGGAACAGGTTATATCTGTTTGACCCAAAATCCTACTTAACACAAATTACAACCCCTGCTCCTTCTACTGTAGGAACGTTTCTCAACACTTGAAATAACTGAGGCAAGCAGAGTAAATAGCAGACATTTGCATACACAAGTACAAACTAATTTTAATTTAGAGTGGGAGGATGGAACAGTCCTGACCTCTACGCCTTTCCCGCACCTGGGGCTGCTCCAGTTTTCTGATTCCACACTGGACAGGTGTGTGTGAGACTGACTACTGACACTGGAGGTACCAAACCTGTTTCTTGACTGAAGAAGAGTAGGAGTTAAACTCCTCGCTGGCATCACAGGTGTTAATTGAGAATTATCCAGATCTTAAGAGAAAAAGAAATTCAAATGTTGATACAAACAGGCAACATATACTGACTGACTTCACAGTATGTTAAGCTTTCACATCAAAGGAAGCTAAGGAAAGCTGTGTTGACAACAATTTCTCTTGTCATCTTTCCTGCATAGTCAATTTACACATTTTTTGAATTAGGAACTTGCCAAGAATGTAAAAGCAGTACAAACATTAGCAGCATAGTTGCCTTCTTTTTCATTTCAGGTTAGAAATGAGAAAGCAGCAAGAGAAGACAATTTAAATGAAAGCATACATTGCTATACTTAACAATTTCCACTGAAAGTATGTCAAGAACTGACACTATTTCCATAAAATGTTAAAGGATGATTTTGAATTCAGGGGTCATGATTTGAAAAAACCCAATCAAACAAAACCACTTTAGAAGATGACATAAGTAGTGTAGGTGAAAACAGGTCATATGTAAAGCTCTGGAGGAACGGTGGAGAGCAAGACACCTATAGAATCACACCTTTTATGAAGTGGGTCCAAACTACTCATATAAAATTAAAAGACCACAACCTTACAACCAGAGTATTCCTCAGCACAAGGCCTGGTGTACTCACGTGTTTTGAACAATTTAGTTGAAAGAGGGGTATTTTCCTTTTGGGCCATAGGTACAGGAGAAACCACTCCCTGCGGACTGTCGGATGTTGGACTCGATTTGTGCCCTGGCACTTTCATTCCTACAGGAGGAGTATACTAACATGCAGAAAGAGAAAGTTAAAAGTTAATGGAATCTGAACAAATTCTCAATCCAGGATTGAGAGTGCAACTTCACCCATTCTTTAAGTTTGCATTGGAGCTTGGCCATGATCATTAAAAAGTCAGCAATTCAAAAGTCCAAGATAATCACATCAGAATTTCAAAGTACACTAAACATATCACAAGTCATTCTACCAGCTGGCAGAAGAGATGCAAGAATAGTCTTATCGTGCCAACTATTGAATTTAAGATAGTAAATAAACTAAAATGAAATACTTCAAAGACAGCGAAAATTTACTTACAAAGCCCAGAGAACTGATAAGAGACAACAATTGTCCTGGAGTACGTGAATAGTCCTGTTTTGGCTTTGCCATTGATGGGGTAGTAAGGATATCTATCATATTTATCTCTACAGAAGAAAAAAACCCAAAAGTCGAATAGATCAGGTTTTCATTTTGATATTAAACAAAGGCAAAGTTGCAGACATTTACTTAAGTTTCATGAAGCCGAAAAAAAAATTGAGTCACATACTCAAAAAATATACAAATGAAGCCACCAAGACCAACTGAAGACTTACCTGTACATTCTTACATAACACAAGGTTTTTTCTTATACATTCATACATTTATACACACAGAAGTTGCAGAAGCCAAATTTCTTTTCCAACACACTATGCAAAAAGCACTACATTTTCTAATTTGATATCAGCTCTGGTTTTTAGGCAGCAGTTCCAGCTTATGGCTTGTGGAATAGGGTACTATATTGGATTCCAAACCTGCCATCACTCCAAAAGACATCTCAAAAAAGCTACACAACAATTTTTCATATGTGAATATTCAAACTTGGATACCTTTTTTTTTCTCACTAGTAGTAAGTAGCTTTAAAGCTTTCATATAATGTTCAACTAGACACAACAATAACCTGTCCCATTAGAATATCATTTAAAGCAGTATATCATAAAAAATACAGAATACCTAGGATTTTCCTTTATATTCTTAAAGCCATGAATCAAACTCTATAGACATCTCTGAATTTCAACATTCCTTTAACTATATAAAAAGGACGTACCCTCCAGCAGCTGTTTCAAAAAAACTGGTGCTGTGCAGTGTAAGTTTGGATGATCTGGCTAAGGAGGTACAAACCAGCTCAGAAATTGGTTATTCACCTTAAGATCTGCAGCCTGTGCCAGACAGTCATGACTATTCAGCTATATTTTCTGCTTGAAAAGAGAACATTTACATGCCAAAGCACTGAGCTGATCTTCCCCTTATCCCTCAAACTATTGTCTGGAATGTTCCAGTTAATTTATTTGAAATTAATTTATACAGGACCGAGAGACATGAACTGAAGGCCAGAGTAGTCAGAGAAACAGGAACAAGCCAGAATTATTTATTCACCCATTGAAATCTCCTAGCAGACCTCAAAAAACTTTGAAATCCATATCCCTCCAAAGAAAGGGCTCTAGATCATATTTTATACACCCTTGTCCCAAAGAACAAATATTTTACCTTCTGAAGTGCAATGCTAAGAGCAGACCCCCTACTAGCATGTAGCTAATCAGTACTTACCTATTAGAAATCAGGTATTACTGCAACATTTGCACTTATTTAATTGAAAGGTGCCCTTGACAGGGATGTGAAGTATTCAAGAATATGGAAACATGATGCAGAAATGCATCTTAATACAACCAAAGGAATAGAAACAACTCTTACCTCTGTTCAGAGTAACTCTGGAAAGCCCAAAGTCTGTCAACTTTATATGTCCCTGATTAGAAATGAGCATATTGTCTGGCTTCAAATCCCTGAAAATATGAATACAGCTGAAGTCAGCAAAAAGAGCACTGAGCAACACTAAGGAAGCTCACTGGCCAGAAACACTCAATACAAAGCATTGGTCAGAGGTGTTTAATAGTAACATCTCCTAGCCAGCAGAAGATTTCAGTTTAAGGAACACATCAAATGAATCAAAGCATTCAATATGGCACAAACATCTCATGCTTTGTAAAAATCAGCATGCATGTCAAGAGTTGCACATTTTGTGCTTCAGCAGGCTTGACAAGCATCCTTCACAAGTAGCACCATCATAACATTCATTAATGTGCATCTCCTACAGGTGACAAGCAAACCTCGAGCAGGAGTTTTCATGTGTGCTGTCTGCAGCATTGCTGAATGCAAAAAGAGCCCTCCCTCTGGGGGAGCATCAGGGTAGTCAGTGTCCCTTTGTCCTACAGGCCCATGTGTGCAGTACCCAGAGGGTTCCTGAACCGCCACAGCTGCTAATCCAGCGCTGGGAAAGAGCTGGCAGGGGAAAGTTGTGTGGGTTTGTGTGCTCAGCACACAGGCACAGATTTGATTTTAGCCATTGTTTCACAGCATTGCTGCAGCGCACACATACAGAAAGAACTTCCAGGAGCCTGGAAATCTGCAAATGAAGTGCCTGAGAATCTGCCACAATGAAAGTGATGGTTATATGTTGGAGTGAAAAAATAGAAACCCCAACCTATCAAATACTTATTTGTAAGAAAAAAAATAATTCACCTGTGGATTATTCCATGCCTATGAAGATAGTCAAGAGCCAATGCTGCTTCAGAAATATACTTAACAGCCATTTCTTCATCAAAATATCCATAAATATGGAGAAGAGATTTGACATCTCCACCAATAAGATACTCCATCACCTGTCAGTCAAGCATTTTAAACTTAAAACACATTTCAAAATTGCAAGTAAAATACAGAATAACTTTCACCCCTAGAAAAAATATTATTTCAAGGAGCAGAAGCAGAGAGAAGTACCTTTGTGCAAACCTAATTTCCCACACAATACTTTTCACTTGGATAAAATAATCAAAGTTTCATGTAACAGCAGACATTAAACATTTTCTTTCTGTAGACCACTTGCTTATTTCATTTGCCTAAATTATTTTTAGAAGCTAACTAAAAAGCTGACTACAGCTTTTGAGAGCTAACTACAGAAAATTTTCTATAAATATTATATATTTCTATGTTGAATATTATGTATTTTAACCTATATTTATATTCCTATATTAATCTATATTTAGCTTAATATTCCATAGTATAGAAAATTAAGTGCAAAGCATTCCTGTTAAACTCCACACCTGAAGCCAAAGACCACCTGTTCTATACAAATTAAGGTATCTCAATACTTTATCTTGCCACCATTTATACAAAGTATTAAATTAAGACCTGAGCTTTGTGAAATAAGTACAAGCTATCAAAAATGCAGTGAGAGTTACTGTGCATTTAAGGCACATGAAAAAGAGTGAAAAAAAAATACACACAACCAGTAGACCATTATGCAGACACATTATGATGGCTCATGTCATACTCAAAACAGAAGTCAGCAGGGCTTCTGAAACTCACTCTTTGATGTCAAGAATGCATTTAAGGGGTTTTGGTCAGGAAATCTCATCAGTACTTACAGTCCAATACACAATATTCTTCCACATATATATATAAAAAACCATATATACATATATATATATACACACACATATGCAGACATGATTCTAGCATCTCCTTTACAAATCCTACACCCTGAAATCCTCTACTCCATGCATCAGTTCAGAGACTCCAGAAAAAGAAGCCTTTGCTTACACTCAAAATGCATTGTAGGAGTGCACAGCAACCTTGTCTCAGAATTTCATCAAGCTGTTCCCTGTGTGTCCTTACAGCAACCCACACAAATTGTGCCAGACCCTTTGCAGACAGTCTGAATTCTTATGTGGAAGCAGCACATAAACCCATGCACAAGTCCTGCTGTGCTCCACAGCGCTCTGTGTGGACCAGCATTTAGTTTTGCCACTCAGTTATCATCTTGTCATGTAGGCCAACAACTGTAACAAAATTTGAGCACTAGCAATAAGTAAAATAGATTTCCTTTAAGTCAACCATGGAGTATCTTCCAGTCACTTGGCTTCTGCTTGAATAGAATGACTTCTTGTTTTCTCTAAGATTTCTACATATTTCTAAGACAGAGCAGCTGTTAGAATTTCTAAGTTTCTCCTGTAACAGATGGGAACATGAGCAGAAAGAGCCCAAAGGCACCAGAGGAAGAGAAATATTTTACTTGTTCAAGCATTCTGAGAAAGATGTAAAAGTGACTAAGGAACACCATTACAAAAATGTTTTGAGATATCAGTATAGTTCACGCTCAATTTTCAAGACTACCATAAAATGCCACAGCCATTTTTTACTCACTAAATAGATGTTGTTTGCTGACTGAAGTGAGTAGTATAAGTGCACAATGAAAGGACTTTTACTCAGAGCCAGTGCATCTCTCTCTGCCTGCACCTGGTGAACCATATTTTTGTTGATCATGTCTGCTTTTTTCATCACCTGAAAAACAAAACAGAGCACACAAATGATTCAACCTCAAAACACTCATAATAAAACTGCATAGAGATATATAGCTCTGCAGAGCGATGCCTATTTTGTGTGACTGTTTTTATGTTTCCTATTCTTTGTGTACTATATAGATTGTTATTATCCTTTTAATCACAAAGTCAAGTTTGCACAAATAATTGGTAAGCTTCTTACTAACAATCAGCCTAGATTTTAGCTCTTTGTGCAACGACATAGAAAACACAACAGGTTTTTGTTGAATTTTCTTAAAATACTAACTCAGCAAGAAGGGTTTTTATAATTTATTCTCGTATTATCTCTCAGAGGCGGTGCTTTACCCGCCGGCAGGCGCAGCAGCTGAGGGGGCTCAGCTACGGCAGCTGTTTACAGGCGAGAGGCCAGCAGCGCTCTGGCGCTTGGCAAGGTTTCTGCCGTTATTTCCCTTTATTTAAAGTACTTATAAAAGCAGCTGTCGTTATCAGAGGTCCCCTGACCAAACCCTCCAGGCTTCAGGGAGGTGAGAGCGGGGTGTGCCCGAGCAGCGGCCGCTCCCCGAGGACGGCCCGGGGCTCATACCGGGGACGCCGCTCTCCCGCATAGAGCTGCTCGGCAGCAGCGCTGCCACCCCGGCGACGCCTCACCTTCACGGCATAGAGCCGGCCCGCCTTGCGGCCCAGGTACACCTTCCCGAAAGCGCCGCGGCTGATAGGCTTCACGATGGTGAACTCCTCAATGGAGGGGGGCCGGGGGACCTCGACGCGCGTCGAGCCAGCGGCTGTGGCGGGGCTGGGGCTGGGGCTGGGGCTGGGGCTGGGGCTGGGGCTGGCAGCATCGCCCCGCTCCCCCCCGGGCCGCTCGGGTGCCATGGCGCGCCCGGCCCCGGGCCCGCCGCGATTCAAAACGGCCCCGCCCCGTCCCGCCCGCGCCGTCACCAACGGCAACGCGAGCTCTCGCGAGAGCCCGCGGGGCGGCCGCGGGAGGTGCCCTCAGAACATACCCGTGACAAATGACCGCCCGTCTGGGCTGGCTGATCGCCAGGGTGGGAATCTAGGTTTTCCTACTCGGCTGTAGGTTGTAACTTGCTGTGAGCAGGTTCTGTCCTCCCATTCCTATGGGAGGCTTGAAGGTGTCTTTTGCAGGGACAGGAGTTGGACTCGATGGTCTTGATGGGTCCCTTCCAACTCAAGCATATTCTGGTTTTGTATAATTTTCTCACACTTGCATACTTGATAGCTCCAAGACCTGCGTCCAAAATGGCACAGTCCGGAGGGCTTGTCTGCCAGAGAACACGTCCAGTTCTGCCGTTCATGCCTCGCCTGTCTCTTTGTATTTTCTGGGCCAGCGATGGCAAACTGCTCCCTGGGCGTGTCTGTGCTGATCAGCAGTTAGATTAATGTCGTCGGTTGCTTCCCACCCATCCTTGATTACTTCATCTGCTATTTATCTTAGACGGTTGTTCCACAATTTGTCTCCTTATTTTGGGTATCTCCATGGCTACATTCTGCCTCCCTCTTGTGACAGCAGGGGCAGGGATGGCATTTACAGTGTACTCTGACCTGGCTGCCATCCTCCTGTTCCCAGAGCACAGGCCTTCTGCTCTGTTTACACTGCACAGCCCTCAGTGTTTACCAATTTTACAGCTCTCAGCTGTGTTCTAGGTCACTTTTTTAACCCTTGCCTTACTGATTTTATGTTGGTCTCACATGTACGTGATTGTTCATGTTTTATTCACGCTGATCATAATTGTTCTGTTGCAGTCTGTGCTGTCGCTGCAGAGGTCAGTGCACAACAGCAGGTCTCCTTTCACACAGCAGATTAGTTATTAGGCCCTTGTTTTGCTCCAAGATACATCACTTACAATCTGACCCTGCTCAGAGAGACCTTGCTTGTGACTTGTGAAGGCAAAATGCTATCCCACAGCTCCCAGCAATACCTGCGATTTAATAAGTAAATGCAGAAAACGTGTTTTAAATTAGGTTTTTGTAATTATATTAAAATACAATTTATCCCTGTCTGTGTGTCATTTAACTCTGCGACATTCGTTTAGGTGTGTCTCATGGGCTGCAATGCCAGTGGAAAAATCTAGCTGAGAGAAAGGGGGAGTGCTTCTTGTGCTGGCACCCTGGGCAGACATCAGGGTATGCCAGCAATGGTAGTGCATCAGGAGCGTGTATTCCACTACAGCCTGAGCTCAAGGAGAGAG
Source organism: Camarhynchus parvulus (assembly GCF_901933205.1). NCBI lineage: Eukaryota > Metazoa > Chordata > Aves > Passeriformes > Thraupidae > Camarhynchus > Camarhynchus parvulus. The sequence goes on along the minus strand of NC_044572.1, from coordinate 16,613,540 downwards.
GGCAGCACCTTCTCTCTCTTCCCTCGAGGCAGCATGAGCCATTGTATAGCTAAGTGGAAAGCTGCTTCATGGAGTGGTTCTAGGTAAATGTTTATCACCTTTTCGATTTTTTTTTGCTGTTGTCAGGTGAGGTGTCTGCCAGGAGAGTGCTAGTGGGAAACAGAAGAGATGTATGCACACAAAGGCAGGGGGGAGGCAGCGGTGGGGCTGTGCTCATCCAGAGCAGTGTAAGTTGGTGTGGAGGAGCACTTTCAGTTAAGAGCTGTGGTCAGGTAAAGGAAAGAAAACTCTAATAAACCCCTGGAAAAATTGGTCTTATGGAAGTCCAGATAAATGACATCCGTAGCCCTTCCCTTATCTACTGATACAGTTACTCCATCGTAGAAGGCCACTAGGTTGGTCGGAGAAGATTTTCCCTTGGTGGAATTGTGCTGGCTGTCTCAAATCACCTCCATACCCTCCATTGCTTTAGAAACATCATACACTTGGCTAATGTTTTGTTTTAAGGAAAAGGAAAGACAATCCCAAGACAAATGGGCCGTCTGGACAAGAGCCACCAGGATTGAAGTCAGGACTGAGCAGTAACTGGGGAAGGGTAATTCTGGTAGTGGGAGACCCTGACCATCTACTCAAAACGGACCGCAGACTCAAATGGAAGGAAGAACTGCACCTACACACTGATTATCATGAGAAGGGAGCTCTATAGCTAACAAATACAGGGTTGAAGTCTAATTAACAAAAGATTTATGTAATTTGTAAGCAAGGAATGCTGATGTTGTTAAAATGTATAGTGTCAAGTTTTCTGATCGGTAAGCCAGCCTTTCGTGGGTCACCATCTATGTCCCTACGTTGTGCAAACTAGAATAAAAATTAGAAATATCTCGCTGCGGGCCGGTTAACGACCCGCGTTCCGGACAGCACCCGGGGGCGATGACAGCGAGCAGGGACAGAGCCCTCTGGCAGTTGCACGGCCACCGGCTGAGAGCAGGTCCCCCGCGGGACCCTGCCCGGGCACCCGCGGCCCCGGCTGTGCCCGTTCTCTTCTTCCGCCTCCGCCCCGAGGCGGCGGCTGCGCGGGGCGGCGGCGGCCCGGAAGCTCTTTGCGCTACCGCCGCTTCCGGGGCGGCTCGGCCCGGTCGGCGCGGCCGCGGGGCGGACATTTCCCGGAGCGGAGCCGCGGCGCCTCCTCACCGCCGGCGGCCACAGCGGGCGGGCTCCTGCGGCTGGGCTGCGAGGCGGAAGAGGCGCCTGCCGCCGCCGCCGGCCCCGCCGGCAGGATGTTTTCCTTCTCCACCGTGCAGCCCCAGGTGAGCGGCTGGCGGGGCGCTCCGGCCCGGTGCCGTGCGCGGCTTGCCGCGCCCCGGGCCCGCTCCCGGCGGGGGCTCGCTCCGTGTCCGGGCGGAGGCGCTCGGAAGGCCCGGCGGCTGCGGGCAGCGGCGGGAGGAGCCCGTTCCTGCCTGCCACGTTCCCGGGGCTTTGGGCGTCAGCGGGGCCGCAGCTGGGAGAGGAGCGGGTAGGGGCTACGGCGGTGTGCGGTCCGCATCGAGGAAAAAGATACATAAATGGGGAAGAGAGGGACGTACAGTCAAAGCTTGTAAAGAGTAAAAGCGTTCTGAAACGACGAAATAACCTTGCGTGGCGCTTTTTAGTGTCTGTTTTTGTAACAGAAGCAAGGGGTGGTGACGTGTTACTACGGTTAAACTGTGCTTTTAATTTTAACGGGTTCTTGTGAAAGCCAAGAGGAAATGACTTAGAGGAGTTAGTGGAGGGAAAACCGTCGGTAATTTGTTACACAGGACAGTCCGAACGCAATCAGGAAGGCACATTTAATTAGGCAGTGAGTCTGATGGGACTGGTGAGTTTTATGGACTTTGATCTGAACCAGTGGTTTCAGTTTTATTTTTAAGTTTTTATTAGTGTGTGATAGACTATAGGATTTTGTTGTTCTTTCCACACGTGGAGAACGTGTTTAAAGCTTTCATTAGAGTAGTGAAATGGAAGAATTTATATGTTTCTAGGGAGGTGTCATTTCACCAGAGTGGGAAATGCAGACGGGAAAGTTTGGTTAGTGGTTGGAATGTTGGCTTTGACCTCTAGAGGCTTTATGGTATTACCACAAACTCTGAGTCAAATTACAGTTTTGTATTATTAATTATGAAGCAGTTTTCATGTCTCACAGCATTGTCTCTTTTGATCTGCTGTCTAGTCAACACACAGATGGTAGTCCTTGCAGGAGGACGTTCATAGACATCCCAGTTGTGCTTCAATTGCTGAGGCCAGGGTTGTGTCCCTGCTCCTGGGACGTGTACAGCGTTTGAGGAGGTTTGGAACTGCTGGGGTTGTTTGTCCCATGTGTTCGCAAGAGATGGAGTTGTGTCAAGAGGAGGAGCCCTGATACGTGGTGCACCTGGACTTCTGTACTGATTCCTGAGGTGGAGTTGGCTGAATGCTGCTGAGCTGCAGATTTGACTGTGTGCTTTGTGGAGTTTCATTTTGATCCTTAAGCTGAAAGTGTGATCCTAAGGAAGAAAACATAAAGGCAACATTTGGGAATGGCTAATAATAATGCAAGAAAAAGTACAGATAATTCAAGTTATAAAAGTATTGCTTTAGAGATGAAAATACGAGTTTCTAATCTGTCATACATGCTTAAACTTTCTCTTTTTTTCTCTTTGGAAAGAGGTATCGACTAACACTGTGGTGTTGAAGATAATGTGGTTTATAATTAAGTCCTCGTTTAAAAGGCAGTGTACAAGATACACTGTTATAAGTTAGAATTTGGAACAGAAATATATTTAAATAGTTTAAACAAGTTTAAGTCCTTATCTATTGTTTTCCAGGCTACTGTTCCTCTGAGTCACCTTATCAATGCCTTTCATTCACCAAAAAACTCCACAACTTCTGCCAGCAAAGCATCCATACAGCCTGTCCAGAGGGACACCTCCCCAGAGCATGATCCTCAGAAGAGTGAGGTACAAAAAACCTTTTGGAAAAGTGATGGTTTTACTGGCATTAAATCTGAATAATGTAATTCAATTGAATGTAATATTTGACTGGTCTGTAGAATAATATAATATGAGTAAACAAAACAGGATGTTAACATGTTGAATGTATCCTTTTGGCAGAACTGCAGTCAGTCAGTGTTTTGCCAGTAAAGATCTTACAAAAATACAGTATTTCATTTTTAAAAAGAGCTGGTGCTTGTCTCAGTAATACTTTGCAAATGAGGAAGGGATTTGTTTTCATTTCCAGTTTAATAGTTCTTTCTGTAAAGTAGCAATAAGTTTTCTGTTAATAAACCCTATATTACCTTTTTATTCTGAGTTCTAGCAAGTCTGTGTCATTATCGCTTGTGAGAAAATGGGGACTGTAACTTAAGATGTGTTGAAGGTTTTTGAGAGATTAAGTGGCATGGTTTCATGTTTGGTTTTATTTTTCTGTTAAAATATCTTTCATTATCATTGGGTATTTCTTGCTTTTGACATTGAAAATTAAAACAGTGCCAAGTACTATTCGATATTGCCACTTCTCTTTCAACTCACTTCTTATGAGTTTTGTAGCTAAGCACTTTTTTGTGAGAAAAGCATGGAGTCTCTCAGTAACTGCAGAACTGTGGAAATTAGCATGGGTTGTACTGCTCACCACTGTGTTGTAATTCAGTTGTTGGGTTTTTGTGGGGTTTTTTTGTTTGTTTGGCTTGGTTTTTTCAGTCTGTATTTGCTTCTGGGGCTACTGGGAAATTTTTTCTTGAGGGTAATCTTACATAAATTTTTAACATTTATTTCTATTTTTCAGTCTGTATTTAAAAATTTGAGAGATCTGGGATTGTCTGATTTGAAAGCTAACCAGTTCAGAGAGTTGGTGAACAGGCTGCTTCCTGGCTACTGTACAGAAAGCAAAGTCTCCTCGCAGTGGCACACGTCATATGTCTCTGCTCAGTCCTTCTTTGAAAATAAGCATGGTATGTTTGAGTGAAGTGTTTGTGAGAGTTAAATTATAAAGGTGAATACAGTTATTCTTCAGTTTAATCTCTTGTGCTGTAGATAATTTGTAGTTAAATGTGTTCAATAAAGAGTATTGATGTATTCTTTCCTGTATATAGCTTGTCTCTGTAAACTTGAGAAATTTAGAAAATTCAACTAATTGTTTCTTTGGATTTGAGTTTGGTTGCTGTTAAACTTTTCTGAACTCAGCTCTATCTCTTAATGATGAGCCTGAGCTGTGAATATACCACCAGTTTATTTCATCAAGACATTAGATTTTGCTAATCTACTTACATTGTAGACATTCCCAGATTACATTTTTATCAATTTTTTACTTGAAGGAATGTGACACAAAGATGCTAATTAGAAAGGTATTCAAGTTAGCAAGCTGTTAATACTCCATGTAGAGTATTTCATTGCTGAAATAAACAAGAGTAGTTCCTTGCAGGTGAAGGTGTTTTGTTGGAATTAGTCTAAAATGAAGGAATACCATTGCAGATGCTTAAAAATCTATTAGAAAAAGAAGTATATAGCTGACATTTGAGATACTGTCTATATAGTACTGCATTAGAAAGAAGGAGTGTAAGGAATAATATTGCAGGGCTGCTATTAGAGAAAAGATTTTAAATTGCATGGTGTTGTGAGATACAAAAAAAATTAGCTCACTGACAATTGCCTGAAAGCAAATAAATACTTGGAAATGCTTCAAAGCTTTGATAGATGTTCTGGTAATTTGTTTAATTAAAGATGCCTGGAGTACTATAGTAAAATAGAATTAATATTTTAAAAACTAAAAAAACAAACTATGCAAGAAGTAATGTTGAGTTGCCATTTAAGACAGGGTGCATTTACACTTTGTTGTATCTTTTTGCAGGTTTTGTGGATGTTTTCAGTGCTTTACGCTCATCTTGTTTGTATGGACAACATCCTCATCCCCTCCAAAATTTCTGTTCAGATGTTCGGTGTTGGCCAGGTATAAAGCATTAAACTACACTGGTTTTAATCTCTACAGAATTTGTCTGTTCTGGAAAAGTATTTTTGGATTTGTTGTAGAGGCATCACTCAGGAAATACCAGTAAGCTTCCAGGAGAAACTTAGGTCGATATTAACACTTTAAATCATGAAGTTATTTTTTGCACTTGAGTAGTGTATTTCTGGACTTTAGTAATCACCATGTTGTTCCAAGATGTCAGTATTTGTGGATCGTAATCTCAAAAGACCACAGATAAACTGACTATTTTTGAATCAATAAATATGTTGAATCCAGTACTCATTCAGCTGAATTTTCTGAGGGATTTGGTGACTGGTGGCATTAGTGAAAACATAATGAACAGTTCAGGAAGTTCAGGTATTGTCCTAAATTCAGTTCTTCTGATGCCGCCTGTAGGTATATCTATGTTTATATCCTGTGGCAAAGAGAAATGCTGACAGTATGGAGATAGCCCACTAATGAGTCACAAGGAAGGGGCAGATTTTAAAGCATTTTATACAGGGGGGAAGCTGAAGGATCTGAGGTTTTAGCTAGCAGAATAAAAGGCAAGGAGTGATCCAATTGCTGTTGGAGCCATATCAGTTACCCTTCTCACATACACCTCAAAGAAGAGGCAACAATCCCAAGTAGGAGCAAATTAAATAAAACCTGTTTGAAAATTTTCACATTGAGAATGGTTAAGTTCTGAAACAGATCATGTGGAGAAGTTTGGTTATCTTAATCCTTGGAGATTTTCAAAACTGAGCTGGACAAGGTCCAGCACTACCTGATCAAATGTTAGACCTTTTTTGAGCAGGGCTCAAGGGTCAGCTGCAGAAGTTCTTTTTATCTGGTGCCGTTCTAGAACAACAAATAGCTTAGTGAAACCAATCTAATTGACTGGTGTTGCTGTTTATTTTAAAATATAGTAGTAAAAGACTAAAAACTTTCTCTTGTGGTAAAATGTCCCTCACAAGGTTTTTGATGTGGTAGGAGAGAACTTAGGGTATCATTAGCTCACTGTGATTAAAGGGTCTCATTTCTTTTGTCACTAAGGAAGTTAGCAGTACCCTGAAACCATTCCAGTTCTCCTCAGGGCATTTTACCAGCAGAGCTCACAAAGCATTATTCCCATCCTTCTCCATTTGCTTCTAAATGTTTCATTTTTTGTCAGCCTGCCTGGATTTAACTGTCTGAATGTCTCCTCTTCCCTGAGTTGGCCAATTAGCTGTAATTTACAACATGAACCTAGTTTATTTTAACTTGAAAATTGATGTGAAACAGAAGTTTACTTGCCAGGTCAGATGACAAATAGAGTTCATGATTACATAACTATCCATTTACAGTACAGTGGATATGTTGAGAAGATTATATTCCATATTCTTTCACATAATAGTTTCAGAAATTTCTTAAGACTTTTTTTTTTGTAGTGGTAGTAATGATTTGGTTTTAACTTCTATTTATTCTTACTACATAAAGTCTACATACAGACACGGAACTTTAAGACTCTGAGATCAAGATCAAGACGTCTGCAGTCAACATCTGATCAATTCACAGAACCAAAAAGTTCACTTTCTTCAATTTTGAAGGTAAATATAAGTAACATTAAGTTGTTTTGGGCTTACTCAAACCAACTCTTTCTCTTGACTAAACCTTCAAAATTTACCACGGTTATTTTCTGGTAATAAAATAACCAGAATGAAAGTATTTCTTAATTCTAAAACTTGAGCTAATGGTAGTGTATTGTTTTTTTCTTATTAATGCATATATTTGTTCCATATAACACCAATTATTTGAATTTTTAGGAGATCAGTTTCAGCATATAACTATGGTTTTAACTCTAAAAATTAAATTCTTTATTTTCTGTTTTATAAAACAGAATATAAACTAAAAATAGCTTCAAGTTAAAGGAATTATTTCTTTAAGCAGAAATACAGCTAGTTCAACATACAACATGTGTGTTTTCAAGTCATCAGATAATTATCCAAAGCAGTAACGAAACCAAGTTAACCTGGGTACTCTTTGCTTCTAATTGTTGATTGTACAGAAGTCAGGCTAACTAAGGCTTTTCATTTAGCTGGGTGTGTAAATCATCTTTGAACTCTTCCCTTCTTCTAGGCATATGTGGTTTATTTCATCTGGGGACTAGGTGTACTGTAGATGAAGATAAAACCAGAGCTAGCTCCATGCAGTGCTGCTCTGAAATTTGACAGGGCATATGAGATGTATTTGCTTCAGCTCCATCAAAACAATACTTGCAAAGATATTTTGCAATTGGAAATAAAGCAAGAAGCTTAAGCTAACAAGTCCCACTGAATACAGTGAACAAAGCTGGCTGTGTGCAGATCTGTCTTAGGTTGTGTTTTCAGTTTGGAGCTGGGATCCAGGAGGGCTCCAAAACTGATTTGCTCAGCAAGAATGGGAATACCTGTGCTCAAACCATGGGGATTACACACTCGAGCTACTGGCCTGTACCCTCTAACTAACCCAGTAGCACATGAATTATATGCTGTTGTAATTTTATTTTTTTCCTATCACCCATGTTGGCCAGGTGGTAAGTTAACTGTTTATGAAAACTTGGTGTATACTAATACTGCTTTGGAAAACATTGCAGGGTTTTATCCTGAGAAAGCTACGAATTGATGTTGAAAACTTAGACACACTCATGAAAACAAAAAACATCCCAGAGGCACACCAGGATGCTTTTAAAACTGGTTTTGCAGAAGGCTTTTTGAAAGCACAGGTATTCCTGCAAAAAACACTTGGTAAGTTGTGTTAATTCACATATCTTGTCTTTGAAATCAGAAAGTAGTTTATTTTAGCCCATGTTAAATATGTTTTTATTTTCTTTTACAGATTCCTTAAGAAGATCACGTTTGCTTTCTTTCTTTCTCTTCGTTCTTTGTTTTTATCTTGCTATATATTCATCATTTTTACCTGGGAAAGGTTCCTTTTCTGATGCTGGTTAGTTCATGTTTTTTCCACACTGTTTCACTTGTGTTGTTTCTTCCAGCAGGTTTAGCATAAATTACATATGTTTTGACATTGTGATTGGTTTTTATTAGTACACTGAAAAGTTATCCTAAGAGTTATTTACTGCTTCTGGCTACAGCCTTTCAGATGACAGTGCGACAAAACGTTTATGAAAACAAAAATGTTCTGTGTCAGTATAATTACTGTATTTCTTTTGGTGAAGCAGTTACATGGAACCAGAGAAGTCAGACTGGTCACCAGTTAGGTATTTGACTTTCAGTTTAGATGATGTGTTACCTAGATCAGCTGTAAGCAAGATAGTTTGAATTTTCAATCTGTAATCACAGCCTAGTTTATAGCAACTAGGAACTTGCATTGCTAAATTGCCATCTTGAGAAATCTCTTGGAAATAGTGGAACAATCAAAAGGCTGAGGTAACGTAACCGGAGATGTTCAACTTGATGCTAAGTTATCACCTGGGTCTCAAGAAAGTTAGGATATGTATAGAAACATTGAGGGAGAAGTTCTGGTTTTGTGTACATGCTTCTGGATCAGGAGCTTTCTGTACTACATGTGACTAAAAAGCATATCACTGAATTAATTGCAAATATTTTATAGATTTTTTGAAACATAAATCTTATTCCTGCTGGACAGTTGTAAATGAACACATGCCCTGTCAAAAGGGCAGGTGTAAGGTCAGTGTCTTACTGGCATGTGTTCAGGTACAGCACTCAGTCTTGCAATGCAATGACTTTGTGTGTAAATTTGTTGTTCGTCATCTGCTGTTTGCTCTTAGTACGCTTTCGAACATCAAGTATCTTTGATGCAGCAGTTGATCCAATCCAGCTGAAAAATGTCACCTTCGAACATGTTAAAGGGGTAAGATCAAAACTAAAATGTGTGCAAGTTCTTGTTTTAAGTAATCCTTGTGAGTCTGATGTTTAGCTTATCATTATGGATGTCTTAGTCTGTTCAAGAAATTTCTTTGTATGAAGTGAAGCTTTATATGCATTGACCACTCCAAGGTGAAGGAAGGCTTTAACCACTCTTTTTCTACTTTGTTTTTGTGGAATTCAATACCTCATAAAAGATGTACTCTACTTGTTGAATAACATTTTTAAAGACTATAATAGCAAATGGCAGACCATAAATATCAATATTAATCTACCTTTTGCAGAAGTTAATTGGCATATGAAGATGATAATGCCATTTGGTCGTTTGTCTCTTAGTACCATCTCTTTCAGGCAGTGTTATTGGGACAGGAGATAGGGAGATTCCCAGAAAGAAATGGGCATGTCACTGCTGATAGGATACCTCTGTTTTTTCTGTGCAATTTTTCTTTTACTATTAGTGGCAAAATGAGGACCTCCCTCTTTCCTTCCCCTTGGACAAATAGATATAGTCTCCTTTTAATTAAAAAGACTAATATTTTGATTTGGAATTTTTGATTTTGTGTTTATTTCTTTGTTCATACCTGGTCTTGAACTGTTTGGTTGTTCCTTCAGTGTTACTGAGTTTAATGTTTACTTAGTCCTGCAAACAGTTTTAGGATAGGTTGAATTAAATATTGGTATCCACACAAATTCTGTGGTACACTTTAATCTTTTTCTGTTTGTATTTTTTTTCAATACACAATTAGGGACTTAATCTCTAATAGAAAACTTACATACAAAAACATGCAGTGTTTTTTAAATGCTTATTTTGTGGCATGTTTTTCATGTATAGGTTGAAGAAGCTAAGCAGGAATTGCAAGAAGTTGTGGAATTTCTGAAAAACCCCCACAAATTTACTGTATTAGGAGGTAAACTTCCAAAAGGTAAGAATAATTGCTCAGCAGAAGTTAAAAACTTACGTAGCCATAGCTGTGAGGTGTGTTCTGTACTGACTACTTTACAGCCTAGTTTCTTACTATTTCTTCATGTATTATGAAAACTAAAATTTTGAGGTTAGACAAAATTTACTGTGCCTTCTTCAGTTATTGAACTAATAAACAGTAGTATTTTGTCCTGTAAAGCAGGAGGGTTTATTAACTGAACTCTTAAAAGGTCTTTCTTTCTTCCTTATGGCTTTTAGCACCTTTAGTGCCTAACTGCTTTAGATAGGTCAGAAACAAATGTTTTTATGTAAAAGGATGATTAAGATCATAGTGGAAATCCACATAAATCTGAAATGCATAGACCTGAGAAATCTGTTTCCTGTTAGTGCTCTACACTGTTTAAAGACAGTTACTTGGAAGGATTTAATTAATAAAAAAAAATCCACAGAAACAGCCAGGAAAATGTCAGTTTGAAGCAAACACTATTAGGGATTCAGCTGCTAAACTCAACATTAAATCTGCAGAATATTTCAGGCTTCTGTTTTGATGGTCTTACAAGTCCTTGTTGTTGTTTAAATATGGATCAAATTGTATCTAGATCGGTTCCAGGAAGCTCCTTCAGACTGGCAGTAATGAGCACTTCCTGAAATGGGATCTTAACACCTTTTGGGAGCCAAGTGTACATTATTTCCTCTAATGCATGGAAGAAACTACTCGTATAAGAAGACTGTGTGGATGTGATGGTTTTGTTGGGTTTTTTGTTTGTCTTCTAGGCATTTTGTTAGTTGGACCACCTGGTACTGGCAAGACGCTCCTTGCGCGGGCTGTGGCGGGGGAAGCCGATGTTCCGTTCTATTACGCGTCCGGCTCTGAGTTTGATGAGATGTTTGTTGGGGTGGGAGCCAGTCGCATCCGGAGCCTCTTCAGTAAGTTAAATATTCCTGGGTTTGAAATCTTTTCACGTGTAAGATTAATAAGTATTCAGTGTTGTTTACAAGGCTTGATTAGTTACAATTCTGGTTACTGGAAAGTAGTCATGTATGAGACAAATAAAGCTTTAATTGTGTAGGTAAATGTCCCAAATCTGTGAGCATCAGTTAACTGTAACTTCTTCCTACCCATCGCATGAAATGATAGCTAAACTTATAACTGATTTTACAATGGTCCCAGAGAGAAGTAGTAATTTAATTAGAAATATAATGTTCTATGCACTAAATTGAATTGTAATTTACTTAGTCATATATAAATTTTAGAAAATTTTAATTGTAAATGTAAGATGAAAAAATTGAGTTAACCTTCTCAATTACTGCCCTCATATTTAGATTTTTTTTACTCTGAATTAAAGCTTTATGGCATCATGGCATGGTAATAAGCTGACATTTCCTTTCGCAGACCCATCGGCAGGATCACAAAACTTTCAAAACTAATGTTTAGATTTATGCTTTCACAGAAGAGACTTCCAATTTTAAGTGTGAAAATATTATTGGGGAAGAGAAAATCCAGCTTCCCTCTTAAATGGAAGATTGATAGGGTCAAATATATACAATTTACAAAGTAGTTTGCATTTGTAGAAAAAATGTGAATTTACATGGATAGGGTGCAAAATATAGTACATGTAGTACCTTAAAAATGCATTTCCTACTGTTGACTACAGAAGTGTGGATGCCTGACTGGTATATCAATATTAATGTTACAGATATGTCTAGGTGGTAAAATTAATTGCATCCTGGTATGCATCTACCAATCGATGGTCTTCATGCTTATTACAGCATTTTTATTTTGTGTTTTAATACCTGTAAACTTGAGTGTGAGCCCTTCATTGTAAAATAACAAGCAAGTTCTATTAAAGTAAGTTAGTGTTGAGACCCATCAAGTTTTATATTGTTTTTATTTAATAGGCAAATATTCTCTACCCAAGACTATAAAATAAATTCCTGTAAGAAGTTCATACAAAATAGGACAATTTCATAGTTTATTTTACTAGTGATTTCTTGTGGCCTGATAAGAATAAGCTGATGAGGAAATATATTTTGAAATGGCAAGATACAGAGAGTGAAAGTTCTCTTTCGTTTTTTTTAGGCTAAAAGCAAGACAGTTTTTGTGATGTCTAATAGAACACTCTATAATTCAGGAATAACAGAAACAGTAGAATCCTGAACTACCTGATAGACTGTCTGTTCCTTTGTATGGTTCAAGGTTCCTTCTGCTATTTTCCTTTTGTCAGGGGAAGCAAAAGCAAATGCACCTTGTGTTATTTTCATTGATGAATTGGACTCTGTTGGTGGGAAGAGAATTGAATCTCCAATGCACCCCTATTCAAGACAGACCATTAATCAACTCCTTGCTGAAATGGATGGGTAAATATATGAATTCTGAGGGCACAAAAGGTGCTTGACTGACTGGTATTTTGGATATGTGGATGAGCTTTTTGTTAGCAGCTTTGAAGTTTTGTGTAATTTTTTGTAATGCTTTTAAGGATATATATTTAATATGCTTTTATGACTGTTTTCTAGTACTGCCAACAATAGCATCAATGGACTTACTGTAAAGAATATAGAAGCTTTTGGGTTGTATTTGCACAACAGCTGCAGTTTATTTTAAATAATTTGTAAGTTTTTTAGCCTGATTATATATCTAAAGGAAGAAGTTCAACACAGAGATTGGACCATGTTTTTAACCAGTTGCTGAATTTAACATTGTCATTCTTAGATCACATGTTTTAGTGTGAAAGCATGTTTTTGACTGGCCAGTAAGGTCAGTAACAGTAGTTATTGACAAAATTGTAAATTCCGTGTCCAGAAAAAAAATAAATCACAATTTGTTTTCCACACAGCTTTAAACCAAATGAAGGTGTTGTTATTATTGGTGCCACAAACTTCCCTGAAGCATTAGACAAGTGAGTATAATTCATTGCTTGTTTTACAGACCATATAGTAAAAAACCCCTGCAACAAAACCAAAGTTGCTTGTGAAAATCTTCAAGTAATGCAGTGTCATAGCTGGAGTTCTCCCTCTTAAAAAGGATGTATGTTGACTGGTTTTTGGCATTTAATAGGTTGCAGAGTTAAATAATGCAGAGAAATAATTAATATGTTTCTAAACATTTGAAATTTCTGCAAACTTTTTGCAAAATTTTCAAATGCAAAAAATACCCTTTAAAATTAGTTGTCAATAAATACCTTTAATCTGTCTTTTTACAAGCAGATAAGAAAAACATATTCTTTTCATATGTGTAGATATCTTTAGAACCAGAGTGAATTTTTGTTCCTTGATATACATTAGTAAGTTTGCTGCCCTATTTTTGAGTCAATGTACTAAATTGTCATTTCCCTTAGTGCTCTAATACGTCCTGGTCGCTTTGATATGCAAGTTACTGTTCCCAAGCCTGATGTAAGAGGTCGCACGGAAATTCTGAAGTGGTACCTTAACAAAATCAAGTATGACCCATGTAAGTAAATATTTTACTGTAGTCTCTTTTTACGTAACAGATTTTATACTGGATCTGCCCCCTCAGGTTAGTCCTTTTTCCATTAGCAATTGTGGCTTTACTGCATCAATAAAGAACACAAAAATTGTCTCCTATGTTGTGTTTCTCTCTGGTCCTTAAGAGTTCAAAGTGTCTTGAGAATTAGGCTTAATTTCTTTTAAAACTGATTTGTTTGTTTGTTATTTTTGTTTGTTTAATGCATCATTTTTTAATAGAATATGATTCTTGCTTAAAATTTCAGGAGCAATATGGACTCTAATAAACAAAATGGTTTTGCTTTGGTTTTTTTTCTTCCCCTACAGCTGTTGATCCAGAAATAATTGCACGAGGCACAGTAGGATTTTCTGGAGCAGAGCTTGAAAATCTTGTCAATCAAGCTGCCTTAAAGGCAGCTGTTGATGGAAAAGATATGGTAACCATGAAAGAACTAGAATTCTCCAAGGACAAAATTCTAATGGGTAGGATTTTATATGAAAGACATTAATGTATTACAATACACAGAGCTTTTCTTACATGATAAGGACTTTTATAGGGGAATAGAGAATTTTTTATGGTGTTGTTTTTCAGATTGTTGCACTGTGGCTTTTTTTTTTTGGTTGGGTTTTTTTTTTGTTCGTTTGGTTTTTGGTTTTTTGTTTTTTTTGTTTTGTTTGATTTGGGTTTTTTTTATAGTGGGGTTGGGGGGGGATTTCTTTGTTTGTTTGGATTTTTTTAACAAATAAAGTTTCCTATTAGTTATTCCTGAATAGAACCTTCTGAGACCAGACAGTAATATGTAAAATCTAGTGTAGAATACATTCTTTAAAATTTCATACCATTCTTAAAATTAAAAATGCTGCATGTCATACTTCAGCCTGGAGGGAAACACAGGCTTGATTTCTTATCCTTCCCTTACGGATGACCAGAAATCTGGAGCTTCTGTTTAACTTCTCACGTGGTAGCACAAATCTTAAACATCTTAGACATAACCATTATAAATCTGGTCTATTCATGCTTGAGAAAGGAAATGGAGTTTTTTCAGATACTTAGACTGCATTTTAAATCTACTACTTTAAAAGCAGCTTGTCTGTAGAATATGTTTGGGTCCATTTTTTAGACATTAAAATCTGACTCGTAAACATTTTGCGCTTAAGTGTTGGTTCCCTTTGATCACATGCTGTTCCTTGGCTGCTTTGTGTCCTGTTTGAGTTTATGTAGGGTGTGGATTGTGGTGGCCAGCTGTACAAAAAAGGTGTATTTAATGTTCCTCTGTTTAAGGACCTGAACGTAGAAGTGTAGAAATTGATGAGAAGAACAAAACCATCACTGCTTACCATGAGTCTGGACATGCTATCATTGCCTATTACACCAAGGATGCCATGCCGATCAACAAGGCCACAATCATGACACGAGGGACAACACTGGGACATGTGAGTGTTTGTTCATCCATTTTTTAGTATTTTTAAATTTTATTTAGTTTATTAATGCTTCTTTATTTAGTTTTATTTTTGTGTTGGTTTGGTGGTGCAGAAGAATTTGTAACGATGCTATGTGCTGTTATTTGTTAATGAATATTGTAGTCTGTAGAAATAGTCAGTTATGAGCAGTCTCTTGGAAAACCCAAGGTCATCTTTTCTGTGTGATAAAAAGCTTTCTTTCTTAATTTTTTAATAAATTACTGTACACTGGTATAACAGTTCACATGTACAAGGAAAGAGAAATATAACTAAGTTTCATTCTGCTGCAGTTGAAATAGCACCCAACAGCAAAATTTTGAAGAACACCTAAAGGACTGGGAGGTAGAAACTCAACTGTACTTTTAATCCTTTTTTAGGTTGTTCTTTGTCCAGTTTGGCTTTCTTAAGCTTCATTGGTTACCTGCCTTGTTTTTTCCATAGATATCCATAAGTTTTTCTATTTTACTTGTATCTACCAAGCATTTGAACAGAAAAATAATAATTCTATTATGTCTCTTCCTGTTGAACTTTTTCAAGTTGATGTGCTCAGTTAATGAAAACCACTGGTCTGAATCATCTGGGCAAGTTGATTTGTTCTGTTTCTCCTGGCAGTAGTTGCTCACATTGATGGGGTGCTCAGGGTCTGAGGAGGCTGTTTCAGTGGTTCCACTCAGTACCTCCAAGCAGTCCTGATAAATGCATATACTAGAGGCATGCCAGAGCATGCAAAGTGTTACATAAAATCTTTATCTGCTTCAGATATAAACAAGAATATTTTTGAGATTACTTCAGTACTTCTTCAGTTTTTGTTAGCTGACCACAGTTCTGTACCTTACAGGTATCTTTGCTCCCAGAAAATGACAGATGGAGTGAAACTAGATCCCAGTTGCTCGCACAGATGGATGTCTGTATGGGAGGAAGAGTAGCAGAAGAGCTCATATTTGGAAGTGATCACATCACAACAGGTCAGCTAATTGGTAGTTAAAAGAGGTTTTGATCAAGGGTGTGGGCTGGCACGTTTAATGTGGTTTCAGTAATGTAACTTAGATCTGTTTGCTCTCAGGTGCTTCCAGTGATTTTGACAATGCTACCAAAATTGCAAGACTGATGGTGACTCGATTTGGAATGAGTGAGAAGGTAGTATCATCAAGCCTTTTATATTTATATGGAGTAAAACCAAGTTCTGTTCTCTAGCTAAAGCCTCTTTGTCTGTCAGTGATCTTTGAGATTAGGGTAAGTAGTTATCACAAAAGGAGTAAGCTTTACGACCTGGTCTGATATAGAGAGCTCAACTAGAAATCTGTATATTGACAGTTAAAAAAAATACCTCGCAGGATTTTTACTTTAGAATTGCCTTGAAAATCTCAAATATCTTCAGGAAATAGTTACACTAAAGCCAGACATTTTGGAATTGAGGATAATTCTGAGTCTGGGAGGGCAAAGGAGGTAACAAAAGTGAGTTTTCTAGACTTTAGAAGCTTCTTTAGTCATGTTGATTGCTTATCAAGTATTAATAGTCTAGGCATTTTGTTTTGGTTTTTAAGTCAGAAAGCACCTAATTAGGATCTGTACTGTGACCTATTGAAACACAGTTGATGGATAGACTTGTTTTGCTTCTACTTAGAGCACTACAGCAGGCATTTGACTCATGATTTTATTTGCATGCAGAAGCAGTAGGTGCTGAAACTCCTAGAGAATTTTATGTGTATGACTGCAACAGTAGCAAGATAAAGATATTTTTGTTGTTTTTTAGCTGGGTGTTATGACCTACACTGATCCGGGGAAAGTCAGCCCGGAAACCCAGTCTGCAATTGAACAGGAAGTGAGGACACTTCTACGGGTAAGAGCCTCTCCCCCTCCACTCTCATATTCTGAGATCAGTTGAACACCTGCTTGATTGATTACTTCATTTAAGTCGTGTATACTGGTGAAAATACACCAGTGGATGGAAGTATTCCCAAGTATTTAATGTAGCTGCAACTTTGAATCTCTGCATATCAAAACTTGTTGGTGATTGTCATGCACAAGTAGTGTTAATTAAGATGGTGGTGTTGGGCTCTTTAATATACTCTTTAACATTTGTATTTGGTCAGGATTTGTATTTTTCCTATTCAATTCACAGAGAAAGTCTGGCTACAAATTGTTTTAGAACAGATGTGGATGTTTTATGTTGCTTTCACATTTCATAACTCCCAAGATAAGTAATTTTGTATAAAATCACAGGAATGGCCATAGCAGATCAGCATGTTGCTTCCAGTATCCTGTTCCTCACAGTGATCAGTGTCAGATGCTTGGGGAAATTTGTAACATTTGATAATCACTGAACTTCCTGATCACTGTTCTGGTAAACTGACTTAGTTTGGTACGGGCAGGAGGATTACTTGTAACATTTAAATGAGTAACACTTTTGCTGTAGTTGTTTTTGAACTGATTTGGCCTTGTGAGAACTACCAGGGTAGAACTGAAAGTTGAAGCTGGTAATGCTGGCAGTGCACATCAACGTGCAGCAACTGGTGACTTAGTGTAGCTGGTAGCTTTCAGTTTTCTAAAACTACATAGTGTTTTGAGTTTTATAAATATTTAAAGATGATTGTCTTTGAGGAAAAATCTGTGAATGCTGTAACTTTGCTCATAATGCAAAAAAAATTGTTATAAAAATCAGGAAAATTTCAAATCTATTAAGTCTTTTCTAAGTCATATGTAACAATACTAAGATTTATCTCAGGACTTTGTTTTTAGCCCTACTTGTGCAAAATGCACAGGTGGCATAAAGTGTTTGGTTGCTTTTCATTAGTTATGCCGGCTGTATTTTAAGGCTTTGTGAATCGGGAGCTGTGCTAGCTTTGAAATGTAAGGCACAACTTTAAATGTTTGTCTCAAGCTGTATTTACCTGGAAACAATTTTTAAAGTGAGATCTTGCTGTTGTTCTTGTTGTAAAGTCTTAAAATCTCCTTCTACATGTTCTTCAAATTAGGACTCCTATGAGCGAGCGAAGAACATCCTGAAGACTCATGCAAAAGAACACAAGAATTTAGCAGAAGCTTTATTGAAATATGAGACTTTGGATGCCAAAGAAATCCAAATTGTTCTAGAGGGGAAAAAACTAGAAGTAAGATGATAACTTCTGGGATATGTAACTGATAATTTGAAGAATGTACATCTAGCAATGCAGTAGTCTTACGCAGCATAGCCTTTTTTTCTCTTCCTGATGTGTGTATGGCATTAGTGTCACTTTAATATTAGTCTGTCTCTTGTGAGCTTCTGTTACTCATCTATTTGTTGTGTCTCATCAGAATAAGACACAAAATAAAGCAAGTTCCTCATCCTCTGCTCCTTATACTCTTCGCACAAGAAGTTATTCAGAAGGATAAATCTCAGGGTTGAATTCAGCATTTTGATTCAATCAAATGTGTTGAAGCTGAGCAGAAAAACATGCAGATCCACTGGTGTGTGTTGGCACAGCTTCCTGGGCCGTGCTGCTACATGTGTGAAGTGATACCTCACAATGTGTGCTCTGGGATGTTATGGAGAGCGACAGACTGAGATGTAAAGCAATAGTATGTTGTGTAGCTATTGCTCATACTCTGTTTGAGGTTAGAGATCACTGTTAAAGACTTCTTATTTAGAAATGTAACAAAACATCTCAAAGAATGAACAAGCTGCATGGTAGGAGCACCGTGCTAGACAAAAATGTTAGTGGTCATGTTTCCAGTACTCTTGGAGTTAAAATACACATATGTATGGCTGGGAGAGAAATTGCAAAAACAACAGGCTAAATGTGTCTAAGCCTCTTTGGACCATGTTTTGGGTGAAACTATAGCAGGGATAAGAGAAATACCTGTGACCTCTGATGTGCTGCTGACAAGTTTCTTAAAATTTTTATTACTGCAGTAGACAGATGACAGTGCTTTGATGACAGTGCTTTTACACTGTTGGAAATTCTACAGAACTAGTTTCTATTAATACTGTGTATGGCGTTTGATAATCCAGCAGATAATCTCTTCGAAGAGGACAACGTCACTCATGGAAAAGTAATTCAGAAAATGTTTGAAGCATGTGTTGTTTCAAATAACATTCCTAGTTCTGTTCTATGGTAGAAGTAGGGAAATAAAACCTTTTCTTTCAACCCTTACAGAAACCTTGGGAAATTCTAAGAAAATACAAAAAAGGTTTTGAAAACAAGACTAGTTTCCAATCAAGTGGAAGAGATGACTAGCAATTATATGCCAGTATTCCTCTGTTCTCATGGAACTGGATTTTAGGAATAACACATCTTGATCACAATCCTTCTGCACAATCAGTTGTAGTGTTGTGGGATTACAAGCTTCTATTGCAGAGAGAGCATGTATTAGCATATTAATGTTGAGGATTACCATATTTGGACATTAAAATAGTTGGGCTGGTGCCAAGAAATGTGAATGGAAACTGGTAGCTACACCTAAAAGTAGAAGTAACATAGTATTTTAGAATTTTCTGAGTGTAATGCTTGATTATAACCTTGTTTTTTAGTAAGAGCACATGCTTTTTTTTTTCCCTCTCAAAAGAAGATCAACTTTCTTTTTTGCCTCTTTTTGTCAACTTACTATAGTGGCATCCTGCTCAGCGTGGGAGAACTTCCAAATATTATAAAACGGTATAGGAAATATCTAGGCTGACTAGTTACAGTTGTACATGTGTTTTGGAAATATGCCAATAGAAACAGAAGTATACTGCATATTTGACATCTGGTTTTGGAGTAATAAAGGTTAATTTTAATTATGCACATTGGTTTTCTTCTTATTCACTGTAAATTGCTATAAAATGTAATACCAAGTTCCCTAGTATGTAAATTGAGGTGTATGCAACATTTAAAATTGTAAATAAATTTAAGAATTATGGCAAAATTGCACTCTCTAAGTGAGATTTCTAGGGAATGTTCTCCCTAGAAATTCACACCTTTTTTCAATTGCTGCTTCAGTAGTGGGACTTGGAAGGGATCTTTTCCAGCTAAATAATGTGAATTTGCATTTAAGAGAAGCAAAAAATATTTTTCTTGTTTGAAGTTACTAAAATCTGTATTGAATGATCTTGTTTATGGGGGTAAGTTCTTGAAGTCCAACTTTTCTTATTCAAAAGCTTCTTGCTATATGCATAGGGATAGTATCAAAAAGAAAAAAAAAGTGACATATCATTGGGTCATGAAAGATTATTACAAGATTAGCCATAAAGTGTAAAGGGTGTCCTTGTTTTCTGGCCAACTTAACAGCACAAGTATTACTGAAGAGCTTACTGTCATTCCTAGTTGGTTTTGTGCGTGTAACGTGTAACATATTCCAAAGAACTTGTCTGTTGAGGCATTGGATTTGATGGCTCATGCTCTTGGGGAGCACCTGGGAGCTGGAGTTTCTCCTTTCATATTATTGGGCAGAGATAGGAGAGCACTGGGTTGGGTTTGTGTGGCAGGGTTTTTGTAGTGAGGAGGCTACATGGGTGGCATCTGGGAGAAGATGCCAGAAGTTTCCCTGTGTCCAGTAGAGCACTGCCAGTCCGCTCTAGGAGGACCTGCTCCTGTCCAAGGCTGAGCCCATCAGCCCCGGTGGTAAAGCCTCTGGGACCATATGCTTAAAGAAGAGGAAGAAGCTCTGCCCAAGAGCAATTGCAGCCAGAGAGAGAGGAGTAAGTAGGTGAGAGAAACAGCTCTGCAGACACCAAGGTCAGTGAAGGAGAGGTAACAGGCTTAGAGTGAGAGTCTTCCTCACCCTGAGGAGGGAGGAGCAGCAGAGGCCACCTGTGATGCACTGACTGCAACCCCAGTTCCTGTCCTGCCCCCACCCTGCTCTTACCGCTTGAGGGGGGGAGGTAGAGAAAAGTGGAAGTGAAAATGAAAACAGGAAAGAAGAGGGGTAGGAGAAGAGGTGGTGTTAAAAATTTGGTTTTATTTCTGATTTGGTTGGCAACTAAACTCCTTTTACCGACTCAAAACTGTTTTGTCCATGATGGTAGACGGTGAGTGATCTCTCCCTGCCTTCATCTCAACCCACAGGCCTTTTGCTGTGTTTTCCCTGTCCAGCTAAGGAGGGGAGTGAGAGTGGCTTTGCTGGGCTCCTGCTGTCCAGCCAGGGTCAACACATCACAACCACAGAAGCAGCTTCTAGAAATCAGTCAGGGAGGTGTACTTTTAAGTAGGAACAGCCTCCTGCTGTTGAAAATGAGGCAGAGCTTAGATACACTGATTGCTTTTTAAATACCTCCAAAGTGGTCACAAGCAGAGTGGCACATAAAAATAAGAAATTCAAACTTGGACATAATTCTGAATTTTCTGTATTCCTGAGGCTGGCATGACAGAATTCTACCAGCAAGCTTAACACAAAATGCAAAGTTCCACTGAAAGTTGTGGCCTTCTCCTTCTGGTGGCTTCTTCCTCTGTGATGACCTGAGTCAGCTGAAATGTCAGAATAGTGTTCTTAATCCTTTAAACTGGCTGTGAAGATAGAGCAATCAAGCCATTCCTAACTTTCTGCTCTATTGATCTGCTTGGAAACTTGAGCTAGAAGCAGTGAAAGCTATTTTTGCTTCTAAAACATGGCCAAACAACACGATGAGAGGTGAGAGTACACACTTTAAATAGGTTGCTCTCTCTACTTCCCTGAGAAGTAGATTTCCCTTTTTCCAAACCCATCACTCACACGTTTATTAAGAGGCCTTCCTCTGGCGTTGGTCAACATGAGAGCATCATCTGCTCCTTCCACAGCATCATCGGTGCATAAATGGCTGCAATATTTGCCATTGTAGCACTAGTATGGACTGTGAAACATTTAATGGGAGAAATGGGCACTCTAGTGCATTTGTTTTTTCCCAAATCTAGCTTTGTGTTTAGTGCCCTGTCCTGGAAACTTGATGCTGCTAGCTGTAATTCTGAGATTCAGCATGGAGTTTTGACTTTGAGTTCAGGAGCAGATTTCTTCTAAGATTAATACGAGTTTCAGTCTTTCACTACTCTTTCAAAAACTGTTCTGGAGGAAAGAGAAGGATCCTGCCCTGTCTACTGGGTCTCATGAAATGGGCCAGAAATCACAGGAAACAAAGGCAGACCCTGTCACACTTGCTCAGTCAGAAGAAATCCTCCACGGCAGCAGATTTGGACTGAATTGTTTAGTAAGTTCTACACCAATTTTTCCAGAATTACATCAGTTACCATCATTCACTTTATTTCCAAAGGGTCATTCATGGTATTGGCAACAAATTATGAATTGACTTTTCTCTTCCGTCTTGTCCCTACAAGTCAGACGGCCATTTCTCGTATATTCTTAGCTCTTATTCAGTGAAAGCTCCTCAGGATGAACAGAATGGAATTCATGGGTTTACAGTTTTAGGACTGATCTGCTTAAACCTGAGTTGCCTTTTCACTTTGTCTCGAATCAGGCTGTGATTCTCTCTAGAGAATCCTTGCCCTGTCATAACTCAGGAGGTCCATGCAAGTTCAATAACCTGCAGCATATCCTTTGCAAAATTCAGCCAACAGAAGCTACACACAAACTTCTTAATGGTACCAGATGTTCAGCCTTAGCTAGAAAACAGGACACCAAGAAAAAGCTTTGAATAGAAAATGGGAGTCAGCTTGGGGTGAGTCTTCCCCAAGGTTTTTTGTACTGCATTAGGAACCTAAGAACATTTTGTCTCCTGAAGGCTTATGAGTTATTGCAGTCTAAGACAGTTCCGACCTCTTGTAATTTTGCTGTAAAACATCCAAATTTGAGCCTCTTGGGCAAAAAATTGTCTTCCAGCTCAGTGTTGGGATGAGTTACAGCATCAAGGCAAACAGGTAGAAAATGCAGACCAGTGAAAGTTACTCTTCCCCACTGTGCATGTCCTGACAAACATGTAATGTAGTCCATTAAGCTGACATAGTGGTCAGTGTTTATAATAACTTTAATACATTCAGTAGACACAAAAAAATACTTAACAACATTAACATGTTGACACAAAAATTAAAAATGCAAATGCATCTCTAGAGTATATTTTTTAATTTATTATTTTATCTTGCCTTGGAACTATAAATTTGACATTAAAAGCTCTTTGCTTGCCCTGTTGTGTTTTATTTTTTTGTCTTTACATAATTAATAAATAAAAATTTTTCTTCATGTCTTACATTCCCTGACAGTCATTACAATCTACATATTATTATTATATTTTATGATATCCTACACTATAATAAGCCTCAAATTATAACATATTAAACTTAGTCACAAACAAACTTTATAATTTCTCAAGCTCAAGTTTTTTAGATATGGTATTGGGTGATCTGCCAAAGTTTCCAAAAAATGTTAAAAACACTGGAATAAAAACAAGACCATGAAGAGCCCCAAACAAAATAACAAGGAACATGATCTTGAAGAACGTCCTGAAGATGTAGGTGCTCGCTGCAGCCAGGACAACTACGCCCAGTATTGTAGAAACTGCACCTTGTAGAACTGGGTAACCCAGCAGGGACAGAGCTTCAATTGCCCTTTTATTGGCCGATGACTCTCCACTCGTAACAAAGGCATAGGAAATATGAGCAGAAAAATCTACTGAAAACCCAATGCAAATGACCAGGTTGATCATGGATATGGAATCGAGGTTGACGTTCCAGAATGTCATGAAACCAGCAACGCCAACTATAACAGAGGCTATAGCAAAGGTCACCCACAAGCAGCACAGCGGGTTGGGAATGAGCAGGAGGGAGACAACGAGCATGGCCCCAGCAGCAACCACAACGTTCTGAACAGTGTTCTGCACTATTACCAGGTACTGGTCGTAGTAGATGAAGGCTGGGTGATACACCTTCAGTGGAATGCTGCACTGCTCGGCTGCCTCTCTTAACTCATTGAGGAGATTCTTCTCATCCACGGCTGATGTCACGTTCACTGTCTGGATGAAGAAACGTGAAGCCTCTATTTCATCCTGAGTCTTGTTTATGTCCCACTCAAAACTGGGACGAGCTCTGAACAGTACAGTTAAGTTATTTAAGAAGTCAGTCTTACTGTTTATATTTATCAAACCCCTTTTGCCAAGTTCTATGTATACTCTCAGCCATGACTCTGTGAGGTTCCTATCTACATAGGAAATGTTCTCTAAATTCTGTGCGCAGCTCTCAATGACAAGACGCACCGACTCGTTCCAATAATCTACACTCTCAGTAATGACAACCATGACCCTGGGTCCGTATGTGGAGAAGTATTTGTCATCATCATCATAGTATGGAATAACGTAGGAGGCATCATTTGCCAGATTTCGGAGATCGATGCCTTCCCTGATCTGAGTACACCCATAAATGCTGCCAGCCAAATATGCTCCGTAGAGCAACACCATGAGCACCTTGACCCATTTATTTGTAACAAAAGGGCCATAATACTTTTTAAAGAATACGTTCATTGGATGCTCACCTTCTGGCTGAGATGGCTGCCTAGAACAGCTGCCGATACAGCAAGCATTGTACAAGCAGGAGTTCTCAGCCTGATCTTTACCTACATCCACACGCATACAAGTCAGCCAGTGCCGGTTCCCTTGCTCTCTTTTGTGATTTAATACCAGAACTGCCCCAAAGAAGGTCATGGTATATACATAGCAGAAGACAAAAGCTGTCCCTGTATAGAGGCAGAAAGACCTCACGGACGGAAAAG
This sequence comes from Camarhynchus parvulus, assembly GCF_901933205.1. Lineage (NCBI taxonomy): Eukaryota > Metazoa > Chordata > Aves > Passeriformes > Thraupidae > Camarhynchus > Camarhynchus parvulus. The sequence goes on along the minus strand of NC_044572.1, from coordinate 16,589,234 downwards.
CAGTCCAGGTGCCAATGAAGAAGGCCAAAACATCCGTCAGAGTGGTGATGGTCACAGAAAGTGCTGCCTCTGCGTAAGTCTCAGCCAGCAGAGATTTAACACTGGATTTTTCTTTTTTCCTTAAACTTTGTTCCCAGGAAGCAATCATGATGAACATGTCATCAACGCCAACCCCTGCAAGAGGAGAGACTGTTAACGCTGCACTGCAAGTGGCAGCTTCCAACAACACCCAACAAAACTCCAACATTAATCACGTTTCATTCTGCATAAACTCTGGAAAAGGAAGGTGGGCGACTAACACTGCTCGAGCACTGATGCAAGTTACAAGAGAATCTGGAAAACAGATCCTTTGTGTGTGGCTGAATGTATTACCTTTCAGCACCTCCTGGTGACCTGATGGGCTGTTGATCCCTCAGTGACTCTGCTGAAGGACTGAGCACACCTACTGCATCTCTGACAAGTGTCTTGTAGCTGATGTCCATGATGCAGATGACACAGATTTCAAAGCATCACATATTCTGATGCTCAACTATTCTTACCACTGGAAGCATTCCCCATTATCTCTGGAATCTCTTCTTCAGCACTGCAGCAACTTAGAGCAATAATGTCTTGTTCTGCCTTCAGAAGGCAGGAAGAGCAGTTGCTACCACATGGGAGAAGAGTGATTCCAGTTTTCCACTGGCTTACTTTTTTTATGCTCTTCGCCCTCCACTTCTCTCCAGTTTATTTTCCAGCACTTATTCACAATTTATTACTCATTTTTGTTCACCTCTATACCGATGTGCTCACAAATATTACCTGTCGGGTCCCTGGGAAAACCTGCTAGGAAGACTGGATCCTGGGTTTGGGTTTTTGCTAAGATGCCAGAGTAAGTGAGCTGAAGTTCAAAAATGAAGAGCCAATGGGCTTCTCTCACCTCTGCTAACTCTCAAGATTATTATCTCACACCTTTCAGTATTTTGCCCTGTTGCCAAGGGCTCTTCTATTCACTGAAAATTAATCACACAGAAGGGAAAGCGAGGCTGCACAAATAGTGGAGTGAGATTTAGCCAAGCACAGAAAAGAGATGAAATCATTACCTGCTACCTGAGCAGGCAATTGCCAGTAAACATGCAAAGATGGATTAAGCAGCACATCAAAAGGTACTACTGGGTGGCAGCGAGCCAGGCTGCTTCAGAAAGCAAGCAGCCCTCAAAGAAAATCCTCTGATGTACTGAGAATTTGTTTGCTTTAACACAAGGAAGACAAAACTCTGTGTGTTGTATCTGAAGATCTGAAGAGACTGACTTAAACCCTTTCCTAGGTATACAAAAGGGGCTTTTTGGTAATCAGAGCCCTGCAATTGATGAGCAAGCAAAAGTAAATTTAAAAAATGCATTAAAATTACACAGGAAATAAAGAAACAATGCCTGCCCAAAGGAGCATTTGCATTGGACATCTTAGGATGATGCACAGCCTCCGTCAGCCTGGGAGCTCCATGTCTTTTCCTCAGCATGAAAGCAAGCCCAAGAAAACATCAGATGAATGTATGATACAGGAGACCAGTAAGGATTTTAAAAGCAGTAATTTGTTTGCAGCAACATTATGTGGTTGGAAACATTATCTAATTGCAGCAACGCTATCAGTACTTGGAAAGTTCAGCGCTGGCTGTTAAGCAGTCTGTGTAACAAGGATGCAATGATACCAACTTTCTTTGGGTTTTGGGGGGAGCTGCTTGCACAAATGGTGCATCACTTCAGTTATGCAGCTAAATGAGACTGGTTCATAGATGTTATACTGCAGAGGATTAATCATCCTGGCTACACTTCCAGGGACACTAGAACAATGCCAGAAGTGCTAACCTTACCACTCTCCCATTTGCAGTCTTCCTGCTGTAGCAGTGGATCTAGATCAGGCCTTGTCTTCTGGGGAAAGCTGCCCTTGCACCAGAACCCATCTCCAGTCCCACTGTGGGCACACTGAGCTGAGCTGAGGGGCTTGCCCACCTCTGTAGGTGCTCTGAGGGGGCTGCACCTCTAGGTATCTCCTACACTCACTTCAGGAGCAAATGTTGTATCATCTGACATTCACATCATAAAAGACTGGCACCATTAGGTTGTTTTAACTTCCCTCTGGTCATTTTATCGGAATACAACTCACTTTTTCTACTTACCCAGAATGAGGAATGGTGCATTTGCTACAGTGACCACAAACGGCGCTCCACAGAAGAGCATCAATCCAAAGCTGCTTAATACAGCTAAGCCAGAAGAAAGCACTCCACAGCTTGCAAGCCAGATATTATTTCTTATACAGCTCAGTCTGAAAATATTTCAAGGAATATCTTAGTTATGTGTCATATATTTCACCAAGTTGGCACAAATACCACATACCTGATACCCCACACAATGATGAATGATGCTTAGGAGAGTTCCTAGGTGTCAGCAGTACACAAATTAATTTTTCTAGGAGGTGTTATACACATTATTACCACTTCCCAACCATACTCAGAAGAGTAAGGATTATGACTTCATCAAAAAATAGATGGCAAAATAAGGATACATAAGTCTCTAGTGAGGCGACTGAAAAAATTTGTTCAGAGGTCTTTATTTTACATGAGCTTCTGTACATATCATAGAACCCCATCTAACCAGGTTGCTATACAGGCTTGCCCAAGGGCTGCCAGCATTCCACAAGAAATGGTCTAATAGGTATGATCTTTGATGCAAGCACTAAACATGCGCACTCACCCTATTTTGGGGTCCAATTTTTGGAAGTACAGGACATAGACACCGCTGTACAGCTGTTGAGTGTGCAAGAGTTCACTTTCCATCAGCATAAAGAAAGGGCCATTGTTATGTACTTGTTAAATATTAGAACTATGAAATTACTGCTCATCCACCTGAACCTTAACTAAGTACTGAACACTTGTTCAAGTTTTCATGTATCATCTAAGCAGCTGGGAGATACACATATGTAGACAATAAAAGGCAAAGAAATACATTTTGCCTATAAAATGTCACAGAAATTATGCAGCTTCAATAATGCCTTCACTGGACAAGAGCAGAAACCAACTGAGGGAGGGAAAGGACAGCAGAGATCACTGCTCATTGAGCCATAGCTTAGAGACATTTTACCTTAGGCAAGAGATGATTGCAAAGGTTATTGTCAGGAAATATGTTACGGAGAAGAGCGGGATCACACTCTTGGTATTTCCTTCAAACTCTTGTTGTCTTGACAGTGAGGTAAAGTAAGTCACCTGCCGTTAAAACAACAAGAAACGTTGAAGCACTTTTCCTCTTCTTGGGCTTTCTGTACAAACGCACAAGTAAGGCCAAACACCACGCTAGCAGAGGAGCATTGCCGTGGCCCCGCAGCCCACCTGCCTTCTCCCGCCATCGTCCCTTTCCCTTTCCCTGTCCCTTTCTTCCCTCTCCCTTTCCATTCCGCGCCGGGGCTGCTCGGACGTTTCGGGCTCGGCGGCTCCGCACGGCCGTACCCGGCCCCTGCGTTACCTGAATGGAGCCGAGGCGCAACTCCGCCACTTTGGACGAGATGTTCTGCAGGAAGCCCTCCAGCCACTGCCGGCTGTCCTGCGCCTCGGGGCCGTCCTCCCGCAGGTAATAGAGCAGCTTCAGGGCCCGCGCCCTGAGCACCCGCCCGCCGTCCGTCTCCACGCCGCCCAGCGCGGCTCCCAGGAAGACGCTGTCGTTGACGGGGAAGCGGAGGCTCCCCGGCTCGGGCGGTCCCGCATCGCCCCGCCGCGACAGCAGCTCGTTGGGGCTGGCACAGCGGCCGGCGGCGCGGGCGCAGAGCCGCTCGTACTCGGCGTCGTGCACGGTCGCGTTCAGCCGCAGCACCTCTGCCCACGGCGCCGCGTCCAGGACCGAGGTCCCGTTCGTCGCCACGGCGATGAGGGCGGCGTAGGCGCCCTCGGTAGGCAGCCGCGCGGCGGAGAAGCGCTCCGAGTCGTTGGTGGGGAAGTGCCGCAGCACGAAGTCGCGCTCGGCCTTGGCGGGCCCCCACGTGGGCGTGAACTGCCCCTCGATGTCGTTCGCCTGCCGCTGCGGTAGGAAGACGAAGCCGGCGCCCAGCCCGCCCGACAGCAGCAGCGGCACCAGCACGAAGGGCCAGGGGCAGGCGGCCACGCCGCCCGCCAGCCCTTCGAAGAGCCGGCGCAGCGGCCGCTCCACGCAGTTGGTGTTGCGGCGGGAGCAGCGCTCCGCGGGGTCCCGCGGCCCCGCCATGGGCGAGGCGGGCACGGCTGCCGGCCGCAGCTCCTCGCCGCGGGCGCGTCCCACGCCGGGGCCCGACGGTGCGGTCTGTGCGGGCGGCGGAGGAGAGGAGAGAGAGAGGAGAGAAAGAGGGAGAGCAGTTCAAAGCCGCCCTCTGCCCATCGGGACCGTGGAAGTAACGCGGAGCTTTCGGAGGTGGGCGCGGCCGGGGCCCTCCCTCGCCGTGACTCTCGGGCTCCCCGGGACGGGCAGGAGGGCAGACCCGGCTCCTCCTTCCGCCCTCCCCCGCGGTCTGCCCCTGAGCCCTGTGCTCCCGTTTCTCGGCCGCTCGTTTACCGTAGCCCGCAAAAAAAGACTTTTTCTGTGTATAGTGAGCTGAACAAACTCACTGGGGAGTCAGATGAGTGCTGGGCCTGTTACAGGGAGGAGGGTACAGGAGATGGGGAGGAGTCAGGTACAGCAGGACGAAAGAGCATCTGGAATAAAGACTGTGTCATGCACAGTTGTCTCATGAAAGCTCACATGTAGTGGATAGCAGGGATTTCAAGTAAATTTGGGGCTGCCTCTTGGTATCTAGCGCCTTGAACTCCTGTAGTAGACAGGATTTAATGTGATCCTTGCGTATATGAACAGAGAACAAGCCGAGGGAAGGGACTTCCACGATGTCTAACAGAATCAATGAAGCCAGTGTTACAATATTAAGTACAGAACTAGCTTCCATGTTGTAAGAAGAAGAGAGCAGAATTAAAAGATGGGAGGTGAGGTATAGTGATCCTAAGCAGGAGACCATTGCCTATTGAGGAGTTAAGAAGATCACATGGCAATGAGCCTGTGCTGTATGCCCAGCATGGCCCTTGCACCAGTCTGTGCCTGCAGGACAGCCTCAGCCAGCCCATGGAACCAGAGGAGCCTGCAAAGCATCTCCCACTTAGTACCAGTGATCAGAAAAGCTAGACTTCTGTTTCTTTTATCCAAATCTGCTGCAGCTGTTACTTCACCACTAAAGACTATTCTCCTATCTGGGAGCAAAACACAGACAGTGGTGATACGCATCTTGCAGTGTTTGCTCTTTCAGTATACAGGTTTACAAAGCAGAGGAGTGACAGCAGAAGAAATAACAGACTTTGAAACAAGGGTTAGTGATTCCTGTTGGCAAGTCACAAGAATATCACTAGTGTGATATGCCACAGCTTTATGTGCAGCGATCATAGAAAGGATCTTTCCAAGTCCAAAACCTCTTGACACCGGTGACAGTGCTTTGAGTGGCTTCTGGCTGAGAAGAACATTAAGCTCAGATATGTAAGTGTGTCATATCAGGTGTCCAGATAATTAGCTAATACCTAACAGACATGCACTTCTTCTCCTTGCCTTTGAAAGAAGCAACTCTCTTCTCTCCTCTCCTGCCAGTACTTGCAGAAAAGTTGTAGGTATTTCTTCTCTCCCATCTAGAGAAGATAGGCTTGGCACCTCTGAGTATAAAAGAGCCAGCCAGGCTCTGAACAAGGTTATATATCTCCTGCTGCACTCAGCACTTAGGGCAAGTTGGATCCTGGTGATTCCTTTTCCATGCACAGTTGTTCTGGGACGGGTATGTCAGCTCTGAATTTCTCTCTGGGAGACAGACACTTCGAAGCTATTTCCTGTAGCACCTAACTTGTTGAAATCTAAGTGTTAATTAGCATGACTCCAGTGATAGCTTCTCCCATGTTCAGTTCTCAATTTCCTTGAATGGATCGACACTATGATAGAGTAAGAGCTGTTTACATAGAAGGAATTTGTCAACAGAAAAAGGGGTAGCTACTTGCTGTCTTGTAGACATTTAGGTCTTAGTGTTAATTAAACAGTTACCTAGCTAAAAAATACAGCCTTTCTTACATAGAGATAACTAGGAAGAAGAATAGATGTCAATAAATCACAAAGACACACCTATCTATAGACAGACACCAAGAAGATTTGTAGGAAAATCTGGCCGTAGACCATGTTGTGGAGGATTCACTGACATTTCAACAGACATGAAGAGATGGTGTCTAGTTGTAAGAAACAGCCATGAAGTGTTAGTGACTTTTTTAAGCTCAACAAGGCAGAAAAAATTTAACCACTTGTTGTAGCCAGTTTCTTTCTGTCTCCTCAGGAGTTTGAGACAAACTCTGGTAATGGTCAAGAGGCAGGAACTGGCCTAGTGGCAGGAGCTATCCAGTCAGGATACCCAGTACACTGGGCTCAGGTGGTGCCCTTATGTTAGCTCTAAGACTTGGGAATCTCACCTCTGGCATGGGAAGATTGCTCCACCAACTCTCAATTCAGAATGAACTTGAAGAAAGAAGTATATGCCAGTCTTCTCCCAGAACCTGGATTCTTGTCCTTGTTCCCTGCCTATTCATGCTCTGGTATTAATTTCTAATAGGGTAAAATCTGAAATGCTTCTTGGGGCAGAGCTAGGAGCTGATCTACAGGACTTCCGCCAGCCAGCTTTCTGGTATTTTTTGGATGAAGGCACAAGCTCTCCTGATTGTTGTGTTGCATTTGCTGAAATTTTCAAAGTGAAATCCCAGTGAATCGCTGTTTAGATGTATTGCCCCATAGGTAGTTACTTACAGCAAAATTTCTTTGTGTTTCCCAATGCTAAAGAAATGGTGAAAAGGAAAGCTGATATATATCTATATACAATCTATATATCTATATCTATCTATCTATCTCTATATATATTAGACGTGCCTAGAAGACAGCTGAGATGGATAACTGGTGCCTCACATTTAAGCAGATTGTACTTGCATCTTTGCAAGGTTTGTGGGGACTCAGCAATACAATAAATTAATTTCTAATATCCCAATGGCCTCATCTCTAGGTGATCTTAGACTGTACCTAACACAGGTGCATTTTCCACTTCAAGACCACATAAACCAGTGAGGGTGGTAAACACCAAGCAAAAGGAGAAACAAGGCCAGGGTGAGAGGAGAAGAAGGGCAGAGGTCCTCACTGGAGTAGAAGGAGGGAAGAGGATACCTGGGCAGGGGCTGGAGCCAAGGCACCAGGAGCTGAGACATGCAGCTCTGAGGAGCTGTGTCCTGGTGTGTGCTGGCCTCAGTCTCCTGCACTGGCTACTGCCTCAGCAAAGGGGCTGAGCGTGGCCTGGGGTGAGGAGCAAAAAGGGTAGCAGGAGGAAGAGGTGTCTAAAGGGAAGCAGGGTTTTTTTTTCCTCAGGGTTGGTTGGGATTTTTTTCAGTTTCCCTTGATACCAGAATCTGTATTTAATAGATTTTAAATTGGCAAATAAATTAATTAATGGAAATTCCCTAAAGGAGTAAACTGTTTTTGCCTGTAACAGTATCTTGCTGGAATTTTTCATGATACAATTTGTGACACTTGGTCTCTGTCTTTTCCCAGGACAAGGAGACTTGCATTATCAAATTCTCAGGTGGCTTATTTCTGCCTTGCTTCTGAAATGCCAGAACAGAGGGACATTTCCTAATGCACCCAGGCTGCCATTGGAAAGTATTTTGCCAATTGTGTGAGATGCACTGGACACCGGAATAAAAAAAAAAATTGCTATCATCAAGAAGACTGTTATCCCATTTCTTCCATCATAATGCAGCATCAGGCATGACTGTGCCATTTATGAAGGAAATTTCACTAACTGAATTTTTACAGTGCTCACCATAGCACCTGACAAAGACACAGAAGTTGTCTCCTATCCTATCCTATCCTATCCTATCCTATCCTATCCTATCCTATCCTATCCTATCCTATCCACCTAACCTATCCTTTCCATGCATTTTGATGACACAGGAGTACTCTGAGGGCTGCTTAGCTACTGCTGTGTTTGCATGCATGGCTGAAAAAATAGGACTTTGGTACCTGTGCTAGGCAGTGACAGCCTGTGCCTCTGAGGTTGCCTGACCACAGATGATGTGGGAAATGCAGTGCCTCAAAGCCCTGTGTCCAAAGGGAGCAGTTTCATTGTCAAACTGGGGGCTGTCAGTGGAAAATGTGTGCCCTCTGTGCCTTCACCAGCCAGTGTGCAAGAAAGGGTCACATTTTCCTTGGCCTTCAGGAAAATGCCCACAAAGGAATGATGGGGGTGGCTGGGTTATGGGGCAGCAGAATGGGAGGTGAATTCCTGGTTTCCTCTAGGGTGGCTCTAGAATATAAGATTCCAAAGAAACCCCAGAAGTTCTTCTGGCACCAGGACCCAGAACTAATAGATGTTTATTCGTGTTGAGGAGCTGCTTTTCCTTTGCTTTGGGAGCACACAGTGACACTGTGAAGTTGCCACGTGCTGGGTGCTGGCAGGATGAATGGCTCCTCTGCTGCATGATGAGATTGCATTAATTTGATTTTTCATTTTTGTTTTTGGGAAGAGTGAAGGTGCCTAAGTGTTTTAACTCTCTGGGTGATACTGTGGATAGAAACTGTCTGTTTCAATAGAACATTATCATGATGAACAGAATTTCAGCTTATCAGTGTAGGATACCAGAAAGGCAAAGTATGCTGCCATATTTTATTACTTTAATTCTGAGGAATATTTCTTTCCAAGATGACTTAAAAAAAATTCCTGTTTCCACAGTGATTTCGTAATCGTGAGGTTTCCCAAGAAGACTGCATAAAACCCTGGAAGATGATGATATGATGTAACATGAACACTAACATTCTACCAAAGAACCTAATCAGCTTTTGTACTTGTACATGCTTAAAAAGGGTCCATAACATTTCACTTTCCTTAATGTACATGAATGATTTCCCAACTTACTTCCATGAGAACTGCAAATTGTTTGCCTCTTTGACCAATTGTTTTTACTAGGGAGTATGTTATCTTTGTAGTCTGCTTCTTATTTGGGTATATGTTTGCATATATGTTCATAAAATGGTCAGTCAGGTCTCAGAGATCTTCAGGAACTGTATGCACATTATTTATGGAGAAAAACCACAGAGTAAAACTACAGTGTCTCTCTTTTAGTCCTGCTTTGATCAGACAATGTCTATTTGAAATTTTTGGTGGTAGCTTTTATTTTGAACACTATCTTATAATTTTGTCTATTTATATATCAGAGAATACTGATACTGAATATGAACTGAACTCTGATTTATTAGAGTGCAGAAACACAACAAAGATATTACAGGGGCTAATGTGAGCATTTATTCTGTTATTTGTGGAGGGGATGACCTTTCAAATCCCTCTCCATTTCATTTACTGGAAGCAAATTTCACGCTTCCGTGACAAGGAAATTTTTTTTCCAAACACACAACTAATGTAACCACTGCCCTTCTGCTCCATAGTGTTTCTGTTCCAACAGGATATTAGAGAAGGTATCTCCTTGTCAGGTTAATCCAGTCTCTTCTGTCATCTATCTATTTATTACGGGTGTGCATGTCAGGGTAATATCTTTTTCTATTGCTGGTGCAAACATGGAAGTCTGCTTGTCTGGCTCTATCTGTGCCTGTATTTTTTTATCAACATGTGGTTTTAAACTTCATTTTGTTAGCCAGAATATTTGCAGGGATGTCGGGACCTGCTTTACATACAATATATCAGAACCCTCTAGAGAATTTCAGCTTCTTGAATTCCTGTCAGCTTGGCAGTGTGTTTCTTAGACTGTTGACATGTCACATGGAGACTTCATCTTCATATCCTTAGGAAAAAAACCACCTTTTTGATCCCTGAGTATTGACAGCCACATTAAATATTACTTTTCATAAATGAATGAGAGTGCATCCTGATCCCACCTTGGTGTTCCCCTGGTACCTTCATCTTTCTTCACTCCTTTCTTTTTCCTCACTGATCAGCTACTGGAATATGGTCAGGGAAATCACTCCTGTTCAGTTAGCAATGCTCTCAGATTACTAATTGTAAAACACAAATGTAACATTAGCTGCCTTCCTTTCCCTTTTCTTGGATAGGAATTATCCTCTAACTGAAAGAGTCTTTTTCCTTCCTTTCCCAGCCATTCCTCATGTTTATTATATCCACTTGGGGTGGGAGTGCAATGACCACTTGCACTGGTCCAACAGCCAGCTCTCTTCAGTGCTCCATTGCCTTAATTGACCAGATGTCGTGGTTTAACTTCAGCCAGCAACCACGCACCAGCAGTTGTTTGCTTCCTCTGAACTTCAGCTCAGGTTCAGAGCAATATTCCAGCCAATCCAGTGCAGCAGCACAAAACCAGCAGGAGCACCCTGGCCACCTGCCAGCCCAAGCTGCAAACATCACCATAGCTGTTATCAAGATGTTCCCAGGCACAATTCAATAAGGTGAGAAGTAGCAGAGCACTACAGCAAGCAGCAAAAGCAAAAAACAGTCACTAAGTAGCACTAGGCTCAGACATGCAGTCAGGAAAGCGAGCCCCGTGGCAAGAATAGGTGCCCACTCATTACCAGCTAAACAGCACTAACAGATATAAATTCAGTCTAGCACATCCCAATGAGATCTGTCATTATCTCAAACCCTTCAAGTACCATGCTGGGCACCAAACAAGGATGGTGGTGGTTTAACCTCACTCAGCAGCCAAGCCCCAGGCAGACGCTCACTCACTCCCTCCCTCACCTGCAGGATTAAGAAAGAGGATTAGAAGGATAAAAGATAGAAAACTCATGGGCTGAGATAAAGACAGTTTAATAGGGAAAACAAAAGCTGTGCAAACAAGCAGAGCAAATGAGGGAATTAATTCACTGCTTTCCATTGGCAGGTAGGTGTGTTCAACCATCTCCAGGACAGCAGGGCTCCATCATGTGCAATGTGCAGTTACTTGGGAAGACAAAGGCCATCACTTCAAATGTGTTGTGTCTCTCCATCCCTTCCTCCTTTTTCTCCCCAGCTTGATATACTGAGCATGATGTCATATCATATGGAAACTCCCTTTGGTCAGTTTGGGTCATCTGTCCCAGCTTGTCTACTCCCAAACTCCCATGCACCCCCAGTATCCTTGCCAGAGTGGTGGTACAAAAAGTGGAAAAGGCCTTGATTCTGTGTAAGCCCTATTCAGCACAGATGCAAAACACAGCTCCATGTCAGCCACTGTGAGGATGGTTAATCATCCCAGCCCAAATCAGCACACCAGATCACCATAAACTGTTAAAGGCTTTTACTTGGACACTCATCTCCCATGAAAGTAGATCCTTACACAGCCACCATCTAGTGTGTGTGGGCAGTTCTAGGTAAAGAGGCTTCAATTTATGTGTGCCAGATTAATATGCAGATCTGCAGTTCACATGCCTGTCTGCCATTTCCATGAGGTCCGTTTAGAAGAATAATGTCTTAAGAACTTTTCTGTCAGTAAAGCAAAAGATCAGCTCTTCAGTTTCTTTTGGCTCATTCTAAAGCTACAGGGTTACCAAAACAAATTTTTAGGAAGAGCCAGATTTCCACAACCAGAGACTAGTGCTGAATGGTTCAATATCCAATTGGAGATTAGTGATCAGTGGTGTCATCAGGCTTCCAAATTGGGATCAGTAGTATTGAATACCTTTATCAATGGCATAGACAGTGGGGTTGAGTGCACTCTCAGCAAATTTGTAGATTACACCAAGCTCAGTGGTGTGGTTGACAGCCTGGAGGGAGAGGATGCCATCCAGAGCAAGCTGGACAAGATTGAGAAGCTGTCCCATGGGAATCTCATGAGGGTCAACAAGGCCAAGTACAAGGTTCTCTACCTGGGTTAGGATAGTCTCTGATACCAATGCAGGCTGGGGGATGAAGGGAATGAGAGCAGCCCTGCTGAGACAACTTGGGGATTGACTGGTGGATGAGCAGCTGGACTTAGCCAGCAATGCAGTTGCAGCCCAGAAAGACAACGGCATCCTGGGCTGCATCAAAAGATGTGTGGCCAGTAGACTGAGGAAGGTGTTTCTGCCCCTCTGCTTTTCTCCTGTGGGACACCATTGTGACACTGTGGTTCCCACCCTGCCTTTTTCTGCTTAAGTAATAGCCACCAGTAGTGGTTGTGATTGCTGTGTCTGACTTACAGATATCAATCCAATAGCTAAGGGCCCTAAATCTTGCTCAACAACTAAGGGCAATTAGTTTTGCCAACAGCTCAGGGCTAGTTGAGCATGCAACAACCCAAAATACATCTGGTATGTAAGTATGACTCTAAGTCAATCTTCTTATTCCACGAATAATGGACAGCCTGGGCCCATTGAGCGGTCCTGCATGGGAGCGAATTGCATGCCAGGATCTCCCCTTGAGCAAGAACATTTTCCTGAACCTCATGACTCAACAAGAGGGTGTCCCTTACAGTTTTGTCTGACTCTGACCTTTATGCAACAAAAATTAACTGTACCTTGCATTAAATCTTGTTAAACCACTGTCACATTTACTATCAGACTTTAAGTTTCTTGTTTATATCAATAAACATATTGCTACTTCTCTCTTATAGGTGAAGTGAGAAGTATCACTTAACCTGTGATACTGTCCTGGAGAACTGCATTCATCTCTGGAGTCCTCAGCACAGGAGAGACATGGAGGGGATACAGAGGAAGGCCATGAAAAAGGTCAAAGCAATGAAATAGCTCTGAGAGAGCTGGGGTTGTTCAGCCGGGAGAAGAAAAGGCTCCAGCAAGTCCTTTTAATACTTAAAGGAGGCTTAAAAACAAGACTGGGACAGACTTTTTAATAGGCTTTGTAGTAATAGGACAAGGTCTCATTGTTTTAAAATAAAAGAGGGTAGATTCAGAGTAGATTTAAGGAAGAATTTTTTTACAATGAGAGTGGTGAAACACAGGAACAGGTTGCCCAGTGGGGTGTTAGGTGCTCCATCCCTGGAAACATTCAATATCAGCCTGGACAAGGTTCTCAGCAACCTGGTCTAATTGAAGAGATCTCATTGCAGAGGGCTTTGACTAGATGACCTTGGATTCCTTCCAACCCAAACTATTATATTTCAAATTACTTTGAGACCTCTTGCTTAATGGGAATGGCTTGAGTTAAAAAAATTCAATAAACAGAAGACCAAGAAACCATTATTGGGAGGACTGGTAGTTGATGTAGAACAGAACCTCTTGCAGAGAGGCAGACCAAATGAGCAATTATTTTTGGCACAGCAGAATACTTGTCTCTGATTGGGATCTTCCTTTCCGTTCATCACTTGTTTTGGTGGGTTTTTTGTTTGTTTGTTTTGGTTTGGGGTTTTTTTTTTGTAATTTAAGAAAACGTGGAAGATGAAGATTAGTTCATGAGTCTTTTTAGGCTAATTTTCTATGACATAGGTTGTGGTCAACCTTGTTGTCAAGAAATGTAATCTCACTTGACACTTTGAAGCTTTTCTACAACCTTCAGAAGAAATCAACTGTGGATTTATAAGGAAGACTGTAGCCAGAAAGGATAAACTCATTTGGTGGGTAAGACGTTAGGACTTCGATGGTGGACACTCACTTAGCTGACAGGCTTACAAATTTTACAGTGAATCCAGAAGCCAAAGGTAGGTGGCTGTAATCTCCCAGTGGGATGAGGAAATGGGAGACTCAGGAGGTGGAACAATAAGAAATGCAGTGGTTAAGGAGTGGGAAGAAGCTCTACTACCAGTAAAAAAGGAAATGACCATTCTGGGTGACATTGATCATGCCATGTTTTACAGGCTGCAGATGGGTAATTTTGTGTACCTGGAGTTAAAAATAAGCGAATAGCAACCAGGTAAAGAGGTGCCAACTTCTTCAATAGCCTCGTATTGCCTGCAGCCACTGTCCAGGAGGGGTTGATGTGGGTTGAGTGTCTTGGTTTGGAAAGACAGGAGTCTGCTAAGGAAGGCAGGAGCCTCCCCTGAAATTGAGAATGTAAACCCTCCCCACCCCTCCGAATTGCTACAATTTTAAATTAAGGGGCTCTCAGGCAAAGATATGGGAGCAGGCAATAACAGTTCTTTAATAGGGAAGAAATAAAAAGGATAAAATAAACAATACAGTCCACTGGAACAACACTGACAGAGTCAGAACCCAACCTGACACCCTGTGGGTCCGGGTGTTGGTGGCAGTCCGATTGAAAATGTGGCTGCAGTCCTCTGAAGTATCAGGCGTGATTCTGTTGGAGCAAGGGGAATCTGTAGAGAAGGATGTAGTCTTCCTCTGAAGATCCAGGAGGAAAAGGCAGCTGCTGTTCCTCTGGGGAATCTCGTGGAGAACAAAACTGAACTGCAATTTCAGAATCTCAGAGTATATGGGGTAGTAGTGCTTGGCTCCTCCCTCTGGGCGGAGCATCTCACAATGGGATGTTACAGTTCTTATCAGTCATGCACCGATATTCAATAGTCTGTTATCAGCGGAGGTCCCCTCCCGAGGAAGGTGTGAATGTGGTCATTCAAAGAGAGAGATAAGGCAAACTGCTCACTTGACAAGGTAATCAGCCATACAGATGGTAATGGAAAACATCTTGCATGCAATCTTCAACATTATCCACCCCTTTTCCTATTTCCATCTGTATCACAAACAAAAACCAAAACCCAAACCTTACACACAGTCCTCACTTAAAACTAGGTTTCCCTGTGGCACACAACGGCTTTCTCCATCTTTCTGCATTACCCACCAAGTGCAACCAGGTCCTTGAGCAAAAACAATTCCACGGATGGGTTTATCTTTGCCTGAGGTGGGAGTAATCCAAACAGTCTTTCCTAAAATACCTTTCATGTGTACAACAGGGACTTTATCTCCATCCACTGTGTGCAGTGGTTCAGACTGGGCAGGACCAGCTCGATTTATGGACCCTCTGGTGTTGACCATCCAGGTGGCTTTTGCTAGGTTCATTTCCCAATTTCTAAAAGTCCCCCCCCCGAGTGCTTTCAGGGTAGTTTTAAGTAGTCCATTGCACCGTTCAACTTTCCCGGCAGCTGGTGCATGATAGGGGATATGATATATCCATTCAATGCCATGTTCCCTGGCCCAGGTGTTGATAAGGCCATTCCTGAAATGAGTCCCATTATCTGACTCAATTCTCTCAGGGGTGCCATGTCTCCACAGGATTTGCTTTTCCAGGCCAAGGATGGTGTTCCTGGCAGTGGCATGAGGCACAGGGTGGGTCTCCAACCATCCAGTGGTGGCTTCCACCATGGTCAGCATGTAGCGCTTGCCCTGGCGTGTCTGGGGCAGTGTGATGTAGTCAATCTGCCAGGCCTCCCCATACTTGTACTTGGACCACCGCCCACCATACCAGAGGGGCTTCACTCGCTTGGCCTGCTTGATGGCAGCACACGTCTCACAGTCATGGATAACCTGTGAAATACTGTCCATGGTTAGATCCACCCCTCGGTCTCGTGCCCACTTATAGGTGGCATCTCTACCCTGATGACCTGAGGCATCATGGGCCCATCGAGCTAAGAACAACTCCCCCTTATGTTGCCAATCCAAGTCTATCTTTGACACCTCTATTTTTGCTGCCAGATCTACCTGCTCATTGTTTCGGTGTTCCTCATTAGCCCGACCCTTGGGGACATGGGCATCAACATGACGGACTTTCACAGGTAGTTTCTCTAACCGAGCGGCAATGTCTTTCCATTCATCAGCAGCCCAGATCGGTTTTCCCTACGCTGCCAGTTGGCCTTTTTCCACCTCTCTAGCCATCCCCACAGTGCGTTGGCTACCATCCATGAATCAGTGTAAAGGTAGAGCTTTGGCCACTTCTCTCTCTCAGCAATGTCCAGGGCCAGCTGAACAGCTTTGAGTTCAGCAAGTTGGCTTGATCCACCTTCTCCATCGGTAGCTTGTGCAACTTGTCGTGTGGGGCTCCATACAGCTGCTTTCCACTTCCGGTTCATCCCTACGATGCGACAGGAACCGTCAGTGAAAAGAGCGTGGCGCATTTCCTCTGGGGGCAGCTGGTTATATGGAGGAGCTTCTTCAGCACGTGTTACTGGTTCTTGTTCCTCTTCGTCAGTCAGACCAAAGTTCTCACCTTCCGGCCAGTTTGTAATTATTTCCAGAATCCCAGGGCGATTTGGGTTTCCAATACGGGCGCGCTGTGTGATGAGAGCAATCCACTTGCTCCATGTAGCGTCAGTGGCGTGGTGGGTGGTGGGAACCTTCCCTTTAAACATCCACCCCAGCACCGGTAGTCGGGGTGCCAGGAGGAGTTGTGCTTCCGTGCCAATCACCTCTGAGGCAGCCTGGACTCCTTCATAGGCAGCCAAGATTTCCTTCTCTGTGGGAGTGTAGTTGGCTTCGGACCCTCTGTAGCTTCAACTCCAAAATCCCAGGGGTCGGCCTCGAGTCTCCCCAGGCGCCTTCTGCCAAAGGCTCCAGGACAAGCCATGGTTCCCGGCTGCAGAGTAGAGCACGTTCTTCACCTCTGATCCTGTCCTGACTGGGCCAAGGGCAACCGCATGAGCGATCTCCTGCTTGATCTGGGCAAAGGCTTGTTGCTGCTCTGGGCCCCAGTGGAACTCGTTCTTCTTGCGGGTGACCAGGTAAAGAGGGCTCACAATCTGACTGTATTCAGGAATGTGCATCCTCCAAAAACCTATGGCACCCAGGAAAGCTTGCGTTTCCTTCTTGCTAGTTGGTGGAGACATAGCGGTGATTTTGTTGATGACCTCAGTGGGAATCTGACGCCGTCCGTCTTGCCACTTCACTCCCAGGAACTGGATCTCTCGGGCAGGTCCCTTGACTTTGCTCTTCTTGATAGCGAGCCGGCTTCCAGCAGAATCCTGATGATCTTCTCTCCTTTCTCAAATACTTCCATTGCCGTGTTTCCCCACACAATGATGTCATCGATGTACTGCAAGTGCTCTGGAGCCTCACCCTTTTCCAGTGCAGTCTGGATCAGTCCATGGCAGATGGTGGGACTGTGTTTCCACCCCTGGGGCAGTCGGTTCCAGGTGTACTGCACGCCCCTCCAGGTGAAAGCAAACTGGGGCCTGCATTCTGCTGCCAGAGGAATGGAGAAAAATGCGTTAGCAATGTCTATAGTGGCATACCACTTTGCTGCCTTGGACTCCAGCTCGTACTGGAGTTCCAGCATGTCCGCACAGCAGCGCCAGCGGTGGAGTCACTTCATTCAAGCCACGATAGTCCACAGTCAATCTCCATTCTTTGTCAGACTTGCGCACAGGCCAGATGGGACTGTTGAAGGGTGAGTGAGTCTTGCTGACCACCCCTTGGCTCTCCAGCTCACGGATCATTTTGTGGATGGGGATCACAGCATCTCGATTCGTCCCGATACTGCCGGGCGGTGCACTGTTGAGGTGGCAATTGGCACTCGTTGCTCTTCCACTTTCAGGAGACCTACTGCGGATGGACTTTCTGATAGTCCAGGCAAAGTGTTCAACTGCTTGATGTTTTCTGCCTCCACAGCAGCTATGCCAAAAGCCCATCTGAGTCCCTTTGGGTCTTTGTAATAGCCGTTCCGGAGGAAATCTATGCCCAGAATACACGGGGCCTCTGGGCCAGTCACAATAGGATGTTTTTTCCACTCTTTCCCAGTCAGGCTCACCTCGGCTTCTAACAGGGTCAATTGCTGTGATCCCCCGTCACCCCGGCAATGGAAATGGGTTCTGCCCCCACATGTCCCGATGGTATTAGGGTACACTGCGCACCAGTATCAACTAAGGCATTGTACTTTCGTGGTTCTGATGTGCCAGGCCATCGGATCCACACCGTCCAGAAAATCCGGTTTTCCCGTACCTCTCCCTGGCTAGAGGCAGGGCCCCTCTAACCCTGGGTATACATGGTAGAGGTACCTTCCAGGGGATCTGACAGATCATACTCAGCAGCTCGGTCATGGGAGGTTGAGGCTACCTTCATTTTACTGGAGTTCCCTCGATTAGTGTTTCCCTCCTTGAGTTGACGCACTCGTGCTGCCAGGACAGAAGTGGGTTTTCTATCCCACCTTCCCATGTCTTCCCCATGATCACGCAGGAAAAACCACAGGTCAGCTCGTGGGGTGTACCTCTCTCTGTAGTTGGGGAACGTTGGACTCTGACTCTGGGGCCTGTGACTCGCACTGGTGCCATATGGGAACTGTTCCTCCTCACCTCCTCCCTCATCTCCCTCATCTCCTCTCTGAGTTCTTGGACTACGGCAGAGACATGAGCCTGCATCGGGCCATTAATCATACTTTCATAATTCCTAAGCTTGTTGGCCACAGAACCCACTGTCTCTCGGTTGGTGTCAGCATTAATTGTTGCAATAAAGGTGGTGTATTGGGATGGCCCTAGATTTGCCAGGCTCCACAACATTTGCCCCGTGCACCTGACTTTGTCGGGGTCATTATCATGCTGTCCATCCCTCCCAAAAGTACCTCCAACACTGCCACTTCTCTCAGCTGTTGGATCCCTTCCTCAAGAGTCTTCCAGCGCATTCTATGGTGGTGCTCCTGCATTCTTTCCCTGTGAACAAACCTCTCTCTGACACTTATTAAAAGCCGCTCCCAGAGGGAAAGGGACCCTGGCTCCCCTTACAAAAATCTGATTGATACCTGAGTCCTGGGTCAAGGGTGCCAAATTCCTTGCCTCACCACCATCCAGCTGGACACCTGTACCCATAAGATCCCAGACCCGAAGTAGCCAGGTTGTATAAGCCTCACGCCCCCGTCGCATACAATGTCTTTGTGCAGATTACGGAGACTTTCGCACGTCAGGGACTCGGTGATGATCGCAACCTCTGGTTCCCCTGTGGCTTGTGAGGGCCCTCCCCTATCTGGGTGCTCTGCTTTCATCTTAGATCTCCTTGTTTCTACAGGGGCAACTGCTGCTGGCTGTGATTGCCTTTGCAATTCAGCTGGAGCCTGGACAGTTGTAACATCTGTGGGTTCTGCTGCTGCTGCACTGTTAGACTCTCCCTCTTCAGGGTGGGGGAAGGCCTCTCACCAGCTGGGGAAGTGTATTCCTTCAGCATCTGGCCTATCTCCTTCACCAAACCCCCACCCAATCTGGGTAGTTCACATCTGGAGTGGGTTGTGGGGCAGGGTCAGGCTCTGGGGCAGCAGCATCCCTAGCTGGGGTGGGCTGTGGGGCAGGGTCAGGCTCTGGGGCAGCAGCATCCCTAGACTCTGGTGGCGCATTAGGTTCTGGGGTAGGTGTCATGGTAGTTATCCAGGTAAGTCTCCCCTTCTCTCTGAATGCTAAATAGAGCAGGCCTATCAGCAACACCAGCCACTGTATGATATCATTAATATTTAGAGTGGATCTGAATCCTTCAAAAACTGGTGGGGCAGACCCAAAGAAATGGCTAAAGGGTTGGGAGAAGATTTTCGCCTGGGGTCATTTCCCTTACAGCAGGTGCCATTATTAAAGTAACCCCAAAAACACACACTTAATGTGTGATAGCTGTGAATCCATGTGCCTGCTTTCCAGAGGAAGTTAAAAATCCATGAATTCCTCACCTTATTCACCCATAACACAAACCGGATAACAGACACAGTAGCCTTGGTTATAGGACCCATGTTTAGATAAGGGCCTATAAATGGGAGAAATACAGCCACAATCACGTGCCACCCAAACCGGGGCAAGTTGGACCACATGGTGTCGCTTAATGAGGTTTCTATAGCCACACACAAAAGTTAGATTACTCAAGAACTGTTATTCCCTTTTGGTTTCTGTGCCCTCGAGCCTCACGTTGGGCGCCAAAATCTGTCTTGGTTTGGAAAGACAGGAGTCTGCTAAGGAAGGCAGGAGCCTCCCCTGAAATTGAGAATGTAAACCCTCCCCACCCCTCCGAATTGCTACAATTTTAAATTAAGGGGCTCTCAGGCAAAGATATGGGAGCAGGCATAACAGTTCTTTAATAGGGAAGAAATAAAAAGGATAAAATAAACAATACAGTCCACTGGAACAACACTGACAGAGTCAGAACCCAACCTGACACCCTGTGGGTCCGGGTGTTGGTGGCAGTCCGATTGAAAATGTGGCTGCAGTCCTCTGAAGTATCAGGCGTGATTCTGTTGGAGCAAGGGGAATCTGTAGAGAAGGATGTAGTCTTCCTCTGAAGATCCAGGAGGAAAAGGCAGCTGCTGTTCCTCTGGGGAATCTCGTGGAGAACAAAACTGAACTGCAATTTCAGAATCTCAGAGTATATGGGGTAGCAGTGCTTGGCTCCTCCCTCTGGGCGGAGCATCTCACAATGGGATGTTACAGTTCTTATCAGTCATGCACCGATATTCAATAGTCTGTTATCAGCGGAGGTCCCTCCCGAGGAAGGTGTGAATGTGGTCATTCAAAAAAAAAAAAAAAAAAAAAAGCTCTCTTGACAAGGTAATCAGCCATACAGATGGTAATGGAAAACATCTTGCATGCAATCTTCAACAGTTGAGCCTTCAGCTGAGCGGCTGCATGAAGAGGTTAAAGAGGGTGCCAAGAGGGCAAGCACAATGGAGCTTGGCTTTGCAACCTAATAGATAGGGTGCTCATTTGGGACGTGAAAATGACTGATTCTGCTTCTGAATCAAGACTAAGGGTTTTATCTGAAACAGCTACTGCCTCCACTAGCAAAATAATTCAGTGTAGATGGTTCAAAGTCTTCCTGGTGATTCTCTAGTGATTAGGTGTGTAGATGACAGAGAACCTCATTATGGTGAGCAATTTATTAGCTCCGGCTAAAGGCTGAAAATGTGTCACCATTTTCAGTGTCCACAAAGCTGAATGAAATGAATGTCATCAGTGCTATGTTTTGAAATAATCTACATGATTTGTTTGTGCTCTGGGCCTGTTAGACCAGATTGAATTCATAGGAGTGCCTAGTGTGTCTCTGGAATCTCATAGGCTTGAACAGGATGCTTACTTTTTCAGTGCACAGAACTATTGGGTGTGAACAGGATGGCAACAACAGGAGTTCAGGGCTCTTCTAAGTTGAAGATAGAGGTATCATCAGTTCACATTCTGGTCTTCTGGGTGAGCAAGTTTGGGGGTCTTTTTTGCTGGTTTGGTTTTATTTTAAATTAAATTTGTCTGTTAAGTCCCAAACACTCACTGAAATCCTGAGGTAGTTCCTGAAATCTTTATTTGGATATAGTCCATATTGCCTTCCTGTTGACAGTGGTAGATGAACATGTTTTGTAAGATGTTTTTAATCAGAGAACAAAAATAATTTTTGTTGGAGTGCAGCATGGAGTACAGAAAATAAAAGATACCATTGCATGCTGGCATCTATACCACAGTTTCTCTTATTTAGTAATTTTTTTCTACTTCCATTACTAATGTGGTTTGGAGCCTCACTTCAACTTTCCAGTTTTCACAGAACTCTGTTTTAAGTTCCTTCTTGAACAGGGGAGTTGAATCACATGATCTCTGTAGGTCCCTTCCAACACAAACCATTCCATGATTCTATGAAAACTTGCATTTCCCACAAGTTTTGTTGGCATGCCAATTGGTCGTGCCTGCAGGGAAGCAAGCACACAGGTGGACAGAAGAGTCACCAATAGTCTTTCTCCTGGGCTGTTTTTCACCTGTTGTTCCCTGTGCTGGTGATTGTCCTGTAAAAAATTATTAATAAATACTGGAACAGTACTCTGAACTGCAAAGCTCTGAGGTGGATCTAAGATTACTTTGCTAGGAGCCTACAACACATATTACATCTTAGGAATACTTTTGTTAGTGAGAAGCTCTGTTTCTTAGTCTGCCCACTTAGTCCCAGAGGTATCTCTACAGTGCAGTGCTTATCTGCATGACCAGTTGTATGTTGACTGCTTTTCTTCATTCTTGAGTATGAATGTGTTTAATTTCTATATCTGAGATCCTGCAAGGATTTTTAAATTCCTTTGTCTTTAGCAAGGATTATTTGATTCCTTTGATTTTACTTCTCTCTCTGTTGGCTAACTTTAGCCATTTGCACTTTGTGACCCGGTATATGTTAGGGAGGTGTGCATGTCTTGTGTGTCAATGTATGTGAAGCTTATTAAAATAGTTAAAGATGTTATTGCTGCCTACAAGAGTGACAAAGCAACCTGTACATTTGGCCAGCTAGAGTCTCCCTTTAGTAATTCCTATGTATATTTAAACAGAGTTGTTTCACCCCTTGCATAAGACCCTTGTGAATTGCTAGAAGATGCAATTTCTGTGAAAATGTGTTTGCTGTCTGTAATTCTGTAACAGCCTGCCAATCTGCAAAGACTGATACATGCTCTCTAGTCGAGGGCTGCTAACAGGTTTATGGGGACCAGGAAGAAAAACAGCTTTTCTTAAAGGAACAGTTTTGAGTTGATTGAGCTGTTATTTGAGGCCTCAGGCTGCAATTTATCAGCTGTCAAATAGAGAGCTTCTGCTTTACTTATAATTGTTTTGGCTGCAGGCTAGATTAAAACGTACACCATTTATTTTTCCATTAAAATTCTTAATTGTTCAATAATTTAATACTGGAGAAAAGTAGAAATTATCTGCTCTTAAATATTAAGGGAAGTCAGTGAGGCATGCAGGGGTGGCAATGGTAAGGTGCAGGGGTGGCAATGATAAGGTGTATGGCTGAGCTTAGATCAAAGGGTCCAGGGGATTCCTGGTGTCAGGGACACCCAAGGCAGGGCAGGGAGCTCCTGCCTGCAGCCAGCAGCTCTCCTGAGAGAGGCTTCTGCAGTTCAGGCCTTGCCAGGAGCAACTGTGGGAGACTGACATGGCCCTGGGGAGCAATGTGACCAGGATGGGCAGATGGGGATCAAGGGGGCAAACAGGGCTTGAGAGAGTGCAGCTCTTTGCACAAAGGGCATGTGAGAAGGGCTGTGCACCCTGCCTGTGGGCCCACAGCCCAGGGAAGTGCTCTAAGTCTCTGCCATGATGGTGGGCACATGCCTCAGATATAAACCCACTGATTCTACAGAGAAAGCCTCTGAGGTGTTTGAGACTTCCTTGCAGATGGGACTGTTCAGGAAGGAGATTTCAGTAGAACCAGTAGATTGCAATGAGTGCCCACACTCTTCTGGAGAAAAGGTAAATGTCTGCAGAAGATATGGACAGGGTGTTGAATCAGCTGGCTGAGTTACAGGAAACAAAAGCCTGTGCAGTACTAGAGAGGCTGAGATGGAAATAGATAAGTGGTTTCAGAACCATACACCCGTAGCAGACAACACAGAGAATGTGACATCTTTGACCCTTGTGACCCACAAAAAGCCTGGCCCTGCTTCATTCCCCACCCTCCAGCACTGCAACCAAAACCAGATATGAAGCTTTAACTGCTGTAGACACCCATGAACAAGGTGTGTGAGAGAAACTATACCAGCAGCAGGCAGTGGATGCCACAGAAGGAAATAACAAATGCTTTTAGTGGGTGACACACTGTTAAGGGGTATTGAGGCACCCATCTGCTGGCCAGAGAATAGGATATTCTTTGATGACAGCAGCTTATTTGGGAGGGATGGAATCCACCTCTCTGGAAGTGGAAGGGTGATCTTCAGTAGCATGCTGAAAAACTTAGTGAGCTTGGCTTTAAACAGGAGGACTCTGGGGGTGGGGTCCAAAGTGGCAGCGCTTACACCATTGCAACCAACAGTGGAATATGTCCAGCCAACAGAGTAGTGACAAATTTTCCTTATTTGCCTGGCCAGAAGGCAGCCACCTGACACATCAAGTGTGTATTGATCAATGCATGCTGTCTGAGGAACAAACAGCAGGAACTGGAACTTCATGCATCAGTCAGAAAGTTATGATATCACAGGAACAACTGAACCATGGTGGGACAGCTCACATTAGGATGGATGGCAATAGACTGTTTTGTAAAGACAGGCAGGGATGAAGAGGAAAATGAGTCATGCTGTATGATAAGGAAAACCAGAATAAGTAGAGGTCAACTACAGCAATTGAGATTCTAGCTGGACAGAAGATGAACATTTTTCACAACAGGAACAAGAAGTCATTGGAATAATCTCACCAGGGAGGAGGAATTCCCCAGTTTTGACACTTTGAAGATTCAGCTGGAGAAGGTGCTGGCCATCTGGTGCTTTTTCTAAAAAAGATTGCAGCGGGTGATCCTTGAGGTCCCTTCCAACCTGGTATTCTATGATACTATGAAAATGCTTGTTTGTATTTACTATAAAGGCTACACATGGCTCAAGGCTAGTTCTACCCTTTTTTTTTGGGGAGGGGGGTACCTATTTCTGAGCAGCTACATTCCATATTTTATAAAAAATAACATCTTAAACATCTAAATGTAAGCCCTGATACCAGACGCAGTTACTCAATAGTAGAATGTCCAGGGGAACTTTCTGAGATAGCTGAATGCAATGTCATGCATCAAGAATAGAGGGAGTGGGGATTTTACTGGATGTGGTATTTCCTTCTGAGAAGCTGCAGTTCTGAAAAGGAAACTGGTGAGTCCTGTTAGACAATAATCTTATTTCACATCTCAGATTAAGTGTATAGAAAAAAGAATTAATGTCATACACAAAAAGGAATATTGAATAGATATAGGGAAATTATTGTTTTACTGCATTTGCCAGTGAAAGTGGTTTTATATAACTTTAACTCTCTCAATTGATCTGATTTTCCCACTGCAGGTCTTTCTCTGTTATCTTTGGAGAAGAAAGCTAGATGGTTACCATAGACTATGTGCATAAAATTTGCATAGCTCAGGTTAAATGGGGCGAACCCTATCCCTGTCCCAGCAATGTTCAGAGTTTACACAAGGCATGCAGATTCCAGATTCCACCTCTAGGAAGTTAAGAGAAATCCTCTTGTGCTCCATCCTTTCCTTATCATTCAAATTTTAGTAAAATTTTGCAAACATCTTCATACTGTGATGTCATGTCTTCTACTTGTTGATCACCAGGAAAGTAGTTGCTTCTGTCCATGCTCAAACTATTAGCAATGGCACCAGAATATCCATGGCTGGTCTGAATGAGGCAGGGCCTGGATATTTTTTCAGGCTTTCAGCAAATGCATGCAGACAGTTTTGCATCATTTACTGTCATATAAAACCTTGTTTTTGGAATCATACATGAGATTACTATTAAAGTGGGGAAAAATGCAAGAAAAATAATTTAGAGGCCAGAAGCTGCTCTTCCTTTTACTTCTGTTCCTCCTGAGTAGCCCCATAGTGCAGAGCATAAAAAGAACTAGGGGTTGTCACACACATTACTCTTTGTGGTGGGGTCTTTTTCACCCTATGGATTAGTTTAGCTCCTGGCATAGCAGAACCCTGCTGTGTTTGGTGTTATTAAAACTTCTATAACAATAACAACAACAGTGATAATAAGTGTACTGGAAAACTTCATACATGTAGAATTAAAAAAGTAAAAACTGCTCCCTTATTCAATGACACATTAATTAATTATTATTAATTATAATTATATATAAAGCTAATTTTTGATATTTGACTGATTGGAAATTATTTTGCCCAAGAGTCAGTGCCTTTTCTTACTAGGTTTTCATGACAATGCAGAATGACATATTTGTGTCACAACCTCCTATCTTGTCAGAGCACTGCTTCAGTGAAGAAATAATATCTAGTGATTTGTGTAGTAATCCTTCTTGTGTCCTGATGGAAACAGGGAACCCACCTGTGTTTTAGTCTTAATATCTACTTGGAATTAAAAAGCATTCAAATTTTTTTTTGTCTGTGTTGTTTTTGAAAGACATGCAGTCCCACAGATACTTCACTCGTGCATGTTTTCCCACCAGAAGACAGTACAAAACTTGATTGAAATAATAAAGACTAGGAAAATAAATAGCTGTTTTCCTGTATTTGAATGCCAGCTGGATGTAATTGTTTGGGGAAATACACATATATCTTATTTTTCTTTTTGGAATTATCAGACCTAGGTCTGGATAGAAGAAACCAAAGGTTTCATTTGGAGGTGAACACTGTAATGGCATGGGAAAAAAAACCAAGTGTAGTGCCTCCCATTTGACAGGTCTTTGTTTCCCTTTTCAACTTTTGACTTTTAAATTTAGATGAAATGCATGACAAATCAACATGCACATTGATGACAAACCAACAGGCAATTCAGTTATAAATAGGCTGCCTACGTTAGTAACAGATTCAATCCATTATTGCTACATTTGCTTCCATACTTAGTTCCTACTTCTGTTTCTGTCATTGCTCAAAAGGATTGGGCAAGCACTTGGGTTTATTAATACATTCTAACTATGATGAGACTAGTGCAAGTCATTAGCACTCAGGCAACACACTGCTAAACTGTAAACAAAAATGTTCAGAACCAGTAATACGAACAGCTCTTTCTTAGCCCTTCACTGGTGTTCACATTGTTCATATTGTGTTTGGATAACTGGGATTCAGATTGGTTTAACTTGCATTGAAATTAATGACCACAGGTGTGCAGGATTCATTTCAATATTCTACCAATACCTAAGCAATACCTCGAAATATGGCTTAGCAACCATTTCTTTCAGGTGCTGATTGTGAAACTGTAACAGAGGTTCCACAGTGAATTCCTAGTTCACTTGATGAATCCACATTCTGTTCTGCCAGGGAATGTTAGTGGTACCAGCACTAACAAGAGTGCTCTTTAGACATGTGTAAACTATGGAGATTCCCAAGTCACTTTCAGACTAGCCATTTTGATAATAAGCCTAGTAATGATATCGAGGAAGTATGTTAATTAAGTTAAAAAATCATTAAATAACTCCCCAAAACCTCAGAATTGAGAAAGGTGAGTGACTGAAATATTCAGCTATGAAATGGAGAGCAGAATTTAAAACTTTTCAGAGCAGGTTATGAAGCTTCTTGGTGGCAAAATAAAACAGAATAAATTGTTTATTCCGTCTATAAACAGAATGAACTCTTTATTCACAGCACAACGTTTTTTGCTTTCTTTGTGGAAAGACTTGAGTCCCACCATCAAGGAAAACTTAAATCATAAGGGAATGTAACCCTGTGTTTCCATTACAAAGTCAGAAGAGGAGAAAGATGAGTTTAAGTGGTTGGGATGAACTCAGATGAGGGAGAGTGAAAAAGGGATCTAGCAGTGACTACTAGACTTGATCCCTTCAGATGTTATTTCTGGATCTTCCAGTGTTTTTTGTCTTTTAAGCAGATGGCAGTTTTCATAAAGAAAGTTCAATACTGCCTTTAATGTTGTGGTAGACTGAGAAATACTTTGGGACTTTTTGTTTTTTGGCAAGGCTTTTGTGCTTCTACATGTAAATGGTTGTGCTCAGTAAAAGAAAGTTGCTGTGGAATAAAACATGAGACTCAGGTTTTCAATTTGTATTCACAGATGATGCCTCCAACAAAAAGATAGGGCTTTAAAACTAGTTCATATTTATTGATATTAAGAGTAAACCAAATTGAGTTGTTACTTTAAAGACAGAGTATTTTAAATCATAGTCTTAGGATCATAAAGACTTTATGAGCTATTTCATGGCAAGATATCTCAAATTAACTGTTTTGCTAACTGTAAAAAGTTAGATAAGACAGGTTTTACTACTGTTTGGTGTGAAAGCTTGTGACATCAAGAATTTACTACTTCAGGGACTTAGTTTTGAACTTTAGTCGGGTTTACTGAGTAATCACATGACTCATTTTCATTTTTCCTTTGAAAGGCGTGAACATTTTAGCATGCCCATTTCAAAAAGAAACCACACAGAATCTTATATAAACGACTTCCACAGATCCAGGCTATTGCTCCACCCTACTGGGATGATATAAGGTAAGAGTTACATAGATACATAGTTCTAGAGATGCAAAGATATGTTTTATGTTGTACTTGGAAGGTTCTTAATTTTCTATTACTTGCTATTTAAGTAATAACTTAGAAAAAATACTTAAAAGGTACTTTTGTTATAAAGTATTTTGTTGGGATTTGCAGCTTTAGTTTAGCAGTTACATTAAAATAAGAAATCATAGAATCATAGAAATCATAGACAATTTGGAAAGAATGTAAAGGAAACAATTCTTGTGTCAATTTTGAATTTACATTATTAGTAAAAAATAATTTACTCCTAGAAAGCCAGATTCTCGTCTACTATGTTTTTGCTAGGCGGTTTTTAAACTTTTTCTGCCTTTTCTGTTCTTAATCGAACCTAGAAGTAAATTTTTCAAAGTAGGAATCTGAGCAGTTATTCCTAATTTCACCTTTCAAAGCAAACCTCCAAGAAATATTAACTCTGAGTCACGTGTGGAGCTGTGAAACAGCCTCATCTCTGCTTCACTACTGTCAGTCAGTGACTGAGAAAGGCTCTTTGGGACCTGCTGTGCTATCCCTGGGATGGAAAGCTCTCCCCACTGCCAAGATTCCCCCACAAAATATTTCTAGAGGAGTCTTCTCCTCTTTGTGGGTGGAAGGAAGTCCAAGAGGACTGTAGGGCTTAGAGCTGGGCTTCCTAGTGAGTTCTAATTAGTTCAGTTGAATTGATTCTCACCTGACAAGTTCCTTTCTCAGAATCAAGGAAAAAGAAATCATCAGTCAATTCTATCCTGGGGTATTTAATTTGACCCTAAAGAGAATTCTTGTCTTTGCCGTTAATTTGTTGAAAAGATTCACCTTTTGTTAGCAGAGGTTAAACAGTAAAAAGGAAGTATGTGTGCATGAGAGTTTGGGGAATTAAGTGGGGAATTCCCTCTGGAATAGAAACAAGAGGAAGAATGTAGTACAGAGCTCTTGTGGGCAGTGTCATTTGTCATCACAACCAGCAGTAGATCATTCCAGATTAGGTAAGTTTTGAACAAGTTTGTTTGTTTGTGGGAAGTTCACATTTTAACCCAATATTTATTCAATGGTAAATGCATAATTGTTGGACTGGACTGATAGTGCTTCTGTCTTGTGCAGCCCGGGAGATGGAGATCGAGACTGCAGATGAAGTTGCTATTGTTGGAATAGGATGCAACTTTCCTGGAGGTAACTTTGGGGTAAAAGCAAAGCAGGCTGTGAGTGAACACTGAAAAGCAGAGACTTTTATTAATGTTGAAATGGAGGAAACCAACAGTTGTTGGCTTGTCCCTTAGTTGGATTGTTGCTTTGCTGCTTGTGGGATCTTTTTGAAAGGTGGTGCTGTGGTGGAAACGGATTAGTTTAAATTTGTCTGCTGACAGAAAGACAGACAAAAGAAGCTGCAGTGCTGGCTGTGGGCAGGGCATTGAGCTGCACATGAAACTCATACAAATGATCAGGATGGGTCTGGGATGACTTGAACTTTCTCTGTGTTCACTGGCTGGGTGATTGTGTAGTGTTACAGGACTCTGCATCCATAGGAACAGGGCAGATGAAGGGTTGGACATTCTTATCAGCCATGCCTGTAATATGAACAGATTGGGTTTTCCTAAAAGAAAGCTTCTTGCTTTATTACAGTAGGTGGAGTAGATGCAATGAGATGGTAGCGAAATGGGGAGAGAAGGTGGTTAAGGATTTTGTGTGATCCTTTGCTTTTAGACAAGCAGTGAGAGGATCAGTCATGCTTTTTCATTTTCCTCTCACCAAAGAATGATCACTTCTTTCTGTGGCAAGTCTGCTTGAGCAGCCTAGATTTACAGGCGGGAGGTCCTTGTTGCTAATTGTGCATTTCTGAGTCTGCGTGGGGAGGGGGAGCACACAATTTAATCTGTTTTTAAAACTTTGTACAACAGGAGATGGAATTGACAATTTCTGGAAAGTCCTGGAGGAAGGCAAAAACTGCACTGTAGAAATCCCCCCTGAGAGGTTTAATACCAAGGAGTGGTATGATGCAGATGGTAACAAGCCAGGAAAAATATGTACAACACGAGCTGCTCTTCTGGATGAGTGAGTCTGTTACCCTGCTGCACTTTTGTAGTACTTAGACTATGGGTACAGCTGCACAGGGGCTGTGATGGGGAAGAATAGCAAATTACAGTAAGGTCAAAATAAGTGTCTTTTGTTTGAATTCCACATTCACCTAAAATCCTCAGGCTGTAGAGCTTCATTCAAAGGAGAAGTTGACATGCACAGAAGAAATCTTATTGTCTCCTGAAATTTATACTTGGCAGGGTTGAACCATAGGACCCAGAATTACTTTAGTGCTTAGTCCCATGTTAGAGATTGAATCCTGCTCTGAAATCAAGAAATGATAGAAGGCCATATAAATCTGATCTTGGGATACAAGATTAAAGTTGGATTTGGTCTTTTGTAAGCATGGGCCTATTTTGAAGATGCTTTCAAATATAAATATACACAAAGTAGCTATGAATGTATTGTTAGAGAAGCATGGGTATCTGTTGAAAACAGATCTGAGCTGATCCTCTGCTTTTTGGTTTTAAATTAAGAATATTGGTCTGTATTTGCTGAAAATAATCTGAAAAAAACCCCAAGAAAACAAACCTAGAAAGCAAGGTTTTGTGGGGAATTCTTTGCAGTGAGAAGAGATTCTCATTTTGTTTATAACTTGTTGAAGCTATGACCAGATTACTGCAGAGGGAGTCTCATTCTGCACATTTCATAGTTTGAGGAATCCAGTTGGTAGTAGTGCGATAACCACGAGAATAAAAATGGGGAGGAGTGGGCTCTTAACTCTGAAATGCAGAAGCATTGATAAAATGATAAAATGAAGCATCTTTGGCTTATAAACATTTTCTTCTGAATTTCATAAATGGGATCTGTGGCCTAAACACCAGTTACTGCTCAGCTTTTCATGAAGTTGCAAAAGATGTTTACGGTGAGTCTAGAAGTAAATGGATCTTATATACATCTGTCATATTTTATTCTGGTCTGTGTATTTCAGGTTTAATTCATTTGACAACCACCTGTTTGGGATTAATAATATGGAAGCAGAACGCATGGATCCACAACAGAAATTACTGATGGAGTGCACATACAAAGCCCTGGAGGATGCAGGAGTCCCTGTGGAATCTATCAGTGGTTCCAAAACAGGTGTTTTTATTGGTAAGATGAAAATTTCATGTCAAAGAAAGTGTGTTTGAAGCTCACAAAGATTGGAGCAATCCCTCATAACCTTTCAATATGTTATCTAGCACTGGATCTAGACTGGAGATCTAAGGCTACTGTGCTATGGCACTAGTGGTTACTTTTGGTAAGAATTACCGGGCTACTCTAGAAGTTCATGGTACAATTCCTGTATCTCTTTTTGGTGCTCTTCTTCCTGTGTTCAGGCACTGAAGGGAAGCAGGAAACTGCATCTGCAACCCAAGCCTTCTTAGGAAAGATACTCCCAAGCAAGGCTGTGATGTTCCACCCTTAAGGGGAAGGGAACACCCAAGATGAGTAATTGCTTGGGTCTGCAAAAAATCACAAAGTTTTAACAGTAAATTACACACTTGGCATGGAAATTGGAATGTTAGTCCCTGACCTGCTACATCAGCATATGGCAGTGGGATGTGGAGAAAGAGGTGGGGTGGAAGGAAAAGACAAGGGAAGAGATGAATTAAAGAAGCGGAGAGAGAAAGAGGGAAAGAAAGAGAGAAAAAGAGAGAATGAAAGTGGGGAAAAGAGAGAAAAAGAGAGAGAGAAAATGAGAGAGAAAAAAAGAGAGAGAAAAAAAGAGAGAGAAAAAGAGAAAAAGAGAAAAAGAGAGAAAAAAAAAGAGAGAAAAGGAGATCACCAGTCATTCTTCCAGTGTTGGTCTGGGAGAAATGAGATGTCCAGGGTCTTGGAGGACCCCCCAGATTTGTTGGGGGTACTTTTTTAAAGAGATGCTTCCGTGCCCTGAAGATAGGTTGCTCTCTTTCTATGCAAATTATCATGTCCAGTTCCTTCTTTCAGAACTTTTTGGAAATGCATCAGAGGATTTGGGGTTCTTGGGTGTCTCAGTGCCCTCCCACCCCAGATGGACCTTGGGTCAATATTTCATTCCTGCTTCTGTCCTGGTGCTGCCCATTGTTTGTTGATGGGGGTAGAGTGGTCTGAAAGTGCCCAGCAGAAAAGGACCTGGTGGTGCTGGTGGTCAGCAGCTGAACATGAGCCAGTGTGTGTGCCCAGGTGGCCAAGAAGGCCAGTGGCATCCTGGCCTGTGTCAGCCATAGTGTCACCACAGGAGCAGGGCAGTGATTCTTCCAGCTGTGTATGGCACTGGTGAGGCCACATGGTTGAGTCCTGTGTCCACTTCTGGGCCCCTCAATTCAGGAAGGAGATTGAGGTGCTGGAGTAAGTCCAGAGAAAGGCATCAGAGCTGGGGAAGGGTGTGGAGCACAAATCCTGTGAGGAACAGCTGAGGGAGCTGGGGGTGTATAGCCTGAGAAGAGGAGGCTCAGGGGTGATTTTATTGCTCTCTACAACTGCTTGAAAGGAGGGTGTAGTGATGTGGGGATGAACCTCTTTCACAGGCAACTGGAGACAGGGTGAGAGGATATGGCCTCAGACTGTGCCAGACGAGGTTTAGAGTGGACATTATGGAGAAATTCTTCACATAAGGGGTGATTTGATATAGCAATCAGCTGCCCAGAGAGCTGATGGAGTTACCATCCCTGGAAGTGTTTGAGGAAAGATTGGATGTAGCACTGCATGCCATTATCTAGTCAACAATGTGTTATTTGTGCAGAGGGTGGACTCAATGACATCAGTGGTCTTTTCCAACGTAGTTGATTCTGTGATTCTGTGTCTCTGTGGAGCAGAACAAGGATGTTTATCCCAGAGAAATGCTGCCCTACCTCCTCATGGTCCCGTCTCATTTTGGTTTTTTTAACAATTCTTGGTTATTGCTGACCAATTCTTGGTTATTGTCTTGGTTGGCTCCCTGACTATCCGGCAATCAGTGTTTGACACATACACATTAGCTCCTTATCTTCTGGGCTTCTACACAGGCCTACAATTTCCCTCCAATATGCTGTTTTCCAGTATAATTTTGGTTGAGGTGTTCTGGGGATTAATATCCTTTTAAAGCAGCAGAAATCCTGCTGTGGACATTACAATGGTACCAAGGTGTACTTGTCCAACTGCCTTTGCCAGTACCCAAAAAGTTATGGACAAGATGATACCAGATGCTGTTGAAAGATATTTAAAGGACAATAGTAGAGTATCAGCACATTATTGCTGGTGTAATCTGTGTCTCTTTGAAAAGGAGTTTTCTGGGGGAGTTTGCTTGATGCACCTATAGGGGAAATGTTTTAGATTATTTTAGTCTGAGAGATACTCTTCTTCCATTGAGGGCACTATACCTTGCTCTCTGAATAGAGCTACTGCAATTTCCACACATGCTCATGGACTTGGGATCCACCATATTTCAAACATTGCATTCCCAGAAATAGGACACAACTGGTCTCACAGGCCCTGCTCTTCTTACTATTTCCTACTGCTTGCAAGTGTGAAAAAAGTAAGGAATACAAAATATTAGGTGTAGTTTCGTGACCTTTAACTCGGTACATCTGAGGAACTGAGGTTAACATCTTGTACATTTATGTCCAAACTACCCTCTTTGTAACTTGTTCATCTTAAATGTTCTTATAGCTAAACTAAAACAACCTGAGTCTCAAAAGTGTATCTCAGTCTCAAAGTGATATCTAAACAGACTCCAGAGATCGTAGCTGCATCATACAGTGAGCTGAGCCATCAGAAAGGGCATTTCCTGGACAGGTAGGAATTTCCTGTCATTTCTTGGGCAGGTAGGAATTTCCAGTGTTAGGTATGTGTGTGTAAGTTGGTCCAGGGGAAATTGCTGCAACTTCTCCCTTTGACTTGTGTTGGAGCAAAGCTTCATGACAGGAGCCCTGATGCCATATGGTTTCATCTTAACACTGAAAATCAAACCACACCACCAGGTTTTGAGCTGTGCATGCCTATTGTTGGCTTGGGTTAACTTGACCCAATACAACAACTTGACCCATCATATATCTGATGTTTTCTAGGTCTCATGAATCGAGACTATGAAGTCATGGCCAGCAGAGCTGTGAATGAAATAAATCATTATGATGGTACTGGAACAGCAATGAGCATTGCTGCCAACAGGGTCTCTTTCACATTTAATCTGACGGGACCATCTCTGACTGTCGACACTGCGTGTTCATCTTTTCTTTTTGCTCTGCACTACGCCTTGCGAGCCATTAAATCAGGTAATGGGACTGAAGAGGTGCTGGATGATGAAATCAGAATTCCTACTGTTTCTGTCTATCACCAGGGCCATCTCAACATGCATATGTTTCTGTTTGACTCCAGGAGACTGTGAGGCAGCAATCTGTGGTGGGGTGAACTGCATCATCGACCCCCGCACCTTTGTATCTCTCACTAAAGCCAAAATGATCTCTCCAGAGGGCATAAGCAAACCCTTCTCCAAAAAAGCAGATGGCTATGGAAGGGGAGAAGGCTGTGGTGTTGTTTTCCTCAAACCACTGAAAAAGGTAAGATTGCTTGTGAAGCAGCCTGAAGTAAGACTGGTTGCTTGTCTGAATTTTGTGTCTTCAGCTCTAATAATGACTATTCCAGAGAAGTTTTTCCAATTCAAGTTTAAGATTAATGAAGCATTTCTTTAGAATTTATCAACTTTCCCTAACATAGGGAAAGGAACTCACATTTAAAAGTTATCATAATATTCTGGTTGTTCTTGGGTTTGTTGTGTTGTCTTGTTCTCTTCGCTACAGAAAAAGCATGAGCTTATTAAAGACAATTTAACTTTTCATGGAACAGGCAAAGGAAGACTACAGCAAAATCTGGGGTGTGATAAACATCAGTGCAGTCAATCAGAATGGCAGGTCCATAACTCCAATCACGAGGCCGTCTCAAATAGAGCAAGAGAAGTTACTGCGCAGCATTTATGGAAGTCGTGTTGATCCCTCAGTTGTGCAGTACATTGAAGCCCATGGCACAGGAACTGCTGCTGGAGATCCTACAGAAGCTGAGAGCCTGGGTAGTGTCATTAGCAAAAACAGGTCTTCCCGAGTTTCCATTCTGAAAATCGGTTCAGTGAAAGGAAATATTGGACACACTGAATCAGCTGCTGGAGCAGCTGGGTTAATCAAAGTGCTCCTGATGATGCATCATGGAAAGATTGTTCCATCCTTGCATTACTCAAAGGAGATGAGCAGCATCGATACAGAGAAATTAAACCTTGCTGTTGCCACAGCTGTAGAGCCCTGGGAAGAATCCAGTGAGTATGGAAGAGTAGCTGGCATCAACTGCTTTGGATTTGGAGGAACCAATGCTCATGTTGTAGTCAGGCAGGTGAGGCAGCCAGAGCCTCTTCCTGCCTTTAAGAAGCCCCTGGAATTAGTGCTGCTGTCAGCAGCATCCCCTAAGTCCCTTCAGATGACAATGGCTGACACAGCTGAGCAGCTGAGCGCAAGGAACTCCGTAACTCTCCCGAGCCTGGCCTATACCTCTGCCTGCAGAAGAAGCCACGCCAGCTACAGGTACCGAAAAGCATTTGTCACAAATTCCCTCCAACACTTGCAGCAAGAGCTGAGGCTGGCAGCGAGCACGGAACCTGCCATATCCAAAGCAGAACCACAGCTGGTGTTTGTGTTCTGCGGCAACGGCGTAACGCTGAAGGAGTTCAGTGAGGCACTGCTGAGCTCAGAGCCGGTGTTCAGAGACAAGTGTAAGGAAATAGAAGACCTTTTTCAGCAGCACGCTGCCATCAGCCTCCTGCCAGCAAGAAATCATAGCCCAAAGGACTTGTTGAATCCAGAGTTTTCTCAGCCCTTGCTGTTTGCCCTGCAGGTTGCTGTAGCTTCCCTCCTGAAGCACTGGGGCATTAAGCCTGTTGCTGTTGTTGGCCACTCAGTGGGGGAAGTTGCTGCTGCACACATTGCTGGGTACCTGTCCCTGGCAGATGCTGTCAAAGTGATTTATCACCGGAGCAGGCTGCAGGCAAAGACTCCCAGCGGCAGAATGCTGGTGGTTGGAAACATCCCTGTTGAAGAGATTGCTGAACGCCTGCATCCCTACTCAGGAAAGGTGTGCATTGCCGCTTTCAACAGCCCCATTTCCTGCACCTTGTCTGGGAGTGTAGAGGCTGTGGAAGCTGTTCAGAGAGAGTTAGCTGAAGCTTTCAGACAGAGAAACATCTTTCTTCATGTTTTAAATGTTCCAGCTGCGTACCACAGTCCCAGCATGGATATGATACTCAGGGAGCTGGAGGAGCAGATAGAGCCTTTAGAAAAGCAGAAGGGGGAAATAGAAGTGATTTCAACACTGACTGGGGCAGCTGCATCTGAAAATGACTTTTCTCAGGGCAAATTCTGGGCGCAGCATACTCGTGAGCCTGTTGCTTTCACACGAGCCATCCAAACTGCAGCCAGAGGCAGGGAAAACGTGGTGTTTGTGGAAATAAGTCCTCACCGAGCACTGCAGCGAAGCATAAAAGAAACGCTAGGGAAAGGCACAAAGGTCTTGTCCTCTTTGCAAACAGATGCAGAATATCAGACGCTCTTCACCCTGGTAGGAAATCTGTTTGAACTGGGATTTAATCCCAACTGGCAGCACTTTTATGACGGGTATCAAAGTGTTCCTGTGGCCATTCCACGATATCGATTTGATCGCCAAAAAGCTCATGAACTGTCTGGATACCCATCAACAAGCAAGCCGAAGAGGTGTCAGCGCCAGTCATTCTTTGATTTACAGTATAAACAGTGACAACTTGGAGTTTGGCTGCCTGGTGTCCCAGGAAACGACACCGTACTTATATGAGCACAAGAACAATGGAGTGGCCTTAGTCCCTGGTGCTTTCTATGTGGAGCTTGGTCTGGCCTCTGTGATGAGCAGCTCAGAACCCAAAGTGCCTCTGAGCACTTACCAGCTGAGTATCAGTTTTTCTGCACCGTGTGTTCTTGCACAGAATTCCCAAGTGCTGAGTATCAAGCTGAGTCCACAACAAGCCATGACAACCTTTGAGGTTCTCTCTTCCTCCAACGCAGTTTATGCTGCTGGCCAAGTGGCCAAGGGCCTTGAAGGTGTGGTGGAAGAAAGCAGCATCTCTTGCCAAGCCATCTATCGAAGATGCAAGTCAGTGATT
Organism: Camarhynchus parvulus; assembly: GCF_901933205.1. Lineage (NCBI taxonomy): Eukaryota > Metazoa > Chordata > Aves > Passeriformes > Thraupidae > Camarhynchus > Camarhynchus parvulus. Next base: position 16,552,324 of record NC_044572.1, on the reverse strand, counting down.
AGCAGAGAGGAACTTTATGAAGCACTGTCTCAGGTTGGCTTTCAGTATGGCTCCATATTCAGGCAGCTCAGTGATGTGCATTATTGCCAGGAGCTAAAGGAAGCTATAACAAGCATAAAGGTGAATGAGGAGACCGCCAGAGACATGTACAGCTACTGTATCCACCCAGTGCTGCTCGACTGCTTTCTGCAGATGACCGCTGTCCTGACCTCAAGGACAGTCCACTCCAGAGCAGGTTTTCCTTCTGGGATAGGCAGCCTGGTGGTGCTCCGCCCACTGCAGGAGGAAATGATGATATACATGAGAATGAGCAAATCCATGGGGAACTGCCTTGAGGTCTGTGGGTGCTTTGTGGACAAGCACGGCTCTGTTTTGGCTGAGCTCAAGCGCGTTGCCATCACTTTCATGAAGGAATCGTCTTCCAGAGACAATGAGTTTCTGTTTCAAAACAAATGGAAAGAAGTCTCTCTTTCACAGACAATTGGACATCTGGGGTTTAAGCCCAGAGTCCTTGTGTTTGCAGACAAATTTGGGATAGCTGAGCAGCTCAAAAAATACTTACATCCTGCTTCGAGATATGTTATGTTTGAAGGCTGGGATTGCCTCGTGGAAGGTGATGCACAGAACAAAATGAGAGAAGAGGTTAAGGGTTATGATGAAATTCTCTTCCTGTGGGGAATTCAAAGGTTAAATGAAGATTCCCCAAGGAAAGCAGTAGATCAGTTGGCAAAGTGCTGCGAAGCCTATCGCCAGGTAGTGGTGGCACTAAGAGAGAAGAGGACTTGCTGCTCCGTCAGAGTGATCACCTACAGAACAACAGAGAGATATGTGGACCACATTAACTGTGGGTTTGCATTGTATGGCATGACCAGAGCCTGTATTGTTGAATTTCCAGAAATCACATTTCAGTTGATTGACCTCAGCTCCTCCACTTCCCTGGACATCTCAGTGTTAGCAGATGTTCTTATCAAGTACAAAGGTGGGGACTATCCAGAAGTCTGCATCAGCCAGGGAAGAATTTACGTTTCCGAAATCAGACGCACACCTTTTGTAGATGCAGATTATATCCAACCCATAAGATCACTCCAGAAATCACAATCATTCACTTTGCACACTTCTGATCCATACACAGCAAAAGACTTGTCTGGGGAATTATCCACTGGCACTGCAACTCAGCTTGACAAACAAAGTGTAGAAATTCAAGTGGATAAAATTTGTTTGCACTCAGAAGATTATTTTCCCATTAGTGTTTCTAGCTGCAACTTTGGTAATACACTGTATTGGAACTCCCAGGCAGGGGACAAACACAGGCTTCTAGCTCTTGATTTCAGTGGCACAGTCACTGCAACAGGCAGTGATGTGAAAAAAGTGAAAGTGGGAGATCACGTGGTTTCATGTTATCCCACTGCTGCATCATCCAGAGTTCAGATTCCAGGAACAGTTTGTTTCAATGCAAGGAAATTCCGATTCCTCCAGAATGTCCCTTGTGTGTCATACTTCATCATTGCATGGGAAATCTTCACTCAGAAGTTACCCAAAGGAAAACATGGCAGAACATTGGGTATTATTACTACAGAGCCATCCTCAGTTCTGTGCCACGTCCTTTCTGCAGCAGCAGAAGAGACGGGTTGGAGAACAGTCCTTGCAAAGCCCACTCCTAACGTGTTGCAGTATATCAACCTGTGCAGTGCCCTTGTTATTCTTCCTCCAGTCAACAGACTGTCTCAGGAGGACCTGGCCCACATGTCCTTTCTTAAAGATGTGGTGATCGTGTGTGGCAGTCAACAGTCAGATTGCATCCAGAATGTCAGTGAAATTGATCATGAAAACGTCAGCTTTCATATCCTTGCCATTGCCCGCCTTTTCCGGAAAGCACCTCTAAAGGAAGTGCAGAAGACCCTACATGCCTGGATCAGTTCCATGGATATGAAATGGTTTAGAAATCTCTCAGGTTCTGTTTTTCAGCAGACTGAGAACTTTGAAGGGCTAAATTCTGTGATGTCCTATTTCACCTGCACTTCTGTCCCCCTTGCTGTCCTGAGAAGGCAAAAGGACATCAGTGTGCTTTCAGATATCCCATTGTACGAGCCCCAGAAGCAGCTGTTCAAGCAGAATGCTGTTTATGTAGTAGCTGGGGGGCTCACTGGACTTGGCTTTGAAACAGTGAAATTCATAGCTGAGAACGGGGGCGGGTGTATTGCAATTCTGTCCAGGAGAATTCCCAGCAGTGAGAAGCGAGAAGAGTTAAGGGCTTTGCAGCAGCAGTACAAAGGGAGCAAAGTAGTGTCTGTGCAGTGTGATGTGACCTCGAGCAGTGATGTTGAGAAAGCTTTTCAGTCCATTGCCACCACCTTTATGGGGCGTCCGATCAAAGGGGTGTTCCAAAGTGCTGTTGCTTTACACGACGGCCACCTTGAAGTGCTGAAGCTGGCTGACTTCCACAAAGTGCTGAGCCCAAAAGTAGCAGGGACCCTAAATCTACACTGGGCTACCAGAGACCAGGAGCTTGACTACTTTGTGTGCTACTCCTCTGTTGCTTCCTTTCTGGGCAATGCCACCCAGACAAACTATGCAGCTGCAAACTCTTTCCTGGATCTCTTCTGCCTCTACAGGAGGAACTGTGGGCTCTCAGGCCAGGCCATTAACTGGGGTGCTTTGAACCTCGGCATTCTGCTCAACCAAGACCACATTCAGAACATTCTGGAATCCAAGGGCGTAGACATTCTGCAAGTGCATGAAATTCATGACTATCTCAGGAAGACCTTACTTATAAACAATCCGCAGCAAACTGTTGCCAAATTGAACTTTCACACTTTGTATCATCATGTTTTTCGTCAGATTATTTCCCTCAAAAGTCGCTTCATGACACTTATGTCAGAAGATTTCATGAACAAGATTGAAACGTCTGAGGAAGCTGAAGTCCCAGAGACTGCCTTTCTCAAATCTGAGGATTACATCACCTCACTGATGAGTGACCTCACAGGAGTGAACGCAGATGAACTAACCATGAATACGGCACTTTCGTCTTTGGGCATGGACTCTATGTTAGCCATGACAATTCAGAACCGTGTCTTTCGGGAGAGAAAGGTGGACATACCTGTAGTGAAACTGCTTGATCCTCACACAACTCTGTCAAGTTTAGTGGCGGTGTTCGAAGAAACAAGCGATGCAGACGGAACAGTCGAAAAGAAGAATGCTGTGGTTGAAAGTGCAGAAAATGGGAGCAGGCTATAGGAATCTCCCCAGTCAGGAATTGTGTAACTTTGACAATACTCAGACCCTTTGCAGCATGTCAGAATGTGTAATTGCAGAACGTCTGATGATGCTGAATGTACTCATCTGCACTGAATTTTTTTTTTTTGTCCCCTCTATAATTTTTTTTTTTTTTTTTTTTTTTTTTTTTTTTTTTTTTTTTTTTTTTTTTTCCATGCAGAACACTGTTTCTGGTAATCCCAAACAAGCAGTTTTAGGAAAGTAAAGCCAGAATTGTTCAGAGACTATTTGAAGGAGATGCATAATCTGGAATAGAGACATGTTTTCCTCTTAAACCAAGGATTCTTATCAATTCCCTGTGAGTCAAACTTCCAGTTTAGGACAAAGTGCAGTGGAAGACAAATGTTGATCTGAGTATAAGTAAATCAACCATATAAATATGTCTAAGTTACACTCCTTATGCATGACTGACACTCCAAGCCCTGCAGCTGCACTGTGAGAGTTTCATGTACAGAGTGACAACTAGTGGCTTCAGGGGTTTCAGCTGTAAGAGAACTGTGCCTTGCTCAGGGTAGTATGTGTTTCAGAAAAGCAAGTATCTTGGAATCACATGAGGCCAAAAGAGTCAATTTTCTGGTAGAGAAGGATTTGGAGCTGGCCAACACAGAGAGGGTCTAATGTGAAAACAATGGAGAAATGGGTTTGTGTAGTGCCACTACCAAAACAAACATCTCAAACTGGCAATAGAAAACACAGCTGAGCAACTGAATGCAAGAAATCAATTGCTCTCTCTAGACTTGCCAAGTTACCTGCTCATAGAAATGTCAGGTTTTTTGGTGATTTTGGTTTTAGCGCTCAGCAGAAGAAATCTCTGTCTTCATCTTTTAAATGTGTGAGATGTGTTCCATAGCTTGACTCCACTACTAGAAACTATGGGAAAACCTCCTGAATTTAAACAAATAGAAATGGCTTCTTCACTGGCTGGGGTTACTGCTTCTGCAGAGGAGGTCACTGAGCAATGCATAAAAAAATGAGGCTGTGTTGGTTTTAGGCAAGCAATAACACAGAAATAGGAGGAAAAAAGGGAGTAAACACATCCTCAAAGTTATGTGATATGTAATAGACACTCTGCAGAAAATAAGGATTACTACTCCTTGTGCACTGACACTGGATATCACAAACCTGTTTGATCTGGTGTGTAATCCAGACTGGCAGCCCATCTGTACATTGTTTGCTCTTTTCCTGAATCACTTGCCTCAGTGTCCCAGGGCTGGTTCTCCAGTACCCATATGATCACAAGAAACTCCTGGCAATGCCTGGCTTCTTGCCATTACAGTTTATCATAAAATAATTATAAAAGTCATATTGGTGATGCTTACAAAGTGCCTGTAAAAACACATCAGGTAAGGTATTCTGCTCTCTCTGCTACCTACTCCTGTACAGAGTGTTCAAGTGCAGAATCCATAAAGAGCTTGCCATGGCCAGTGATTAATAGAAATACAGAAAATGAAATAGAAGTAGAACTAGAAATACAATGGCTAGTTTAACTTCAGACACAAATTCCATCACAGGACTTGACGCAAATCCTGGGTCAGTTTTTCAACAGTTTTTCCTGGGATCAGGGAGAATTCACAGTTTGGGCATCAGTATGTACGAGAAACTTAAGGCCTGGCTAGACTTGGCAATATGAACAGTGCCTGAGAAGAAGCAAACTAGGATGTTTTAGGCAAAGGGTAGCTTGGTGTGATGGGGTCTGCCCTGTGAAACTTCAGGGACACAGCTCAGTTGGTCATGGCATGGAGCTGTGCTTGTATTCTAAAGGCAGCAAGCTTCTCCAGCAAGATTTTCAGCGGGGAGCTCCCAGTCCCAGAGCCATTTCTCAGCAGTGGTGCCTCCTGCCTGTGAGCACTTCCCAAGGCTGACACCCCTGAGCTGCGCAGCCAGGCAGGGCCAAGTGCAGCAGGAAGCCCTCTGCTCACCGTGCCCCATCTCCAGGGTGCCTTGTTTCCACTGACCACCGGAGATCCCTGCACTACTGCGGTGGCTTAAAGTCTTTGAACCCTCAAAGTCTTCAATTCTGGCCCCATGAGTGCCCTCAATCTCCCCATGTTACCCAGCTCTCTTCAGGTGTTCCTCCTTTCTCCCTGGGAGCTGAACAATGGGCTGCAGGAGACAGATACAACATAAAACATTTTTATCATTCATTTCCCACAGAGGCCAGGCCATGCTGGGTGAGGTGTCCCTGCCACGTTCCTCGCTTGGCTCCTGCCATGGCCTGACAGTTCTGCACCTCTCCTTTGCACAAGAACTGGCCTGGGAGCCTGTCAGCTGGACAGGAGGATGATGAGATGCCAGCTCCAGGAAACAGTTTCTGAAAAATTTCAGCAGCCAGCAGCCTGCTTGGTTTCTCTTTTTCCCTTTTTTCTTTCCATAAGGCTCATTTGCTGTTTTCAATTGCCATGTTTATTTGTTGCTGAAGCCTTGGCAGGACTTTATCTGCTGGCTCAAGTTTGCAGTAACAGTCATGACCGCAGTAGTCAGATGAAAAGTGAATACTGAAATGCTGGCTTGGGTTGGAAACATCAAAACCAGGGAGGCAAAACCAATATTGAAACCTGACAGAGGCTTACAACTATGAAACCTTTAAGGAGAAGCAGTTAGCTCTGGACAGTGTGTAGGAAGCTAGGAAAGAATTGTTTAAGGATTTTTATTTCTGTCCATCATATTGATCAAAGAAAACATGCTAAGAGATAATCAAAAACAGGATGTAGTCTCCCAAAACCTTTCTTGGAAAACAATTGTTTAGCTTGATCCTTGAAATATTCCAGCAATGACAATTCCACAGCACCCTTAAGTAACCCGCTTCAGTGCTTTGTTACACTCAGAGTGAAGAAAGCCTTTCCTGATGCATTGCACTGCTTCTTGGTACTCCCTCTTTGCTGTATTTCTGTCTGTTCTAATAGAATATTTTGGTTCTTTCTTTATGTGGCTCTTTTGAAGGTCTGAAGATTTTTTTTTGGTGTCATAAAACTTCGAGGCAATTTGGTTTGTTTCATATTTATCACTTGCTCATGACTCAGTTCCAAAATATGTTTCTATTTCCCAAAATTATTTCACTGATGTACATTCATTATGAATGCATATTTTTAAAGCTGCTCATTGATATAAATATTTTCCTATGAACTGGAAGCAGCTGTCTGTGAACCACATTGATAAAATTAATACAGTAAAAGTTATCATGTAAGAATTGACCTTGACTGTTACACAGTCTACACATGCTTACACATTCCCCTAGTGATTTTCCTGATATTAGTTATAAATTCAGAGCTGGGTTAATGTTTTGGCAAAATATTCAGAGCTTCCCAGCTTGGCTGACTAATGAGCACCAAAACCAGATGTTCATCTGGACATTTCAAAGTAACAAATACACTTACTGCACAGTTAGCAAACGCAACAGAAATCAATATTTTTTAACTGTAAAGTAGACTACAAAAAAAAAAAAAAAAAAAAGAGTGGGAGAGGACCTGTCTTCCTTTACCCAATGACAAGGTGAAATTTTTAGAATTTCCTCATTTTCTGAAAAGCAGAGCAAAACACTCCCTTTGGCAGTACATAAGAAAAAAAAGAGAAACCACTGGTTCTCCTCCCTGCAGTCAGTTCACAAAGCAAAACAGAAGACATGCATGGAAAACTTCTAAATATCCTACTTTCTGATGGTCATGGAAATACTTGGAATTTGCTTTGGTGAGGACAGAAGTCTAGTTTCAGATAGAAAGAGGAGTGCATCATGACCTTAGATGTCCTATTAACGGCTTTGATTCTTCTGCTTTGAAGAAAAGGACCTAAATCACTGCCAAGTTAAACTGAAATCAGAGAACTTTCCACATCAGCTCATCAAGGAATGAACATGCTGCTGCCTGCTTGAGGCTGCTGGGTCCAGCACAGGGAGGAAACATCCATTTTTCTCTCATCCTTCAGGCTTTAAAATGACTCTGTAAGCAGCACTTTTAACCAGTTGCTACTTAAAATTTTCCTCACATAAGCCTGTGCGGATTGAGTATTCTTCTGGCTTCTTGTTATTGTCAGTCCTAATCCTGCCATATTGTTAAGGGCTCTGCTGTTATTAAGCAGTGTGCCAATACCTCTCAAAAGCTACAACTCAGCTTTCCAAACACAGCGGTAAATTTGTAAGTAATGTTTTCAGTCATGCCAAAATGACTTGGGCTCTAAGCCAGAAACGACTTAGAGATATATGTTTGTACTGGCAAAACCATTTAATCCTTCATTCAGCCTCACTGAGTGTCTGCCTGTGCTTCTACATGCCAAAGGGCAAGAGACAAGGAAGACACATCCTTGCAAAGCTTTCAGTTCATCCTTCTTTTAGCATGCTGCTGAGCTGCTTTGCATACTTGGGCACAGTCAGGCACAAGAACAGAGAAATACACACACACATCCGTCTCTCCCTGACAGGAACATTCAATTCTTTGTGAGATTTACTGTGAGAAGAGCAAATGTTTTGGGACAATGACTTCTAGCTTTCCTCTGCCTAGTTTCTGGTGCCTAAGTAATTTATTTGCAGAGCAGATCTCTCAAAGCTGACAGATCCTGATTGCACTAAGCTGATGAAATAAATGCACTTTGCTGCCAACTAAGGAGATATTTCTCAGATAATCCAGTCTACTGGCAAGACAGGGTCTCTCAAGAATTGTATCCCAAAGGCATTCCAGCTGATTTGGTGCATGAACTTGCATGAGCTCCACGTGACAGCTGAGGCAGGGCAAATCAGCACCCTGGGAGCCACACTGTGAGTTAAAATCCCCACAGAGCTGGTGCTCCAGGGCTGACACAGAGAGGTTCAGCTGGGTGCAGGGGGATGCTGAGAACAGCAGCCACAGAAACAGCTCAGCTTCACTGTATTCAAATCCTCCCATTCCATGCTACAGTGCCTGAAGTCCCCCCAGTATGCTCCTACACTAGGAAAGCAAGGCTCATGGAGATTGTTAGCAAAGGTGCAAGAAGTGGGCTTCTGACACTCTTATTTTCCAAGAGTAACTGGATCTGTTTTTCCTCCACAGCTGCACATACTTCAGTGCAAGTTTATGCATGAACATTCACTTAGGAGTAAGAATTTCCTATCTTGACTTAATTAAAGTTACTTAAAAAAATAAATCTCCTTAAATTAAGTCAAGAGTCTTACTTTTGTCCTCATGTAGCTTTGTACCAGGGTTGCTGGAAGTGAAAATTAAACCAGATGTAGTCAGTTCAGTACCAGTGTATGTGACAAGGAGATGCTCCTGTGAGCTGATCATCTGAGGATTTTGCAATACATTTCTCCTCAGCAGTCACAAGCAGCAAAACACTTCAAGGCCTAAGCCACAGTAGCATGGTTGGATGACAGAGTCCATAAACAGCTTGCCATAGCCTGTGGTTAATAGAAATATAGAAAATGAAATAGAAATAGAATGGCTACTTTAACTTCAGACACAAATCCCATCACAGGACTTGACCCAAATCCACAGGAGTTTTTCCTGGCATCAGGGAGAATTCACCAGTCATGGCAATGCCTGGCTTCTTGCCATTACAATTAATCAGAAAATAATTGTAAAAGTAATACTTTTACTTGATTATGCTTTGTAAGCATCACTTGGTGATGCTTACAAAGTGCCTGTAAAGACACATCAAGTAAGGTATTCTGCTCTCTCTGCTACCTACTCCTGTACATAGAGAGCTGTTATTTCTCAGCCCAGTGGCTGCTCATCCTTTTACATGGAAAAAAGACATTCCAACTCTTAGTCTAAAGACAGCAAAAATTCTGTAGACATGCAGCAACTAATATTTACTAATCTACTAGGGGTAGTTTTTCTTTGCTGGTCTCCAAAGGAATGAGAGAGAAGGTTGAAGGGCCAGCTTCTCAGGCCAGATTAAAAAATCACTGCTCTCTTCATATGCCTACATAGGCATTTACACTAGGAGATATTCCCATGTTGGAACACCATGTGAACAGAGATGTGATTTATACCTACAAATTCTACCCTTACAGATTTCCATTAAGCATGCACACAGAAATGCAAGCCATTGGGAGGTGTAGGTGGTAGAAAAGAAGCAAGGAAATAAGTTGTCTATTCATCTCTGAGGGGGGTTATCCCTTTCAAGCCTATGTTCTGAAAAGAGTAATTAGCAGTAATATACAATGAAGGGACAGGGAAGATAGGAAAACTTGAACTCCCAGGAAAATATACATAACTTGTTGTTATGGTTAATATGCAGGTTTCTTTGGCTGATATCTTCAACAGCAAAGTTATAATACTTAGAGAAAAACATGTACCATTTTTAAGTGTTTTATGATTTAGCAAAGTCCCAGGACCTAGAAGCAGAGAACTGTCCATTCCCATTTACCTTCATGTATCATTCTGACTCCTTTGCTGTTTGTTAAATTTTGAATTAAGGTCAAATGACCTGACTTCCTTGAGGCTAAAGTCACCTCAGCAGTTATAATAAGGCTCTCAAAACTGAACAAAACTGTCCCTGTTCCAAGAGGAATGACAGAAGGCTGAATAAAATAATGACTACAGACTATTTTTAAGTGATTAAATGTTTAAAATCATCAATGGCAAATTTTCTGGGCTTTCTTTTAGCTGTTTGAGGAAAAGTGACCCTAGTCTTCTTAGAGAAAAAACTGTTTGTATGTTGTTTGGCAGGACTCACTTAGCAGAGAGTCCTAGTTGAACATCATGTATTTAATTTCATTTGAAAGCCTGTCTTTGTCGAAGGTACCATTAGATGGTAGTTTCTTCTCAGATTACCTTCCTGTCCTTTTTCTTCTATAACCAATCTCCTTCAGGTTCTCTTCTCATAATTCCTGGCTCTCCTTATGATTCATGCTTTCTCTCAAAGTGAAAAGGATTTTCCTTTTGCAATTTTCCTATCATTCTCCAGTTAGCTAAATTGTATAGTGACTTATTGGGATTAAATTAGTCACCAAATTTACAGGCTGGAAGGCCTAAGGTGCTTTTTCATTGTAAAATGGCAATTTTCAGGCAGCTGAAAAGGAATTCTCAGTGCCACACAAAGATCTGAAATTTGGAAAATAGGAATAGTTCTCTGCTTCAGACATCTCCATCACCCTGCCTTCCTAACTCACCTGGTAAGGGTGCCATTTGTTGCTCACTTGCACAGATTGGTGACTGTGGCACCTCAAACATTGCCACTATCACACCTTTGAATTCAAAGTCAGGAGGCAGAGCTGAGAGGGACATAAGTAATCAGAAGTATGCATCAAAGTAAAATAATTTATCCAACTAGGCTTCACTTCATTGCCTGCTTTGAGATCTCAGGAGGAAGTTGTGATTCCCATTCTCATCTGCCCACAGAGAAAGGAAACAGCAGAGCCTCTGACAATGCAGTCAGCTTGATTGCCTGCAGGAACTGCTTCCTTGCAGGTGTTTTTCTGAATATCTGCCAGACTACAGCACTGGAGATATCACAGGTGGGGCCTTCCTTTTGGGCCCCAATTTAGTAATTTAGTTTATTCTAAATTACGTTCCAAAATGCATACCAAAAAAGAGCTGTGAAAGGGTAAGATTCACCTGTAATTTCTTGCTTTGGAGGAGAATCATTCCATTCCAGTCCTCACTAATGCCCTTCCTGAACACTGTTACCTTCTTCCCCCTTTCTTCTCTTGCTCTTTTCATGTGTCTGGTCAAATCTCCAAGGCTATCAAATGCTTTCTGAGTGTCCAAATTAGCTGCAGGAATTCTTGTGAGGAGAGGTTGGAAAGGGTATGGGACAGGATGGAGTAGGATCTATTGTCTCTGTTTCTGGCACTGGAAAAGGAGTGGCAACAGGGAAGTTTCCTTAACTGGAGATTCTAGAAACACATATATATAGAGAGAGTTCATATTTATTCTGAAAATGGAGGCAGTCAGAAGACATGTAAAGAAAGAGCATGAGGTGGACAATGTTTTAAATATTTGTATTTCCTTCAAGCACTTCAAATATGTTCTCATTAAGGGGGTAGTAGAAGTCTCCAAATCTGATACTAATTTTTGAACTTGCAAGTTAATGTTTCAACATCTATATGACAGAGGTTATAGTTCATTAAACAACCATTAGTTGTGAATTTCAAATAGATATTATTCAAGCTTTTATCACATATACATGAAGACATATAATTTTTTGTTTTGCTTTTTTCTTAAGGGCTTGAGTTTTTTAATTGTAAAGAATATGTGTGAATTTCAATTTTTGGAACAGAATAATTTTCTAGTACTTACACTGAATTCTTGAAAGTCAAAACAAAGAAATGAATATCAGAAAGCTAAATTCTGAATAATGACTTTTAATATTGTTTCTGGTGATGCTGGGACAGGAAATGGGCAGGTTTCAAATCAGGTCTTTAAATCCACGTCTATCCTGTGGGTGGTCCAGCGTTACAGAACAGAATCACTGAGGTTGGAAAAGACCTCTAAGATCATTGAGTTCAACCATGAACCCAGCACTGCCACGCTCACCACTAACAGTGTCCCCAGGCGCCACAACTCTGAGCCTTTGTACACCTCCGGGAACGGTGATTCCATCACTTCCATGGGTAGCCTGTTCCAGCTCCTGACCACGCTTTCGGTGAAGACATTTTTCCTTATATCCAATCTAAACCTCCCCTGAGGCTGAGGGGCGTTTCCTCTTGTCCTACTGCTCCTTACCCAGGAGAAGAGGCCGATCTGCAGGTGCTGCACCTTCCTTTTCAGGCAGCTGTAGAGAGCGATAAATCGTGTCCCCCCCCGAGCCTCCTTTTCTCCAGGCTGAACCCCTCCAGCTCCATCAGCTGTTCCTCAGCAGATTTGTGCTCCAACCCATTGTGCTTCCCCACCCTCGTCACCCTTCTCTGGGCATGAAAATACCGTATATAATTATCCTGTATATAGAGTCCTCTAACAGCTTGAGTTTGCCCACTCAAAGACGGAGGGCTCTTTCCGACAACATCCCCTGAATCCGCGCTCGCTTTCCTGGGGCAATCCGGCCGCAATCCCGACTCAATCCGGGCGCAATCCCGGCCGCATTCCCGGCGCAATCCGGGCTCAATCCCGGCCGCATTCCTGGCACAATCCGAGCTCATTACCGGCGCAATCCGAGCGCAGTCCGGCCGCATTCCCGGCGCAATCCGGGCTCAATCCCGGCCGCATTCCTGGCACAATCCGAGCTCATTACCGGCGCAATCCGAGCGCAGTTCGGGCGCATTCCCGGCGCAATCCGGGCGCAATCCGGGCTCATTCCCGGCGCAATCCGGGCTCAATCCCGGCTCATCCCCGGAGCTCCCGCGGGGCAGGCGGTTGCGTGCAGTACCGGCAGCGTGCGACAGGGGGCGCGCGCAGGCCGCGTTCCCGCTCCCGGCTCTGCTCCCGGCACGAGGCGGCGGCGGCCGGGAGCGGCCGGGAGCGGCCGGGAAGGGCCGGGAAGGGCCGGGAGCGGCCGGGCACCGACACCGGTCCCAGCACCGACACCGGCCCCAGCAGCGGCACCGGCACGGGGGAGTGGCTCGTGCGCCGGGCTCAGTGACGGCCACGCTGGGGATCGTGATCACCGCTGACAGGGTTGAGAACACGTTTGGCTGCCGCTCAAGCTGCCGCTTGAGGGTCTTAGAGGTGTCTCCCTCCCAGCCGAAATGATCCCGTGATTCTCCGGCGCTGAAAGCCGGAGTGGCTGTTTCAAGGGCTGTGTCACAGGCACCTGCGATACCGAGGGTGGATTTGGGGAAAAAACTGGGCCCTGGGGAAGCAGCTATGGCTGGTTAAAAGGTCAGCGATTTTTTGCTTGCCAAGGGTGGTATAAAACCTTGAGCAGATCCTGCTGTGAAGCTCTTGCTCAGGCAATGTGTGAAGTGCTTGGTTAATGTAAAACACATATTTATAGTGATTTCTTTTAAGTGTGCTATAATTTAATAAGTAAGAGCCTGGTTAGTGATGACATGAGGGAAGGGATGATAGCACACAAATATTAGGAAGAATACTGTAATATCTGTGCAGGAGTTATGAGCACCCTGAGTTCCTATAGCATTAAGTTTTATTTTAGGGGAAGGATTTAGTTTGTTGGCTTGTGGGTTTTTTTTGGTTTGTTGTTGTAGTTGTTTTCTTTTTTCTTTTTTTATTTTTAGAGACAGTATGGAATTCAAAATGGAAAAATCTAAGATTAAATCTAAAGCTTCTAGCTTACAAGTGCGAGGTTAATATGTGTCAGTCTTCAAAGTAATACTATTCCACATGGCAACCAGCAATATTTTCCATTCCTGTTTTTCTTTTCAAATGTTTTTTTCTGGTGCTGCTGAACTTCTTGCCCTCTTGAATGCTTTGCTTTCTGATACTAGAAGCGCTGCAAGCTCATCCGTCTTGAAAGGGGCTATTTATTCAGAGGGCTTTTGTCAGACCACTTATGTAACTTCAAAACCAATTCCCAGTGCTTTCCTTTCTCTGCCTCTTTGTGAGAAGCATATGGATTCGTGGACTGAATGGATATTAGCTCAGTGCTATACACTGAGCTGCCCTATCAACATCAATTGCTGCAGTTGGGTCACCGACGCTGTACCGATGCAGAAAGGAAATGGTCTTGACAAACAGGATACATGGAATTTTTCCAGGATAGTATTTAGAAAGAGCTGCCTCGTGAAATCCCCATTAGACAGCAGCACGACAAATATGCAGGCAGGCTACATGAAATACCGCAGCAGCAAATGTGAATGTCTCCCTTTTTTACTGAATTCTTGCTTGCTGCAATCATCACCATGCCTAAGTGAAGAACAGCAAAATGTATTGCATTATTAAGCCCAGGAAAGCTGATGGCTAATAGAGAAAAACAGCTTCACTCCAAGGCACAGATGGGAAGCACATACTGTCCTGAATTTGTCTGCTTTCCCTTTAGAGAATGACAAGTATTTAGCATTATACATCCCCTGGGTATCGGTGTTGAACCACGAGTGTTAGATACATGTGACATTTCAAAGCAGTCATACTGCTGGCACAGTTACAAACACACTTGATTAAACCATCCCACACTATGAAAAGAGGTTTAGAACAATAGATTCAGGGTCAGCTTTTCTTCTTGGCATAAGCCTGCTCAGAAGGCTTGAAACAGGTCAATTTATGGGCCTCTGAGTGTGCTGAAGTGGTGAAATGGACTATGTTGTTGAATGATTAAATTGTATTTCATTGTTAAATTGTTTTTGCTCTTCCCTCTTTGTTTATCCTAGTACTAAGCAGTGGAGTTTGCATTATTTATACAGTCTAGTAGGGAGACTTTGCAATACAGGAGTACTGACGTTATTTCAACATGCAGTAATATCCTGAGATTATTCCATACTCTTCTCACTAAGAGTAGATGATGGCACCCAGCTCCATCAAATGAGCCATACATGGCCCATTGCTAGTAAAAATACTCTTTTTCCATTAATAGAACCTGACAGGAGGAAAAACAAGACTCAGCCCACAATCTGCTGTCTTGAGGTTGCCATTGACAAAACATTTTACCCAAATATTTTCAGGCATTTGATGAGGATCCAGTGTCAGATGGATTGTAAAAGGAAATGACAGGAAGATTGTGAAGATTTTTGGGACAGACCTGAAAAGTGAAAATGTCTTTTCCAGATCTTTCCAACATTCCTCAAGCTGGCCAAAAAAGGGAAGGCATTTTGGATCTAAAGGCTATTTTAGTAGAGAATCCAGAAAGTGCTACTGGGGTAAAAAACCTTACCTTTGAAAACATCTTGGCTATCAAAGGAAAGAATTAGACTGTCGCTGGACTATTAAATGATTTGAAATATGAAGGATACTATTGAAAGGGGTATTGGAGATGATGGATTATACCTATTTGCTACACAGTGGCAAAATAGATGCATAGTAGTACAGTTTCTAGTGTGCCTCTTTTGTATTTCTAGTGATTTATTGGCAGAATGCCTGTAAAAATAATGGAAAATCAAACAAAGCAACCAGTTAGTTAAAAATGATAGCATTAATACTCTTAATCTGTTCAAAAGCCGTATTTTTATTTTAAATAATATTAATCACTTTTTAAATAGGGTATTATTGTATGTTGTGTCTGAGGTCAGAGCAGGTACATGGTGTTTGCAGAACTCACAGGGTACAAAGATCTCTCTGCTATTTCTGGATGCTCAGAGCACCACTGAACCAAAACTGTGTATTTGTAATGCACATTTTCTTCTTGAAATTCATGTGTATCTCTGATTATAATTCCTACAAATTACTTGAATGTCTCTGTTTAAAGTCATGTGTCAGAGTCAAGTCTTTTTAACAAAGTGATTTGCAGAAAATGAAAATATACTGAGCCCTTTTATCTTAAGTCTTATACTCCTAGCAGAAGAAATGGATCTGAGTAGAAGAATACTAACTGTTCATAAGAAAAACTGGAAAATGTAAAAGAAGAAAAAATACAAGCACTGCTCACAACTGCAATCTAAATCTTTTTTTTGGACACTCTAATTCTGAGAACTGAGAGAATGTGTGTTCTGCTGATGAGGTAGCTGCACTGATGGAGAAGCAACAGCCTGAAAATAGATGAAAATTTACAGGGTACAGTCTAAAAATAATTTACCTTAAAAACAACTTTTGAAAAGTTCTAGTTCAAAGTCTGTTTTTATAATGAAGGATACAAAATTACTTATCAAGTGCTTAATCACAATCTTCTATAGTTTCTTGGCTCCTTTATAATATGAGTATTACCATCCAGACTGATTTAGTTGGCCTCTTCCATTGATGGCTTAAATTATTTACTATCCATCCTTCTGGGAAAACAGGCTTCAGGAACACTTGTTACAGTCTCTAGGACATGCCTTCTCTAAAGAAGGCTTTGGGTTTGTTTGGGGTTTTTTTCAGGCATTGGGTTTGTTGTTTTTTTTTTTTTTGGGGGGGGGGCTGCTCGTTCGTGTTTTCTTGTTTTGGTTTTTCTTTTTTTTTTTATTGGTTGGTTTGGTTTTATAGTTGTTTTTCTTTGGTTGGTTTGATTTTTGATTGTGGTGGTTTTTTGTGGGGGGAGGAGGAGGTTTGGATAATTTTTTTACCTTCTTATCCTTTGGATGAAACTGCTGACAAGAAACCACCCACAGGTTGTGGCGTGGGTGTTGTACATTCCGTTTGGACCAGTTCAAATTAGACACATACTAACTCTTGCTGAATACTGAGTTTCCTCTTGCATCAGGGAAGATGAGAGTAAAGAGATTCAGTAAATTTATCAACTTTTGTAGCTGATAGTAGGTCAGTGATAGCTGAGATAGGGAGAGCATGAATTAAGTAGGATATGTATTTTTTGAGAAATAAGTGCAACATGTTCAGAAGCAACTCTATTGTCTTCTATGTCTCTTCAGCCATCCTTTGGTAAGTTTATTAAACATTCCAGAGTTCAAGAGACTTGAACTCAGTCTACCAGGTTAAAGTTTAAGTAGTCCCTACTCCGTGCCTGTCTTTCCTGCCTGAAAAGGCTCCCCATTTGCTCCAGACCACCCTGGCAATACCTGTGCAGTGGGAACCACCAGGCAGCCTGGGCTCAGGTGACCATCTGCTGGGGAGGGGATTGTACTCCCTCCAGCTGGAGGCATTTCTGCTCTCCTCTCACTCTTGGTTTATGCTGCAGTGCCTTTGGTTTCAGTCCTCTTCTTCCTTTCAGTTGGGCAGGAAATGTGAGGAACAGAGGGAGCAGGCAGATTTCTTTAATTGAAGCATTGTTTTGTATTGACAATAGCAGCATAATAACACCTGAGAGGGAAGGATTTTGAGTAGCAGAGTTTTATATCACATATGTGCGTACCTGCCATCCTGATCTCGAGCAGACTTCAATTCCCTAAAGACTGTGGGCTGTGCCCTGCTCCAGATCACCCCTCTCTGCCTGCCTTGCTTTTGACAGTCTCTCACCTGCTTACAGCATGTCCTTGTAATTTGCTGTGCTCATCAATTTGCTGGGCTCTTTCTGCTGTGTTCACAAGAAAACCTATTTCAGTGAGTTCAGCAAGAGCTTAAGGGTGGAACACTCAAGTGAATACCCTTCCTATCAGTAGTCCTGTGTATTTGCTGTCTTCAGCCACTATCATATGTCCTATTTATTCTTCCATGGTGCTGTTACACTTAATCAACACAGTTACACAGAAATGCACCAGCAACAGGCCCACAGCCGTACCCTACCCAGAAAATTGCAGAGAGCAGCTGTGATACAGGCAGAGCTGGTAATGCTAACCTGAAGCTACTGGATCATTCTGTAGTCATTCTTTAACTTGAGAAATGAATTAACTGAACAACAACTCCTTTGGGCTGAATTTTGTGGTTTTCATCATTAAGACTTTTCTGTTTAATGGGAGGTTTGATTTAGGAGCCCAATCCCACATCTTTACTTTATTAGAGAGAGAGTGAAATTGAATGTTGAAATAGAAGCAGACAGGTAAGTGTAATGTTGGATTTTCTCCTCTAGACTCTGTTTTCCTGACTAATATGTTGGTATTTAGTTATTAAAATATAACATATGTGTAAACACATATAGAAATAATCCGTTATTCTGTACTATTTGAGTACATCCATTGTTTTGTCTTCTTTTTATCTTTTTTCATATATTAGAGATGCTCAAAATTATACAGTCAGAAAAGCTAATCTGTTTTATGTTTTATGTGTGTAACATAGGAGAGCCAAAGGCTATACCAGTTTTTCCATTTGCACATACTAGTGTTTGCAGAGCATAGCCATAACATCTTCTTTGATTACTGTAATACATTTTGCTTGCACACTGCTTGATATCAGCAGAATACACTGCCTTTGTTACCAAGGGACATTACAGCCAGTCTCTCTGTAGGCAGAATAGGCAGAATTAATCCAAGTTACTGAGTGACTGGAAAAATCTCTAGAGAACAAGCTTAGGCAATGGCATGGGTGATGTGCTAGATTGGGCTCTACCAACAGAGCAGACTGAATGAGCCTCCCAGTTCTATACTGAGAGGCCTTTTCTGAGGAAGGCACTCACTATATTTTCAGATAAAACATAAAACTGAGACTCTCACTGCTTGCAGTCATCAGAGAGCTTAAACTACTTTTGTGGTGTCAACATTAATAGTGTGGCCAAGAGCCACACATGTCATTGCCTTCTACCCAATCAAACCCCCCTAGTTGTTTCAGTGATTTGTGAGGCTCTTCTCAATTTCCAACTCTCAGCTCACATTCAAAATCATTCATTGTTAGGCAGCCACTGTGCCCCTTCTTGGGGTGGGACCCCTAACTCTTGGGGCTACTGTACAACCTTTAATATTTCATCCTTCAGCATCCTCTGAAAGAAGACATAGAAAGCCAGAAGAAGTATATGAATGTATAAGTATTTGAAAGCTTTTTCATAATTCCAAAGATGAATGCCTGTCATAACTGGCAGCAGTTTAAATCTTGAGCAGAACTTTGCAGGAGACTCACAGTTGTGATACAGGCAAATTTTCTGAAAATCTAAAAAGGCAAAGTGCTGGATTCTGCACCTGGGATGGGACAGCCCTGGTTGTGTGTAGAGACTGGGCAGTGAGAGGCTGGAGAGCTGTGCCATAGAAGGGGACCTGGGGGTCCTGGTCCATGGCAGCTGAACCTGAGCCAGCAGTGCCCTGGCAGCCAGGAGGACCAACCCTGTCCTGGGGGGCATCAGGGACAGCATGGCCAGCAGGGCAAGGGAGGGATTGTCCTGCTCTGCTTTGCTCTGGGGTGGCCTCACCTCGAGTGCTGGGGGCAGGTCTGGGTGCCACAGTATCAAAAGGACATTGAGCTGTTAGAGAGTGTCCAAAGAAGGCCACCAAGGATGGTGAAGGGTGTGGAGAGGAATCCATATGAGGAGTGGCTGAGGTCACTTGGTCTGTTCAGCCTGGAGGAGAGACTGAGAGGAGACCTCAGCGTGGTCCTCAGAAGGGGAAGCAGAGGATCAGGCATTGATCTCTTCACTCTCGTGACCAGTGACAGAACATGAGGAGCAGGCATGAAGCTGAGTCATGGAGGCTTAGGCTGGATAGCTGGAAAAAGTTTCTTCACCCAGAGAGCTGCTGGGCACTGTAACAGGCTCCCCAGCACCAAGCTTGACAGAGTTCCAGAAGCCTTTGGACAATGCTTTTAGACATGTGGTGTGATTCTTGGGGTGTCCTGCAGAGAGCCAGGGCTGGACTTGGTGATCCTGATGGATCCCTTCCAACTCAGGATATCCTATGATTCTCTGAAGTTTTAGCTATTGGGTAAGTGATATTCAGGGGAAAACTCTCATTTTGCAGGTAGATAGGGCTGCTATTTATTTCTCATTCCCTTTTTAGTCTCCAATCATTTGTCCTTTCCAGTTATTTATTTGTAATGGAAATAAACATGGAGTAGCTTTCTTTGCAAGAAGTAGCAATCCTTAGCAGCAATTACTTGGTTGGAAACTTAGATGGATACTTAGGAACCTTGCTTAAGTGGAATCCAGGATGGAAGACATCCAGGAAAGTCTACTGGCGGCTCAGATTGTACTGAATAGTGTTAGAAGATTTAAGTCTCTCCAGAGATGCTTAAATCTCAACTAGATTCGACAGCTGCAGCATCTGCTGCATCTCTTGTTAAAATAAAATAAAGTAAAAGAATAGAATAAGATAAAAGCCAAATAAAGTTAAGATACTAATAAGCCATGATAAAGTGCAGTATCAATACTCAAGTGTAAGGTAAAACTAGCAACATGCAATCTAGAAAAAGAGTTGTAACTGAAATCATATCAGAAATAAACTTCACCAATGTCAGTCACTAGGCAAAGATTTTCAAATAGCAGGTCCCTGTACAGGTGCATGGGGTATTGGCAACAGAACAAGAAAAGTTCAGCTGTGACTCAATTTCACTGGAAAGGAGAGAAAGTTATTGATATAATGAACACAGTGAAAACAGTTATGTTTCAAGACTGTCATTCAATTTTTTTTGTGCATCTGGAACGTATTTTTCTTGGAACACAGGTAAAGATAAATCCTCATTTGAAGCCCAAAGAACTCAACAGAATTCTTTAAATTGACTTCAGTTGGTTTTTCACCACATCTGTGACTTGCACACCATGTAAGCAGAAGCCATAAATGAGAATCAGATGAATGCTTTTGTCTTGCACTTTGTGGACACCATTGCTGTCATTCTGGATGGGAGAGCAGAAATATTTTTATTCAAGTATTTAGCTTTCTTGCAATGTTAATGAGGCATTGGTGACAATACCAACACCAGAACCTTATAAACAGCAAGAAACAATATGGCTCTGGAGGGATGTAACCCTACCAGAGCTAACCCATCAGTTTAATTTAAACCTGGCTCATTTGCTAATCTGGAGCCAGAGTGCCCAATGCCAGGCATTAATAAATCCTCAATGCCCAGTCATCAGGAGGCTGCCACAGGGACTTAAAATACCAATTTCAGGAGCTCAGAGGTTTCATGGTATTTTCCGCTATAGTTTTACCTCATTCAGCAGTGCTTAAGTTTCTTTTGGGCTTTCCATGAGTAGGCACTGACCCAGTATTTATCCTTTAATGAGGAACAGAAGCATTAAATGCTCTAAAGTTTTCCAATAAAGATGCGAGCCATTACTGAAATTCACTCATTTTATCCTAATAGCATTGCATTTCCTTCCAATAACTTAAAATATGCTGTTATTCTGCCTGAAAAGAAAAAAGGCCTTAACTCTAAAATAAGACTCTGGAAATGATATAATATAAACATGTGCTGACATTAATTACTGTAATATTTATGTATAAAACAGATGGTAGTGCTTTCAAAAACGTGTGAGCAATGATCAGAATGAATTCGTTAGGCATTTATACCGCTGTCATGTACTCACATAGGTGTTGCCTTGGACCCTGCTATATGCTAAGGGGCTCTTTCTTTTTAAGTGAGGTTTTACCAAACAGATGGAAAACATTATTAACTACTGTTTTCCTTTCTTGTCAAATATGTTTTGTCTAATCATCACTATAATTACACATCCACATTCTAGTAAATCATGCTGTATAAACATTTAGAACAGAGTGGATTATTAGGGTGAAATGCAAAGTATTCCAGACATTAAAACAAAACAAACATGGACTGGGCTGCGCTGAATAATAACAATTTTTAACATCGAGGACAGACAAAACATAATTTAATAGCTTTGGCTTTTCTTTCTTCCATTTATGTCCCATTATTCTACGTACAGGGCATCCTGGGTGCTTTCAAGTGCCTCCCTCCCCTTTCTTTGTGCGACTATTTAAACGAAGTGACATTTTCCTTTATACAGCAGCTTCCTTCCACATCTTGGTGTCACTGTTTTCTTCTTTCTATTAAATATACAACCACAAAGCACTCAGGAAGAACATGGACAACAATGAAATCTGAGGGCCCTTTGTTTCCTGAGATAGCCATGAAATTTCCATTCTAGATGAAGCAAGTGTGTTTGATGAGGGCAACCGACTGCTGCAGGACCAGAGCTCCAGTGCTCAACTTTTCCATCTGCAGTGTCAGGTTCAGAATTACAAAATATCAGAACAACTGCCTTTCTGTCAGTCTTGTGACTGCACTCAGAGGCTGCCACAGCCCCTCTGGGCTACAGACACAGACAGGGAGTGGCTGGCCTGGGTGCTGGTTCAACACAGTTCACACCATGCGGCCGTACTTGGCCCTACCTGGCCCTATTTGGCCAAGCAGTGAGTGCAGGGGATGGATTTGATGTAACATCTCTGCTGTAGGTGCCAATATTTCCGTCAGTCATCCTCTGAAGTCTGTGTAAAGAAATGAGATTTTATGGCACTGGATCAATTGACTGTACTGACAGGTCAAATTCTGGTGCCCACTTCTTTCTGCTCCACGGCTTTCTGAACTTCTAGGATTTAAATGATCCTGCTTGAAACAAATATATTCCTATAATCCCAAAGGTTTGTGAATATTGCCTTACAGTGTCAGAAAATGGAGTTATTCTTCTATAGACATTCTAAAAGGCATTTGTTCAATTGTTACAGACAAAATTCAGATTCCATCAGAGACTGGAAGAACATATATTGCATCTTACATTTGGTTCCCACATGGAAAACAACAAATACCCTGGCACTGTACACAATTCCAGGACAATTTTCACATCTTTTCTAAGAGTCAGACTGCATCAATATATTCCCCATCTAATTTATTTAAATGTTATTGGACCAGTTCTTTCTTGCAAGATCCAAAAATTATGACAGCTATAGGAGCTATGGCCAGACACTAAAATACACAAAGGTTTCATTGGGTTTAGACCTTTTCTTCATAGTGGTACATCCAAAACAGAATTGTGCAGTATCCTGCTATTTCTCAAAAGACACCATGGCCTGCTGTAGAACTAACAGGTTACCAGTGATATTAGTTAAATGAAGTTGACTTATAGGGGAGCTGAAATAGTGAAAAAACCCAAAACCCTGAAAGACAGATATAAGTAGTTCCTATGAAAAGCAGATTAACTATGTTTAATGATAAAAGAAAGTCTGTCTGTACAGAATTGATTCAATGTCTTGATCCCTTGGTCTTCTCTGGATCAATATCAAAAACTATTTAAAGGATAAACATGCTGGTGTATTTAAAAAAAAAAACAACCAAAAAATGGTGTAATTTTCCTTTGTGTATCAATGCTGCTTTTATTACTATTTAAAAGTTATTATGGAGTCCAAAGCAATTTTTTTTCTTGCTGCACATCAATATCTTTTTATCTACAAAGATTTACACAGAATGTTCCAAGTTCATCATGCTTTAGATTTTATCAGCAACATTCTCTTTTTTGGAATTCCATATGTTGCCTGAGAAAACCAAGGGTACAGAGCTGGCTATTTCTACAAGCTGATTGCAAAGTCTGCAAGAAATTGGGAGTGTTAAGGCTTAATTAATATCTGCTACAATCAAAAATTCATGCAAATTGTTGCTGCATCAAAGCAGGTTGATCATGAGTAAATCTGTTATACCTTTCCACAGATGCATTATTTTACAACTTCTTTGGGGCATATCTTGAAAAACAACCTTCTCAGCTCTCCTAGGTGGGTGGCAGATGACTTGTTCAGCTTAGTTTTGCTGTATTGAATGACCCTGCAGTCCTACTGTGCCATTAGCTGGCAAGGCAGTAGGTGTTTAATGGTGCTCTTTCAAAGCACATTAAGGCCACCACAACTTTCCTGGCTCAGGAGATGCATTTCCAGCTGCTGCTGCACCCTGCCAATACTGGGCAAGGACTGCCCATGTGTTCACCCTCTGTGTCCAACACTGCACCAAGGTATGATCACAGAATCATGCAGAATATGGAGTTGGAAGCGGCCCACAGGGATCACCGAGGTGAGGCTGACCAGATGACAGCTCCCACTTAAATGCTGGTGCATGGTTAGGATCAGTCTGTTTGCAGTGGCACTCTTAGGGCTGTATCAGAGCACACAAACCTTTCAGTAAGCTGTTAAGGCCTGCCATGCCTCTTATCTCTACCAACAGCAATGCAGGGGCCTGGCACGTTGTGCCTTCTGGAAAAAGTGGATATTCAGGATGCCTTTCTGAAGAACCAAAGTCATGAAAGGAAAGGCTACACAAATCCACACCACATGAGGGCTCTCTCATGCTAAGAGAAAGACAGGACAAAACCAGATCTCTGGCTGCTATGAAGCCACCTGTTTGCATTGGAACAGGCTGGAGAATTCGCAGAATCATCCTCATGTCACATTTTAGAGCTGACATCAGCGAGCTGTCAAAGCTGTCAAGGGCACTGGGACAGACTGGTAACAGCAGGAACCCATTCCTTTCCACAACATCTTTGACACAAAGTCTGCAGCAGAAGGCAAAATCAGCCCTAACCCCTCAGCTGGGCACTCTGACAGGGAAGCCTCCTCTGGTAAGCACTGTTTGTGTATCACATTCTGAAGCAGGTAGTTAGTACACCCTTCTGGAGAACACATCTAGTGGCACTTTTCCTGATACTGTGGGAAAAGGATTTCTAGGATGCTCCTAGACTTTTCTATTAATTTGATCTTAAGAGGTAATGTGATGATATATGATGGTAAATATTATAATATATGACTGCATGACTGCTGTTTATGGTTAAAACTTTTTTTTTTGGTGCTACCTGGATGTTGATGTTTTGAGCAGAATTGAGCCACTAAATAGCCTTTTCAATGTTGAAAGTATATAATGGAGGTATTATTTTAAAAAGGACTGTGAAAATTCTGTCTAGCTTTTCCTTTCCACAGACATCTCCTCATTTCTTTCAGTCAGCTGCCAGCCATAGTAAACTCTTCCCACCAAAATGTAGCTGGGGAGGTGGATCAAAGGAGATTGTGCAGGAAAGAGCTCTTTAGGACACCGCTTTTCAAAGAAAGCAAGAGTCCTTAATAACCCAGCCATGTGTTTCCTCTCCCAGTTTGTCGTGGATGACACAAAATGGTACATATATTCCTCTTCCATTCAGTGCACCAACCTCAATAATATTACCTTATAATGAAAACATATTAAGGGTTGTGGTAATGAAGCATTTTCAGCTTGCTTGTTTAATAGTTGGACTAGTGTCCAACTCAGCAGAGAAGGACAGGGAATTGAGTGTAAAAAGCCTTATCCTCAGATAATCTTACAAATGACATCTGTGGCCCAATGGGAGATACTGAGCAAAGTCCTGGGACTCACGAGGATACAAACAGTCTTGACTGAAAACATGCTCAGACAGGACCTTCCTGCATTCATGGCACTTGCTTTACAGCCTGCAGAGTGCAGGTGCTGTGATCAGCTTCTTCCCACACAGATTATGAGGTTTGGAGAACAGAGACTCCTAGGGACAGGCCTTTGTATTTCCAATCCTACAAAAGGTCTTATTCCTTGTCATTTTACTTTTTGAGTTTCCAGATAGCAAGAAAACCTGGAATAAAGGTACTCAGCGCACATGCCTCAAATTGGCTAGTTCCTTTCTGTAGGGAGAAGAACCTGGCAAAGTTTATCTGGTAACCAGAATTATCTGAGCAATGAGGGGTCCCCACCAGTGGGTGCTGCAGAGGTGAATTTGGCACCCACTGCAGCAGAATGCCAGTGCTTCACTGTCATCAGCCATGCTGCTCCTGCCAGGTCAACAGCAGAGCCCTTTGCTGCCAGCTGAGGACCTCAAAAGCAGGATTACATAAAAGGCAGGTGAACTAGAAATTATTTCCATACTAGTGTCTGGTCAATGTGCAGTTTCCTACTATTTTCATTACTATTTTCCTACTCTTCCTGCTGCTGATGGTGTATGGATGGGTACCACTGAAAAAACAGTACAAACCCCAGACCTGGTAAGTTTGCTCTATTTGTAAAATTTTGGCAGACTCTCAAATACGTTGCTAGAAACTGACAGTTCCAAGAGTACTTTCTCCATGCTAGCCAGCAAGAGATCAATAGCAATGCTAATTATCAAAGCAAGTAGAGATCATAGGAGAGCAATAAAACAAGGGAAACTGTGAGTTTCACCTGTCATTCCTGTTGATTCTGGATGGTTTCTGCTAGTAATTCCATAATGCATCATGAATTTCCATAGGGCAGAGGGCCCAGCATGAGCATAAAGAACGTTTGGAATTTTTGCCCATAGGGTTGAATGCTTAATAAAGAGGAAAGATTTGACCTATGGAAATACAGGCTGAGATTGCAGCAGGGGACAATTAGCCATCTGGACTCTGGCATTACAGGTTTTTTGGTAAGCCCCAATGCATTACAGGTAAATATAACCTCCACATGGGAGCAGAAAGGTCCTGTGGCTGCTCCAGCAGCCTCTTCAGCTGCTGTTTAGCAACTCCTTAGCATCAATAAATTGACTCCAAACTTGTGCCAGTGTGAAACCAGGCACATGTCCTGGCAAACAAGTTCAGAGGTTATCTGTACTTACACTGTGAGTATGCCATGTCTGCAGGAGTCTACCTTGATTTGCAGACAAATGGAGATGAACTACATTACACAGGGTTAGACTTACATGGCTGCATTTCAGCATTGCACCAGTGTGTCATGATGACTGCAGAGACACTGATTTTTCCCAGACGCCAGCCAGTGGGAGAACTGCAGGGACAAGGACACAGTCAAGGAGAAGAGAGACTTCTTATTGTCCCTCAGCAGCCTCTTCCAGCCTCCTGTGCTCAGCATGAAGTTGAGAGCAAAAGGTGAAAGACTCTTAGGTGTTTCTCTGCTGGAAGGACGCTTGTCAGGAGATGGGGTTTTTGCCAGGGCTGAGACGCAGCAACCAGGAAAGAAGTTTCTAGACAGCAATTATAACACAATCCCAAAGAGCAGACTTTAGACAGCTCAGTTTAGGTCATAGGAAACAATTTATGAACCTATCATGTTCTGTTTTTCACTAGATGGAATGCTGAGTACACAGACAGTCCGTGGTCAGGTTTCTTCACCCCTTGCTGTGATGGAAGGGGATGTGCCAGGCACCCGGGTTTCAAATGAGGCACGTAAAACAAAAAAAAGAATGATACTGTTTATCCAGTGAAAGGTTCAGGAAGTAGGACTAAAAGTCACACTTTTAAAAGATAGGGTAGAAAAAAGTATAATGTTTTTGATAAAAAGATGTAGCACAGACTTTACAGAATTAAGAGAAAAATTTCATGTATTTTCACTGAAATATCTTGTGTTGCATTTAATCTGTAAGGAAATGAAAAGAACTATGGAAAAAAGGCCATTCAACCCTTGACTGCTCACTAAGAATTTATTTACAGGCCATGTCTCATTTCAGACATCTCATCTGTGTCACGATCAACATGCATGTTGAACCAACTTTGGAAGAAAAGCGCAAAGTCCAAAAGCACTAAAAACAATAAATAAAACGTAACACTACCAGAAGATGACAATGCTTATTTTACTTGTTATCCATTCTTCAATTTATTTCTATACTTTTAATAATTTTGTAGTCCTGCTGTAACAGAAAAGAATCTGTGATCCTTTATGGAGGCTTATTAGTTCAAACTTTCTAAATTCTGTGTGCCTCCTAATTTAAATATTCAATATGAAATTCTTCTTCTGACATCTTTTAGCAAAACAATTAATGATCTAGTTCACAGTGGTGAGAAGTATGTGTTCTTACCAGGTCATCAGTTTTATCAATCTTAAAACAATTTTTATAAAAAACTTTCTTTCTTTCTTTCCTTAAACAATCCTGTTTTGATTTGAATTGTATCAATCTCCACATCACCACTCAGGAAAAATTAGAAGAGACAACAAGCTTAGGGTTGTATATAACCCCCAAGTAATTTGAAAGCTAGGGAAGATTGTATCACCTGTGGATACATGATCTGCTTGTTCTGAACTCCCAGGACACCACAGTGAGCCCAGCAGCGTATGTGATGTCTGGAGAAGATGTCAACCACCATCCAAAGCTGCTAGTTCCTGTTCCGTGTACACAAGGGAATAATTAGGCAATATAATTTTGATGATGTAATGTTTGCAATTTTGTATCCTGTTTCCACAGTTTGGTGGGTGGAATTCCTAGACTGAAATTACCCTTGAAGTTAATATCTTCATTTAAAACAGGTTGGTTTCATCAGTTGTCTGCAGAATCTATAACAATGGTACTCAAAGCAGATGGCTAAGTCCTTTGTTACAAGCCAGATTCTGGCTTAGAGTTTCTATTTATGAATCAAGGTAGGTCTTTGTGGTACCTCTTTGCTTGTATAAATATTTTCACAAGTTTTCCCAGAAGTAAAGCTAAACAAAAACAAAAGAAAATTGGTAGAGATAAAAAGTCCTTTTTTTTTCCTGCTTTGTTGGCATAACTAACATGGAGAAATGCAAGCTACCTTAATAGTAGATTGCTATAGAAATGAAGGTATTTTCTTATAAAGTTTATCAATTTCCTGGTTTTGCATAACCTGAAATAATCTAAATTTATACTGAGTAGGGACTGCAAGAGTGACTCAAGTGGACCTAAAATTGTGGGGAGACCCCCTCACACCCTTTGGTTTCATGCTCCTGCCTCTGCACCTGTGCCAGCTCTGCCCATGTAATGCAGTCACAGGGAAGGGAGAGCAACCCGGTGTTCTGACAGAACCCTTCCTTCTGCACAGTTTATTTTCAATCAGGAGTTGGAGCTTTCCCACTGCTCATGGTCAGGAGGCAGTGGGGGCAAGTAGCTGTGAGTAGGAAAAAAGTACTCAACTTTGACAGCAGCATGGTCTCAGAGAGGCTTCTGCAGCCTGTGGCATGTTCCCTGGGTGCCTCTGCTGAGTTTGAGCAGCTGAAAAAGTCTTTAGTGAAAATAAGGATGTAGAATCTACGCAAACTCTTTTCATCACGTTGCAATCCCTTGAGTTGGATACTAATTTTTTGTATTGACAAGTATATTTCTATCCTGAAAAAGTGCTGCTGAGTGTATTAATGGATTAGGAAGGAGGATTTCATTTTGAGAGGTGAGAGAATAATAATATTATGTGCTTCCTAAATTAGAGATTATTATAACATCAACTTTTGCCCTGGACCTAATCAATCTCTTTTGCAAGTTAATAATTAATTTAATTTTGGCTTTAGAGTCTATAACCCTTTGAAGCCTGTTGTTCCCTGTAATATCCTGGCAGAGCCTGCCCGCTCCTTTAATGGTACATATGAATATCTGAATGACAAAGCAGCAGCCTTTTGTTTATAACAGATGAATCAATAGGTCATTTTTGCTAATAGCCACACATCTTCTTTTGGCACATATTCAAGAGACAAAGAAAAACTCCTCTAATTTTGTTTATTGAAAGGACAAATCCTGAAACCTGCATTCAGCCTGATCCCTCACCCTGGTGGAAGGGCCTTTTATGGAAGCTGAGGGGAAAAAAGTGAACCTTTTCTATGTTGGTAATACAGTCTTGGGGTTACATTGGCTTGTGCAGGTAATCCATTGCAGCTCCATGGAATTAGTGAGGGAATGGCTGGCAGATTGGGGCTGCCCTGCTCTCCCCAGCAGTAATAACATCTAGCAGTGTGCCCCTGCACTGTCTGCTCCCAAAGCACAGAGACCATGTACAACCTCCTTTTGCTGTTCCTTAGATGTTACAGGCAGCACAACAGGACTGTGCCTTCAGCTTTAAGGATTAAGGCAGAGGTAGAACCTGGCTGAATTTGACTGGAGTATGATCTTAGCAGGCAATGCAACTTTAGAATAAAAGGAAGCAATGAAGTTGTGGACAGTAGTGTTTATGTCTGTAATATGGAATTGCCCTTCCCATGTCAGCCAGTCTGCAGATGTGCCCTGTCTTTTAAGGCATCTTAAGGTCAAAAGGAAGTTTTCTAATATCACCTTTCTTTGCTTTTGTAGTCCTTGTAAGACACAATGCAGCAGAAATTTCACACTGCTAAAGAGCTAAAGTTTCACACTGCTTCTGCCTCACAGCATGGCTCTATAGCAATGTCTAGCTCTTTCATGATGCTTTCCATCACTACAAATGTTCTGTAAAGGAGCTTATTTTCTTGTACTGAATTTACAGATGGAGAAAGAAAGGTAACAATCACATAAATATATAATTGAATTTTTATAGGTCATCCAACTAACTGCCTCAAAATTGCACCCTGGTCACCAAGTCACCATGGTGTGATGTAACTACATAACAGAGCTCTGCTGTGTGTACTCAACCAGAGTGGTACACCTGTTGTTTGTATGGGAAGTCATATATCATGAAACTTCCTGTAGCAATGCCCAGGGAGAGATTGTTTACATTGAACACAAAGGGTAACATAATAAGCTCTAAGCAATTTTAAGAGCTGATGGCTTGTACGTGTATATACAAGGTACTAGTATAGAACCTTGCTTCTTTATTTGGTCAAAAATCAGGCCATTGCTAAGATTTCAAGGTGGGAGGAATTTCTGATCTATTCAGACCCTTCTATGTGGCTGAAAAACGTCTGCTGGTTTCCTGACTAGCCTCCTCTGTTCTGTCTATCCCCCGCAAATTAATCTCCACAATCACTCTTGTATCCTGACCTCAGGTCACAGCTCTCCCCTTTTTCCAAGATCCCTTCATCAAGGTGAACTCTGTCTCTGAGAACAGCTCTACACTAATTCTTTACCACGTTCATTATTTCTTTGTACTAAGATTCTGACATTTTCTGATAAATTTCACCATCCTTCCTAGCAGAGTACAGGGAAATATTGGAGTATCTCAAATAGCTCAAGATGCTGACTGTTGGCTATCATTCATAAATTAGTCTCCAGACATTTCTGCCCACACAAGTCCATGAACACATCCTGAATGCAGAACATTACACAAAAATGTATAGCCCTGAACATTGTCCACTCAGCACAACACACCAAATCAGATTAAATTAATAAAAACTTACAGAAAATATATTCTTGCAATTGCTTATTCAGTGAGTCTTAAAAAACTAAGCAATGTAAGGTGATGCACAAAGAAATCACAGTTGAGATCAAATTAAAAAATAGGGAAGAGACAAAACAAACAGAAGACTAAAACCACCCAGCAATTCTGTTCAAGAAATCACCGCAGAGTGTGAAGGAAGGAAACCATTATGAATTAGTTCCGATTACACAGAAATTACCATGAGATTGCAATTTGTAGGATCAGGACCAAACCCTGTATAACTGGGTAGTGAATGAAAACAAGACATCTGGTACTGAACTGCTGGCAGTTTACATCCTCTCATGCTCAGTGTCTGCATTCAGATATTGTGACATGTACACATTCAAAATAATAAAAGCTCATGGTTAAACAGCTCTATTAAAAAGTTGCCAGGTTCCTGGAAGGCAATTTAATATCAAAAGTTGTTTACCCCTATAGGGAAAAAAAATCTAATAGTTTCTTAGTACCATCTGAGGAATTTCTCTAATATCACAAAATATACTTGCATATAAATGTATTGAAACAGAGTGTAAAGCTCAGAAATTATCTGCAAGTAAAAAAAATCTGGGTATATTTATGGTGCTGACATTTCAGTGAAGATGAGATTAATTTCACTGATCTTAACAGGAGCTGAGAAAAAGCTAAAACATGAAGTGATCATAAGTCAGCCAAACCAACTCAAAAGTTCATGGAGGTCTAGATCCCTGATTGCCCATGGAAATGCCAAATAACATGTTTGCTGAAATGCAGTAGTAATAGCTATTTGTTCGTTGTCAAATATTAGTCAAGACAGGGACATAGGTATTGCATCTTGAAAAATGATTTTGCTTGAAGGGGCACAGATTTCTCACAAGCCACAGCTAACAGGAAATTATTGCTGTCATGGGACCTCAGAATAGGAGTGAACATACTGTGCCTCACCAACTCAAATAATGGAGTTGATTTAAACCTGTATTATCTTGTCAAAACAACTGTGAGTGCAAAGGATTCTTAAGATCAAAGGATCAAATACATATGAGATCTGCAAAAGTGCTTCCAAAGTTCAGTGCCCTTCTAGGATCTGAGGTGGAAAGCTCAAGTAACAAATATAAACTAAAGGCTTTAAAGTCCTTAGCAAATACTAAGTGTCACTTTATAATTGAAATGTCTGTGGGAAAAACTACTTGGACACAATGGATGATGGAACAAATGATAGATAGACTGCTCTAGTAGTCTATCCAAAGACTCAATGACTGATCTAAAAACTGTAACTTCCTTCAGGTTACCGGACGCTCCATAAACAGAGTTAAGCAGACAAAACCAGAGAATCGAGGGGAAGTATTACAGTAATGCAGAAAACCCAGTGGAAAAGTAATCTTTTCAAACTCATGGGGAAAAAAAAACCCTATGTGTAATTATATATATTGTATAACAGAGGAGGATTAGGAGAAAGACAAGGAATAATACTCTCATGCCAGGAAAATGCAGTAATCTAATTCAAACTCCTGATCCAGAAGAAAACATTTTGGTTTATTTGCAAGTGTTTTAGCTTACATGTTGTCATGAGGAGATGAGAGCAGATTATACTTAATGTTGTTATGCAGGACATGTGGCCTGATCACCATCATAAGACAGATATCACCACAAAAAACTGTTATGTTATAGGAAAAATTCCTGCTGGAATAAGTGGGGATAGTTTTCTCTTCTAGCAATTTCAGAAACCTGTGATTTTGCAGAAATGAATACAGTTGGTCTCTGTTCTAATGAAAGTCTCCAGGTATTCATGCAGTGGAAATATAGGAATAACAGGAAATCAGTACCTCAGCTTGATATTAAGGAGATTTATTCATTTATTGGCAGTGTTTCGTATCAGATGAGAAATAAGGAAAAAGATTATGAGCATGAGCTGTAGATTCCCACTGCAATTTTTGTAACAGTAGAAGGGTACTATTAGCATCACTACATTTTGACTGCGTCCACCTACATTTTGGCTTCAGCTTCAAATGGAGATTTTGTTTTGTCTTGCTTTGTCCTCTAAACTGGTCTTCAGGGTTGATGTGTCCCACAGATTCTGGCTTCCACCTCAAAGAGCTTTAGTGGATGTCAAAGATCCTCCTACAAATTTTACAGATAACACTCATGCCTCAGGTTTTAGCTTTTATGTTTTTCAGATTCTGTGCTGCTTTAGTGTGTTGTTCTGAGCTTAATATTAAGGGATGGTAAGCTCTCTTCACAGAGTAGGCAGACAAAACAATTTCTTCTCTAGCTGGGGACCAAGGACAACCCATCCAAATCTCAGGCCCAAGCGCATAAACAACAGCAGAATGAAGAGAGAACAGGAAGGATGGGACTCCATGGCCTGGAGCTGCGGTTGGACAATTGACTCCAGTATGCTGGTGGACCAGAATTTATAGGGGCGGGGGACCTCCTGACTGGTTGTCTGTTTTGTGACCATTTTGGGTTCATCTTGGGTGTAGCCCTGGCTGGGTTCTTGTACTGTCCAAACTGTATCCATTGAGGCCTTCTAATAAATACCTGCTTTATTCTTTAACTCTGTCTAGCCCCTGTTCCAGGTCAGCCTTCACAAGACATCAGTTCTGGTGACTCTGGTGGGACAGAAGACATCGGAAAAAAACCCCTGGATCAGAGCCAGAAGAACATCCAGCTCCTTAGGGGAAAGGGATTATACAAATATATTATATAATCACATTAATTTTTTTATTATAGACTTGATAGCAGTAAGAACTGCCTACTACATCTCTTCTTGAAAGGGAGGTGCAATAGATTATCAGCATGTTTCAACAGAATGTTTCATAATATTAGCATACT
Organism: Camarhynchus parvulus; assembly: GCF_901933205.1. NCBI lineage: Eukaryota > Metazoa > Chordata > Aves > Passeriformes > Thraupidae > Camarhynchus > Camarhynchus parvulus. Next base: position 16,518,996 of record NC_044572.1, on the reverse strand, counting down.
CTAAGTGCAAAATAAACCTGATGAAAGAGCAGAAGAGCTACTCAAACACACTATTGCAAATCCTTCCCAAACTCTGGTGGTGCAGTTTTTATAAGGGAAGACCTAATGATTCACTGTTTGTTATCATGCTGCCATGGCCACCTAGTAAGGAACATGCTTCAACCGAAGTCAAATTACACAAAACTTGGCATAAGTCCTCTGTTGAACAAAAAACCAAGGGTCCACTGCCAAGTATGTTGGTGGATGAAATAAACAGTGCTCATGAAGGAGAAAAGAATGTCACATTCTTCATGCTGAATTTCTTTCTAATGCCCATGCATTCACAGTGAAGCCCAAACTTAGAAGGTACTCCATCTGCTGGAGATATTTCCAGAGACAGATAGCCCAACTTCGTCCAAATGGCCACTCCCACTGCCTCCCTTTGCCACATTCCCCATGTGCCATAAAGGAATTGTTATGTGGCTTCTCTCCTAGGTTTGTAAGTTCCTATCTTATCAGCTGTCTTGAGTGTGAGAGCAACCTTTGAGCCACACAATTATTATGAATATTAGTATTAAGACTTTTCCTGATTGGAAACTGATAACTTAACAGGCAGACAACAACCATGTAGGATTAGGAGTGTCCAATGGATTGCCTGACCAAGGTGACCGCAGGGACAATAAAGTGAAGAGCTTCGCAGCCACGTGGAGAGGACAAGAAACTCAAATAATAATGAAAATTTCTGTTAGCTCTAAAATATAATGTCTGGACATGGTCCTAGAAATAAAGGTTTGGATTAAAAAAAGAATTTCTTCACTTTTGGGAATGACTGGTTTAGATCACTTAAAGAATGGGCATCAGAGGAATTAGAGAAAGCAGGTTTAATGTAAGTTTAATGAAGCATGACTTCATGGAGTTCAATTGCAAGGTTCAGTCTATTACTTGCTACAGGGCTAGAACATACAAAGGAAAATTAGATTATAATCAATTTATAATTGTTTACATGGAGACCAGAGATACAAAAGGATAAAGGAGACCTTCCCACTGAATCATGAGGTTTAGCAGGGACCCCTTGCTTCCTAAACTCTTGATGCAGTCTAAGTACAGCTAGGTCCAATCTTAGTCTCAGATTGGGTAAGTGGTTTACGTTTAAAGGCTTTAGCAGCACTTAATCAAGGATTAATTGAATATTTACCAAGTGACTCAGTAGGATTTACTACAACCACAACAGTGACTTTAATTCAGATCTGAGATGGCAATATTCATACTATACTTGCTACAGGATTTAAATCAATTCATACACATATGCACCCAGGCACAAAAATATATATACATAACTATATAAGGATATACCTGTTAAAAATTCCTTTTGAAATACTCACATCAAATGCATTGTTATTTCTCAATGGGCAGGGGTTGAGCCTTGAGGAGTGGTTGGGAGTATCAGCCCAGGATCTGTCCTTGGCTTTCAGTGGCTTTCAGTCCTCTGAGTTTCATAAATGTGAGAGTTGGTGAGCTCAGACATGTGTCCCACTCTAAGGGAGATGCTGGTGGCAGCCCACTGCGCTTCGGGAAAGCTCAAAGGGTGTCCCCTAGAACCACGGTTTATAGGCTCCCTCAAAAAATTTGCTTTAGTTATCAGTAAATTTCCATCCTGGCCTCTATACAGGTCAATAATTACTGTAATATTCAAAATTTCAGTCACAATGGTACTATTCCACTCAGGCTACAAATTGGGTACAAATCAGAATGACCTAAGGCTATCATGGGGTGATGGATTATCTCTTTCCCCCCACTGTGGTCAGGCAACAGGAGTACCTGGTATGATCAGTGCTGTCCCAACCTTAGCCCTGTAAGAGTTCCTGCTGCAGTGAATGGACATGTCTCACAACTCATTATGCAAAATCTGAGGCCGAATGAGAATTCCTGAGGTCATTGAGTGGCCCCAAGGAGGGAGGAAGGGAATGCACCACCACATCTCTGAACAGATAGCTCAGCACAAGAGGAAGTACAACTATTGATATTGGCCTGGATGATGGGAACAGAATCATAGAATCATAAAATGTCCTGAGTTGGAAGGGACCTACAGTTGAAATGTAACTATGAAAGGTCTTAGAATAACACTTGTATTCAGTAGTCGAGCTGAAATAATAAACGGAGGAAAATCTTGCATTAAAAAAAAAACCTAAAAAACTCCAATGAAGAGCACTTTAAAGATGACTAAAGGGTAGAATGGAGGTGAAATGCAGATTATATTAAGGACGCCATACTTGAAGTTCAGAGTAACTCTAAGCCACCTGTCAGTACCAGCTCTGAATTATAGAAAAGACCAACATGAGTAAAGAGCAAGATAAAGGAGCGTTTTGAATCCCTCATGGCATTTCTTGAGGCTCTTTAGCCTGGAGAACAGATAGCTCACAGTGAATCTTGTCAATATGGATTGACACCTGATGGGAGTGGAGAAAAGAAGATAGAGACAGATCCCCCTCAGCAGTATCCAAGTGGCAGTGAGCACAAATTAAAATTCAAGAAATTCTCTTCTTCTCTTTTAAAAATATCATAAAAGTGCATTTGTGATAAAGAGCACTGACCTGTCTGTTACCCGCCCAGAATGACTGGGAGGGCAGGATTTCAAACAGACAAACGCTGTTTAAAATGTAGGAGTAAGAGGACAGGAATAAATAGGCAAAGGAAGGATTTAGGAAGCATTATAATGTACAGATTTACAAAAATGTTAGCTCAGGGCTAATTGGTAACCATTAAAACAAACAGACACTTAGAAAAAATTAAAAACTCTCATTGAATAAACCAGAAACATCTTACTTGCAGCCCTAAGGGTAGTAATATTTTCTGTACTTTCTCTAGTTTAGTCTTCTCATCTGAAAAATGATACATCAGGGAAGTAACTGCACAGCAAAGTGAAAAGATGATAATTAAAGTTTTAATGGTTTCCATATGAGGAATAATTAAATAGATCATGATTCTTCTGGCTAAAAAATTAGAACTATGGGAGGGTATGTGGAGATCTACAAAATCATGTGTGGTATGGACTAAGCAAATAGACAGTTGCTCACAGCTGTGCCTAATCTGAGAAGGGAAATCAAATGAACGCAACAGGCAGAAAGAATAAAACAAAAATAAAGATTTTATGTAGTTAATTTGTGCAACTCTGTCACAGAAGGCTCTATGTGTTCTTTTGGGTTAAAAATACCTGAATGAGAAATTACCTTCTATGAAGAGAAATACTGCTATTCTTTAAGAGAAATACAGCTATTATAAATGAAGACACCATCACAATGGGCTCAAAAAAGCCTGGGTCACAAGCTGCTCCAATCTGCAGTAACATTCTTGGCAAGTGCTATTTCATGCTTGTCCTGTCTGTATGCTGTTGCCTAAGCAAAGCTACTATCACTGGTGACTGATGGACTTTGCTCTGACTTGATAAAACTGTTGCCATAGTAGGCCCTGATTTGCCCCCATATAAATTAACATTTCTGTGTGCAGTTCTTTCAACGATCATTGTAGATTTAATACAAATTGGTTTTTGGCTTACTTGGCAATCCCTGCCTTGACATTATGTCTCTGTCCTTTGCCCACCAGATTCTCTGATTTACCAGAATTGCTTGACACAGTGTTGTGCAAAGAGCAGAATACTGATGGCAGAGGTTAGTCAATCCACCCTGTCCCATTCTCACAGCTAATCCTGCAGGCACGTGCTATCTAATGCTGCATGAGGTATGTTATCCCTTCAGAGGGGATTATGGAGAAGACAGTCTCACAGCAGGGAAGGGGTTATTCCTTCCCTTCCCCCTTAACATTAACCATATTAAGTATTGAAAGCAACTGGAGAAGGAGAAATAAATTCTTTATTAAATGCAAACTCACTCCATTCCTTACTTCCCCCCTGAAATGATAATTTGAAGTATACGCTCTTTGAAAGAGTTCTTTCAGAACAGCTGCTTTCTGAGAAGGAACCTGAGTTGTTTTGCTTGTGAGAAATACGGACCTTGCTTAAGCAGGAAGGTACTGCACACAGATGCATGGCTACTTTGTCTCCTTTAGCAGGTTTACTGTATTCATAAAATCCATCTTTAGCTATCCTCCAACACAGGAAATCCAAAGAAAATCCTAGAGTGCCTTTTGAAAAACTGAGGCACCAATGTGGAAATAGTAAGATTTGGACATGTATTAGTTGTTTTTATTTCATTAAGACTGAGACGAAACACTTCCATCAACTTGGTCTGTCAGATAATCTCTGATTTCCAGTTAAGGGGATTGATTTGTTCATAGATTACACCAAACTGGGTGGGAGTGTTGTTGTGGTGGAGAGTGGGAAGTGCCTGTTGGGAGATCTGGGCTTGAGGCTGTGACATGGCCTCAAGCTGTGCCAGGGAATGTTTAGGTTGGACATAATGAGAAATTTTTTCACAGAAAGGGTTGTTAAACAGTGGAAGGGGCTGCCCAGGGAGGTGGTGAAGTCCCTGTCCCTGGAGGTGTTTAAGGAAGACAGGACATAGCACTCAGTGCCATGGTCTACTTGACGAGGTGGTGATCACTCAAAGGTTGGACTCTCTATCTCAGAGGTCTTTTTCACTGTAAGCAATCCTGTGATCTGAGTGGTAAATATATTATCTATTGTGCTCCACTGGATACAAATACACTTGTTATGAAAAAAGATGAATTCACAGCACTCACAGTTCAGTATGCTCATGAAGTGCACATGAAGAGCAACTGTGGGAAAACTCTAACATCCAAACTTTGTTGTTCTTACTGTGTCCTTTGAAATCTGTTGTCTCACCTTTTTCATTGTTGGTGCAGTAGATGATTGATTTACTTCAAACAGCAAAGCGGTTTTCCTATTGTGTGAAGTGTAATCAATGTTTTGTAAGGAATCTAACATTTCTAACCAGTAATCTACTCTCTCGTTGTTTACGATTGCAATGGTTGCTTTAGAGACATTTAAAAAATAGTATTTAGGTCTTCCAGTACTAAAAGCTGTCCTTGGTATAAGGTTCATTACACAATGCAGAAAGATAAAATGTTGGTTTTAAGATTACTGCTTGCATTACTTGGGATTAAACGATTAGCCAATTTATCTGAACAAAATTTTATGTAAGTAGGAGGTGGCTAGCCTTTGTCATCATTTTCCAGCAGAGAAGTAGGATGTGGTGTCTCATAAGTTACACCTTCTATCTAGTAAAATAAAACTGCAAAGCATGCAATCAAGTTTTTTATATTCTTTTCAGCAATTGCTGTATTCTAGCACAAAATCAGCAATCTACTCATGGTCATTATGCAAGCCTCAGTTAATGATCTTCGGAATATATATTGGTTTCCTCTGAAAAATACTGGCATATCATTCTCATATACAACCTTGGCTCTTTAAGTGGCTGAAACAGTATTTTTCTCGTTGTTCTTCCCCAAATAGCCAGTTTCTGTCACAGCCCCAATGCTTTATTAAACTGTGTTTAATAAGCCGTGTATTTTAATTGCCCAGAGCTAATGTACTTATAGCCTTAAATCCCCCTTACTGTTCACAGAACCAAGCAGACACTGAGAAGATCAACAGATGGGAGTGCCCAGCTCTGGCTGCTGTTGGAAGGGAAGAGAGAAAGACAATTATGTAGTTTCTTCATAAAAATAGGCTGGATTCTTTAGAAAAGGAGGGGCCAGACGTAGCAGAGTAATTTACATTGCAGTGTGGTCTCAAGAGGAATCCTGCCCAGAGTTCTGGGACTACACTGCAGCACTTTCACTCCTTGCTTTTATTCATTGAATATGAATCATATAGATGTGCTGAGTGTGTTTAAGGATGTCACATAGAGAAGGAACCTCCCTTAATATGACACATATAGCACCAGTTTTACAAACCTTGCAAATTACTTCATGAAGTAGCAAAAAAGAATGAGTGTGTGTATGTGTGTCATCTCTGCTGGGTGGGACTGGTGAGTTTAGCAATCATGCTTGTTTCACTGTGAATCATAACTCCTGACTCACTGCCACAACAACATATGGGTCAGCTTCACAAAGTGGAAATGGGACAGCAGGATTAGTCTTTGCAGCACTAGATTGCTGTCAACTTCTCTCTGAAGCAGTTGAGCTTCTCAGCTTCTGCTGCACATTGTGCATGACTGGCCTAACTGAGAAAATCTTTGAGAGTGTCAATGAAGTAAGGACTCTGTCACCTTGAGAGGTGCATGTGCCTGAGACCTGTGTGTACCTAGACAGCCTAAACAGAACCTATACCTTTCAAGGCCTGTTTTCACTTGTGATGGCATCGAGAGACAGGAAGACAGCCGTGTAGTTAAGGGGACACTCTCCCATCATGAATTTCAGAGCTCATGCTAAACAAAGCAGTGCTGGCAGCTTAGCTCCCTTGACCCATTGCTGTTTCTGCAGTCTTCTAAAAGCACATATCATTATCCCCACATTGAAGCTGTGGAAGTAAGGCGGATGGTTCAAGTGAATTTACGAAAGGCTCCCAGGTGTCTTTCAGACACAGAATGAGACTGAGGGAGCTCTTTGTTGTTTATTCCAGGTTGTCTCTCACGGTAATGGCTGATTATTACTGACACAGTCGTCTCTGTTGCCAAGGTTACCCTGCAGCTGGTTCAGCGGGAACAAACTGGATGGAGATCCTTCTCACCTTTACTTGCTCTCAGTGCCTGCGTAAGGGCACTGCACTATGCAACTGCCCTACACTCCCTTGAGGGCACATGAAGTGCAATGGTCCTTTCATTACTGATCCCAGCCCTGAGGGAATGACTATAAATAGCTTCCCATCTGTTTTCATGGCCAAAGATATAGCCAAGTCTGTAATACAGTGGACAGGGAATTTTAATGGTGAGAGTACACGATATTGTCAAGATGTCCTTCCTTTGTCACATCCCTGAAGTAATCAAGAGCTCAGGAACACTGCATACATTTGCACAAGCTGAGACGGACCTGACATTTCTCTAGTCTGAGCCCCGTATCAAACCAGGAACTAGGCTGGCTTCATGCAAGACTGTAAAGTGTGAGGGGAAGCTCTGAAGTGCAAAGTTTCTGTCTGTCTGTCTATCTCTGTCTCCCCATAGCAGTGACCTGCCTTGGAATAAGTTATGCCAGTTTTCCACCATCAGATTGCTTCCCTTAATGGTGTACCTAGAATACAGAAAGTATATATGCATAATTATTTATAAATATTATCTCCAGACAAATTGATCTGCTCTGTGCTATTCTGTGACAAATGCAGAGATCACTGAGAAGAAATTAAGAGGAAACATCTTAGCATTAAAAAAAAAAAATCTCCAGTGTTCTTCTAGGAAGACTGATTATCAGGATCTCCAGTGTTTTTCTAGGAAGACTGATTATCAGGCAGGGCTAACCACACTGCTATGGCTTGACCCTGCCACATCTGAGGTCAGGATCAAATGGGACAATAAACAATAAAAAGAGAAATCCTGCCAGCCCTATTCAAGGGATTGGGCTAGTTGTTAGGGGTAAACAAGGACTCATGAAGAGTACTGAAGGGCAGGCAAGGAAAAAGACAGGCACCCATGAATTACATGTTAGATATCTCTCCCAGTTCAGAGATGACTTCAATGAAGAAACTATACAAAAATTTGTTGAAAGATGTTCTGATCATTGTACATCTTTCAATGAATAAATAATATTCTTGTTTTGAAGGATGGAGACACCTTAATTATCCAATAGCTGGTTCCTGCAATAGGCCTGGCTTTCCAAAATTAAAATAGATATGCAGACAGCACACAGGCTGACTGCAGTATTCAGATTTAATCTCAAAGTGAGAGACTACATAGTTCCACCTGAAGGAGGACAACCTGGAGAAACACCCGTCCTCAAAGGGCATGCCTAAGAAGGTCTAAAACATCACATTCCCAACTAGGAGTTACAGAATTGTTCATTTAAGGCAGGTTTTCCCTTTTTCCTTGCATATGCTCATCATTAAAGATCTGAATGCCATCCTGACCAACCCTTCATTCTGAGTGAGGTATAGTACTATGATTTGAATCAGGACTAATATCCACATTGAATAGTTTAATTCTATGGCTGCAGTGGGAAAAAAACAAATCCCAGAATACAAATACTCTCTGACTTCAAGAGACTCAGTAGCTTCAGTGGAATACTTTGCTCTTTGGAAATGCCTTCCAAATTCAAATCCTCATCCTGATCCATGCTAAGACCCCAGAATTCCTGTACACTTCAACAAAAACTAGAGAGTATAGACATTCTGCTTTCTTGCACGACTGCAAAGCACAATCCAGACTATAAAAACTGTCACACCTTCAACAAATTTTAGATTATTCATTACAAACAGGCACAGTGCTGTTGTAAACACAGCCAGCCATTTGCACATCTAATTATAGAATATGTTTCCATAGTTTAATAGGATAATTACTGTTATTGTACTTATCCTGGGAGTTATTTTTCTGAGGTAAAAGAGTCAGGAGACCAGATCCTGAAAGTGGAAGAATCCAGGCAACAGAGAGGTTTGCCACAAAAACACAAGAGAACGGTTTCTGTGTTGACCCTGGAACTCAGGGGAAGGCAAATGCTCAGCAGCAGAGCTGTGCCCTCCGCAGCCATCGCCCTGACAGACACCACGATGGCCTCACGAGTGCACCTGCCTTGTGCAAACTGCTGACATGGCCTGATCGCTTCCTTTGGACTGACTGGTTGTGTGACTGATTGATGTGATTATGGAGGAGCCTGAATTTGTTTATATTTCATGGAGTCAGTCTCTGGCTTGCCCAGAGGCTGCCCAGCTGGGCCAAGGACTACTACAGCAAGGGTCGAGGAGTCTCACAACTGACATGTACTCTGTTAATTTTAGAAGAGTTGCACTTGTTTACACATGGCCTGAGGTAGGTTTCAAGCCATAATAGCAGGTTAGCTGAATTCGTTATAGAGAGACTTTCTCATAGGAATCGGCAAAAAACCAACCAAACAACATTCTTGGCTTTTAAGGGAGAATGTAAGATGCTGGTAGAAAAGCACGTGGTGTCACGTACCGGCTGGCCCCAGTGCCGGTTTGTCCCCAAACGAGCCCATGTTTTGGTGGCAGGCCCGGACCAGCTGCTCCCCGCGGTGGGCGGCAGCTGGCCCCGCTCCCGCCCCGGGCTCTGGCCGCCCGCCTTCGTGCGGCGCAAGCAATGGCAGAGTCAGTGAGGCTGGAAAAGCTCTGAGCTCATCGAGTCCAGCCGGTGACCGACCGCCACCTCGTCAACCACACCGCAGCACTGCATGCCACGTCCAGTCCTTCCTCAAACACCTCCAGGGGCGGGGACTCCGCCACCTCCCCGAGCAGCTCATTCCAATGTCTAACAACCCGCTGCCATTTTATTCGGTCATTTTCGTCCCCACGGCCCCGGATTCTGACACCGTCAGCAGCTGCAAACCCCGCTACTCCCCCCCGCACCCCTCAGGTCACGGCCCGGCCGCGCCGCTCCACCGCCGCGGGCCCAACGCATGCGCGCACCGCCCGGCCCGCCCCGCCCGCTGTAAACAAACCGCGGGCGGCCCCGCGCAGGCGCAGTGCCGCCGCCGCAGCTGCGCACGGAGCGTCAGGCGGTCGGGGCCGGTCCGGGGGGCGCTGCCGGGATGGACGAGGACGTGCTGACCACCCTCAAGATCCTCATCATCGGCGAGAGCGGCGTCGGCAAGTCCAGGTGAGGGGGCGCCCGCCAGCCTTCCACAGCCTCTCCTGGCCGGCCGGCTCCGGCCTAGGCTTCTGGTCGGACAATGCTGGCTGGGCGCGGCCTGCGCCCCGCAGGGCCGGGCCCGCGGGGGGAGCTCCCTTCCTGGCCAGCCCTCCGGCGGGCGAGAGGTTACCCCCACACCCTCCTCCTCCTCCTCCTCCTCTTCTTCTTCCTCCTCCGCGCTCCCGCAGCCGCCGGCCCCGAGCTGGTGCCTGCCAGGCTCAGGTGCCCGGAGGTGAAGCGGGGGTTCTGCTGGCCTGCCCAGGTCACCGGGCCGCCCTGTGCCCGGGGCAGCGTTGCGTCGTGCGGAGATGGGTGCCCGTGTACAGCTCCACAGCGCTTTGGGGTTAACGTCTAGTCCATAATACGGATATGCAGAGTCACAAGAGACCCAGCGTTGGGTGTGTGAGGGGGAGCACGGGGACGCAGCATAGTAGTTCTAACATAGGGGTTTTTTTTTGCTAATTGTAGGCTTTATCAAGTACATTGAAGTTGATTTCTTCCTCCCTGCTGTATTCATAGCTTTGGCTAAGCTGTAGATACCAATCTTAAGTAGCTGGGATTTTTTCTTTGTGTGTGTGTGTTTGGTTTTTTTTAAGACTTTTTTTTGATAGTAACATAGTTCTTACTAAAGGGTGTGGGATATAAATGCAGGATGGCATCTGGGAATGTACCGCACCGGTAATTTTAACTTGATGTTTTTGCGGCAATAATATATGTCCGCTACCGTGACCCCAAATTACATACAAGATGCTAATTTGGGAAAAAAAGCACCCATATTTGTTAAAAGTCTGTCAGTTACTTGTTTGAGTTAGCTACTGAATTGATAATTAGTACAGTAGGCCCCTGGTGACAGACATGACCTGAGCAAATTTCTTTTCGTTGATGTCACCTCACATATGAGTGGCAATATGGAAGAATTTTTCCTGGGGCAGATAAAACATATAATAGTTTTACATACCTATTTATATATATGTTTCTTTACATCAGAAGACTTGCTAAAAGAGGCTTTATGTGGATGAAGTCAAAATGCTATTAAACAATAACAGTGGCGTTGTTCCGGTACAGAACTTAATATTGAATTATTCTTAAATTTGTGTCTCTTACCTATTGGTTGACTAGGAAAGGTCAGATGCTAAGCAGGTATTAGCAAGGTTGAGTAAGTGGTTGGAGTCCTGACTTCTAAACAAAGGCTGTCTTAAACATGGTCCATGTGAGAGTGCTATGCTTTGTAGAAGATAATAGCTACCTATGAAAAGAACGTAGAAGTTGGCTGGGCTAGGCATGCAAGAATGGTGAAATGATGGTTTTATTCTAGTAGCAGTATAAGGGTTCCATAATTTCTCTGTTCTGAATGAAACTAGTATTGGTTGTAACTAAGAACAGCTGCTCTTAAATAGCTTCCTTATAGAACCATCTGAAGGTACTGGTAAAAACCTGTGTGCTGTGATTTTAAGAAAAATTATTGTTATTTTAATTCTTTAATAAGTAAAGCTACCTTTTGGTTTTGGGGTTCTGGAGTAAGGAGAGAAAAAAAAAATGTTGGTCTGTGATTAACTTGGAGTTGTCACTCATCATCATTGAAATAAAGGAATTTCAGTGGTCACTGTTTTTGTCAATGCAGGACTGTGTCCAAAATGCTAAAAAGCACTTGACTTCTAAATTCACATGCAAAAAGAGAAGAAAAGAACAGGGTGGTGGGGAAGACCAAAAAGCAAATAGGCCTCTGTTTTGTTTCTGCATCCTGGAAATGAGTAGAAGCTGTGGTCATAGCAAACAGCTGCCTGCCGCATGCACTTGCCACAGATGCATAAGACTGTTGATTTTAGGAACTGCATGTTCAGAATTTTTGTCTGTCACAGAAATATTTACATTTGACACCGGTGGCATTATGGGCACTTCTTTGAGGGACCCTGCATTGCTATGGTGTGATGTGCTGTTTAATCTTAGTTGTAACTTTTTCTGTTGGTAGCAAACACCTTCATCGTGATGGGGGAAGTATTGTGTGCACGAGTTGTTAATACAATGAAGTACAAAATCATAAAATGTTGCTATTCCTGCTCATCAGCTTCTGTGTCTTTATTTCTCATGGGTGTTGAACTTGCTGTTCCCCTGTGTGCCCAGTTCAAGGAATTATTTCTGGGATGAAAAGCTGACTTGGAATTTATTTCTCAAGCTTACAGAAATACTGTGTGAAGCAATATTGAAACAAAACAAAAAACACTACTTTTGTACTGAATTCTGGGAGAAGAAAAATAGAATAAGGTTGAAGTAAAATGCTTTGCAAAGCAGATCGCATGACTGTTCAGGCAACTGATTTAACAATTTGTGTGGTACTTTGTTTTTGAAGAGACATTCTTGGTAGTGCATGCAGAGATAAGGGCTCAGGTAGCAGAGCATGTGTACTCTGTTCTTTCCACATTCTTTTCTTTTTTCCATATCTTCTCTCCTGCCAGAAAAAAAGAAAAAGTCAGATGTGAGTTTTTAGCTACATGATCTGCTGTTCCTTTATTGGCTTTCAGCAAGGTATGGATATGCTGCAATAATAGTGTCTCTTTTTTTTCTTTTGTCCCTGTCAGCCTTTTGCTGCGGTTCACAGATGATACATTTGACCCAGAACTTGCAGCAACAATTGGTAAGTATGTGCTGATACTACCTTAGAAAAACTGGTAACATTTTCAGTGTAAAATTGTGGTTTGTTCAGGCTTGTCTGAACAGTTCTGTAAGAACTACTACTCTCCTACTGATTTATCTATGCAAAATAGCTGTCAGGTTTTTGACTAACAATACTGCTGTCCAGGCCTTATGTCTCTGCAATCTGATACTTGGTAGCTATCTTCAGACTCTGTAGCAGGTAGTGTTAACTCTTCCAACTTCTGACAATACCAGAGTGCACTGGGCTCTGCGTGGCATCGGCTTTTTCCCTGTAGAGAGGAAATTACAATGTGGCTTTTTTTTTGTTCTGCTTAGCAATCAGTTCCTTGGCAGCAGGACTCCTGAGAAAAGTGGAAGAGAGCCAAGAATCCAGAGCTGCTGGGGAAAAAGGCAGTGACGTGTCATTGCTGTGCTGGTATTATACCTACCAGCATGGGTCAGTTGTGCTCGGGGAGAGTGACCCAGAATGCAGGATACACTAAATGGATTGGTTCTCAAAGGAAGCGAAATAGACCTTTTAAGAGTGTGATGCACCTCTGTGCCAAAGTGATAACTGAAATTATGGAAAATAGAGATACTTTTTCACGCCATCATTTCGGTTGCATTCTTTACTTTCTCTGTAGGAAGAGTTCTGTCTAAGACCTTATACAGAATTTTTTCTTTTGAGTTCAGCTGTTGGTAAGCAAAACCAGCTCTGTCTAATTTATTAAGAATTAAATAAATTGAACTATTTTTTTCATTAACGTTAATAAGATTCAGGAGTACTATTTCATATAAAGCACTTTGAGAAGCCAAGGGGAGGAACATGGCCTATTTTTGTTCATTCCATTGCTAATAAAAAATGAAGTTGTGCAAGTAGCCCCACCTCAGCTCATGAGGGAGGATAGCGTGGAAGGAAACAGGAATGAAATAGATCAGGTGCTGAAGATGGCAATCTTGGATTCTAATCTAATAGTTTTGGCACTCTATATACTTCAGGTCCTGTTACTTTCTTGATATGCCAACCATGAGAGCCAGGCAGTTAGTGCAGAATAGCTACTTCAGCTTTCATGGTGTTTTGGATACCAAAAGAGTAGCTCAGTCTCTGAGTGGGGATCTTTATTGCTTGGGGGCTTTTTTGTTTGTTTTTAATGGTGGGGTTACTTTTTTTTTTTCATTCTGCTGTTTGTATCTGTGTCAAAAACTGGCATTATTTGAGAAACTAAGGAAATATTTCCTGAAGTAATTCTTCTTTGGGTTTGTAAACATGCACAACAGCATGTGTGGTAGCTAATCATTGATAGTTAAATAGCAACAATTCAAGGTTTGTTTCTGGCAGGTCCTACTCTGCTCTATTTCTGGTGTGGAAAAGGAGGAAGAGTACTCAATGTAAGCATTACTTCAGATAGAGTTTGAGTTCTGAAACAAATAAACTAATCTGGAATTAATGTGATCATTTGGCAGGAAAAGTCAGTTTCTAGAGACTGAGCAAATGCCCTGTTAGGCCCAACCAGGTGATGTTTGAGGTAGTGCTGTGCAGTAGAGCTATTGTGACCCCAGCTGTTCAAGTCCTACAGCATGATGTGTGGGGTTCCTAGGGGATAGCAGATTCATTTTTTTGTCAGCTTAACAGGAAGAGGACAGACTGGGTTCTTATTTGTTTTCTTGATTTTCTTTTTAAACTACTATTCAGTGTCATTGCCACTTTTCTGGTGAATGTATTTCTAAGAAGCAAAATGTCAGCTTTAAATTCAGGGCATAATTTGTTGTTCATTTAGTTAAAGCAGTTGGAGTGGGTTCCTAGAGGTAATTATTCTGCTGCATGAAGACAGACCCTAGATGCCAATTTCAGGTACTTGCAAGATGGTGAGATGTCAAAACACTTTGTAAGTCTTGGCTTGATGTTCTTTTTGTGCTAATTAAACATACTATTTTGTTTTGAGAGTTGGGGGACAGAAGGACAGAAGAGGTTTTAAAGCCTTTTCTGTTGAAACTGAAGAGTATGGTGCTTTTTCAAAATGAATGGACTATAAATAATGTCTTCTTTCAATGTCATCTGGATACTGACTGCTGAACTGGCTAATATATTTTTTTAATTTGGATTAGTAAGTGAAGAGAACTTTGGTTGGTTTGGTTTTCTTTAAGATAAGAACTGCACACAAGCCCACAATACTGAGGAAAGTCTTGACAGCAGTACAACTGGTCCCCTGTGATGACCTGTTGAGGCATCTTAACCTTCATAGATTGCACAGACCTATTGGGTGCAATTTAAAAGAAATGATTGTTTCATGTGGGTTATTCTTCAGAACTTAGTAAAAATCCTGTGATATTCTTCGAAGAATAAGCTGCTTTTGGCAAATACTTCAGCTTTAGTAGCTTCAATTGGATTAAACATGTTGTATTTAACCTGGCAGATTACCTGCCCTTGTATTCTTTTAGGACTGGCTTGTTTGTTGGGCTTCATCACATGGGTCTTATCAGACTACTTGTACTCCAATATTTGCTGTTGTCCTTACAGCTCGTGCTTGTCCTCACTTGCTTGCTCTTTGTAGGAGAGATTCTAGATAAGTGTTCAGTGCAATCCATATTTTGCAAATGAAGTGATGTGTTGCACAGATCTGATGTCTCTTAACTTTTTAGTTTTCTTTGTGTTTGGAGTCCTCAAACTCCTAAGATGTCCAACATGTCACTTACCTACAACACAAATACTACACTGTAGCTAATTGTGCACTTCCTATAAACACAGCATAGCATTACTGGCCTGAATGTGAGAGCAGTATCAGTGTCAGAGCTGCTTCTTACAGATTGTAAGTTTGTAGTATGTCAGTGTGTAATGCTGAGGCAGGAGGTGTTAACACACGGGAGTACACTCTAGTAGTGCTGTCTTGTTTCTGGCTGCCTTCCAAGGCATGGTGGAAGGCACTGTCAGCTTTCTGCTGTCAAGGCAGACACATCACACTTGCAAGGTCAGAACTGATACCTGTCACACAAACATGTCTGTATTTCACTGTTGGCTTTAGGAAATATAAGCACCCTGTTTGTTCAATTCAACGAGATTTTCTTGAACCTTAAGTTTTTTCTACTTGTCTCTCCTTATAGCAGATAGGCAACTAAAAACCTAAGTATTTTAAAAGTGTCTTTTTGTTAATTGGCTTTTATATGTGTTGAGCTCCTTTGTTAGAATTCTATTTTACTTGCCTCAATCACTTTAAAGGGTGGATTTTGGTGTGTTATTAGTTCATTTTCGTACTTTTGTTTTTCAGCAGTCAGTTTAATGCATGGGGTCACTATTTGAGTTTTTTGTTTTACTTGCATTGGTCTTGCAGAATTCAAAGTGAATTTTAAACCAGCAGGAAGGCTAACATAAAGGTGTATATCTCCATTTCCATTAAATGAAAATTGCTGAACTGTGCAGGCACAAGATACTGAATCTGTTTACTGAATGGAAGGAGGATACTGTGGCTTCAGAATACATAAGATATGTTTGTCTTAAGGAAGAAATTTTCTTTCTTGAAAATATTATGAGGTCTTTTGTCATGTTAAGTATCCAATAGACTTGTAATATCTGCAGTCACAGGTTTTGGTGCCAGACTAATGGATAAAAGAATGCACTGTGAACTGTTGGACATGCTGACCTAGCTGCAGATGGGGATTTTTGGAGTTCAGGGGAAGAAACATGCAATTACAGTGGAAGAAAGAGATTCTGTTAGTCTGAAAGTTACTGCTGTGTGCTGAAAAGAGGACAGAACAGAATGTTCTCTAGGATTAAATTGAGTCAAATTGCGAGCATAGCAGTCTTCTGTGAACTAGGTAATGTTCTAAGAACTGGTGTTTAAAATAAAGTTTATAACGACTTTTCTGTGAACATTACTGTAGAGTAATGCGCCATTCTTGTGCATGGTATTGAGCATTGTATTACGGCTAAGCTAGGGACTAAGAGTCCTAGTACCTAAAAAAAACTTCTGTTCAGTTACTACAAAAGTTGATGTACTTGGAGAAAACTTTGCTTGAAAGAGAGTATGGGCTTCTTCCAGCGCAGAATGTTGTCTGAAAAACACCCGACACTTCAGGGAACACTTCAGTGAGCTGAAGCTGTGAAACAGTAGAGTAAAAATTGTATTTACCTTTTCTGAAACAAAGCTCTTTTAAAGTTCAGTGCAACTGAAGTTTTCATCTGCTTATAATATGCAGCTTCTTAATCATCCTATATATCCTTTGTGACTTCAAGTTGAATGTATTTTGGCAGCTGTTTGTATTTGTTTGTAATCTGCATGAATTTGGGAATGTAAGTTCAGTGCACTTATCCCAAGGCTCTACTCATTTTGCATTAGAATGGTTTAATTCTTTTTCTGGTAGGGAGTCTGATGATTGACATTGTAATTCCAAGTACAAAAAGGTTGCTGTTGCACTTGAAAGTTGTTCTTGTAGAAGTATCAACTTTCCATACCTCTACTTCATTTTAGAGCTGCTGCCTGGTGAGAAGTGAAAGTCACTCAAAAATACTTGAAACATATTTCTAGGTAGTTACTTGCTATTAGTAACCTGAGGGTTAAATTAAAGCATAATGCATCATAACTCTGATGAGCCTCTCAAACAGATGTGTGTCACTATATCCTTTAAATTTGCAGTCACTAACATGCTGTTCTCCTTGGCCTGAGTTTTGTTCATCTTGTCCTTGAGCAATTGATAGGCTGCTAGTTCCTGGGGTGGAGGATACATAAGGAGGGAAGAATTGTTACTTGTTGGAGTAGATGACCGACCAGCAGAACCATTATCTTGTTGTCTGTTTGGAGAGCGTTTGTGAGCAATGAATAGAAAGTTAATCCATTTGAATTCTAAACTTGAAAATTTGTCCTGGAATACGTGCTTTAATGCAAGAGATACAATATTTGACTTACTTCCATAAAATATTTTGAGTCAATGGCTTAAAAGGCCCTTAGGCTTTTGCAAAAGCATGTCAGCAAGAAAACCTTACATTTTGAGCAAGGTTCATAACTATTTAATGGAACTTATTCTTCCTGCTCATGTCAAAACTTGGGGTTTTTTTTGAGTTTGATTTTATTTTTTCCATTTCTCTTTATTGTCTTTTTCAAAGATAACTGTAATATGTTTGAAGAACTAAAATTTTTTTCTTCCTCTAGGTGTGGACTTCAAGGTGAAAACTATTTCAGTTGATGGAAACAAAGCTAAACTGGCAATATGGGTAAGTCTCTCCCAAGTTCTTAATGTGTTGCTTTGCTTTAGGAATAGCTAGGGTTTCTATAATGTATGGTTTGTGTAGAATCCTTTTCTATTAGTATGAAGGTGATTTGGAGAAGTGGGAGGTTAATACTGCAGCATTCAGAAATTGCAGTGAACTGTGGGATGACTGGCTGAGGGGGTATTTCTGCTGCCTGTGAGCTTCTGCAGTACTAATTGCAGATCTGGTTGGGAAAGAAGTAGAGAAAAGGAGGAACTAAATGGTATTAAATCAGTAGAAGAGTGTACTTCTTTACTAAATTTTGTCTATAACACTGAGGTTGTGTATTAATAGATTAAGAATTACAGTTGTGTGCTCATCTGTTACCTCTTTAGACCTATTTTCTGTCTAAACTTTATAGCCATCATATGAAGACTTTTATAGGCTCAACATCAGAATTATTTGTAGCAGATGCATTTCCAAGAGAGAGGCAGTGTATGTAATCAAAGCTTTAGAGTGTTCAACTTCTGCTGTAGTTAAAAGTAGAGCTTCCAGCAAGTGAAGAAACAGTACTTCCAGGCTTTTAAATAGTATTCTCCATTGTGTAAGCCAGCCTCCACACTTCTGTGACTTGAAATACATTTTTGAATAGTTGGATTCAGTTGTGTCTTCTCGTACCAAGCAAGATTAAAACTTTGTTTCTCATATAAGTAAGATATCAGACCTTTGTCTCCTTGGGAAGTAGTAGTAGAAGATGAAATGTGTATTGCAGTGTTTCTGTAGCTTGGAGGGTGCTTCATACGTCACCAACAAACAGGACTTATGTCTTAGTTTGAGCAGTAATCATCAATGAAATAAATGGGCTTGACAAGGAAAATAAATGCAATAGCTTGACAGAAAATAAAGAATGCATACAGGAGGAAAACCAGACTGATAGCAAAACAAGGAATGATAAGTTAGGGTTTTTTTCCTTTCATTTTGGTAAATAGAAAGAAATAATCCTGAGGTAAACTGGAAAAGAAAAGCTCGTGAAAGTGCATCGTGACACAAAACCAGTTTTAGATGGGTGACGTTGACTGAGTGGCTTGTGGAATGTTGAAGTCTACTTTGCTTATCCAGGTTCTTTGTCAGGGAATCCACAGTGTTTCATGTGTCACTTCTAACCTGGATAAATTAATGAAATTGTTTTAATGTTCTGTGCATAAAGCCTTCAATGAGTGTGCACTATAACTTAATCTCTGGCAAGAAAACAGCATTCTAATTTTGGTGGGTTTTGGGGCTTTTTTCAGAGCTGTTGACCCTTTAAATTTTAGGATGTAAACTCAACTTCGCTTAAAACCAGAGAAACCTCTGACTTATTCCTGCTTCTGCTGTGTTATTGCATGTTAGTCCATTTACCCAGATACTCAATCATATTTAATTGGACCAAGTGATTGAAGTGAAGGAACTGGTTTTGTTGTCATGGGCTGTGGTGCTTGTTAGAAAATGTTTGTACTGCAGCTATGCTGCTTTCTTGCTGGTTGCTGCAATACTAGCTGCAGATCAAGTGCCTTTGCAGAAATGGCCATCTTACTGTTACATAATCCGGTTACATACTACATCTAGTAGTGCAAAGGTGCTTCCTGGAACAGACTACATAAAATCTCAAAGTTCATGTGTAGTAAAACAGCAAGGATGGAATAAACTCAGCTAATCTACTAGTGGAATATAGTTTAAATCTTACTCTGTATGTTCATGAGAAGTAGAATACCTGAAAGCTAAACTGCATTCTGCTCAAATTCTGAATAATGGAACTTTTTGAATGGTTTACTAGGATACTGCAGGTCAGGAGCGGTTCAGAACATTAACCCCAAGTTACTACAGAGGTGCACAAGGTGTTATCCTAGGTAAGTATATCTTTGCATGCTAGTTCAAATATTTGTGGTTTTCTCATGCATTGGAGTTACACAAACTCATATAGCCTTTAAAAAATATCTAAGTGATATTAAAAATCTTTGTATCTGTGTTGAACAACTCATATAAAAGCATCTTGGTGTCTCAACTTCTTTCTCATGTAGTCAACCTGACCAGCTTGAGAACCTCTGATTTTTGCATGAGAATAAAAGCTACTGCTATCTGAAAGGATAGCTTGCAGCTGTTGTCCTTGTGCTGTCATGAATTTGTCTTTTATTTAGTGCTTTTTATTTTTGCCTGTGCTTACTAAGTGCAGAGTAAAAAAATTCTCCTCAGTGTAGTCTCTCTGTATCAGTATGATACAGCTTTTTCTTCTCCCCATTGTTTTTTTCCTAATGAAATTAATAATATAAACCATGTGGAATCTGGCTGAGGTTTTTTGATATTTGTTTCCCAACTGATGGAATGTTACACAGAATCACTTAGAAAAGACCAGCTGGACATGTAGAAAGCACCAATCTGTGTTTGAGAAACCCAGGCAAAACCCATAATTTCAGCTTCATTTGTGAAGTCTCGTTTGTGCTTTTTATTTTTTGGTGTATGGAAGCATGTTTGCTAGGCACTGAGCTCTGAAGTTCTGCTTCTCTATTGCTAGAAGTGAGGAGCTGGCTTATTTAATATTCTTGAAGGTGCTTCTGACTTTAGAGAATTTTGCTAAGCTATTGTGTCTAGTTAAATTGTTTCATGTGGAATAGCATGTGTCATGTGACCTCCTGGTAGGTTTCCCAAGTTGTGAGTTGCATTATCTTCCTGGTATAGGAGGGTGCTGTCAAAACATGTTGTATCAAGTCACTTAGTTGCACTGAACCTGCCACTTACTTACTGTTGAAAGCTGTAAACAAGCACTGTTTGGGAGTGCTTGTTTGGGAGATAAAAGGTTTTGCTGTTGAGATTTGCTCTCCCCTTTTATTCAATATCTCCTGACTATTTCTTTGTTACCTATCTTCCAAAAAATAAGGTTGTTCATGCAAGCCAAGTTACAGATTTGATTGAAGGAAGCTGTTTATGCCTGTCTGCACATGGGATGTGAAAACAAAGGAAAAAAACACTTCCATAGCTTCAGTACTGAAGGTTGTGCCATCCTGTTTGCATAGCTGTTGTGTAGTGATTTTAGGTATCCTACATGAAGGATCAGCTGGTGTAGAATTCCTTGGAGAACGATAGTCTCTAGTCTGTAAGCTAGGATATATCAAGGAATATTAGTCTGAGAACTGTAGGTGGCTGAAGCATGGAGTTGTTCTGCATGAGTGATTTGAGCTGTTAGATGTCCTGCTTTCTTTCCAGTTATTCATCCGGAAGGTAAATTTGAATCCTTAAAATTCCTTCAGTTTTCTGATTCAAAAAGCTATCATTTTTGCTGCTTTTGTAATGTAAGCTGTAATTCTTGGAAAAATATTGTGAAATAATATCACTAATATCTTTCAGTTTATGATGTCACAAGAAGAGATACTTTTGTCAAGCTGGATAACTGGTTAAATGAATTGGAAACCTACTGCACGAGGAATGACATAGTGCAAATGTTAGTTGGAAACAAGATTGATAAGGTAAACCAAATTCAACTGCAGTAAGTAATCTGCTGGTGTATTTTGTTAATAAGGAGTATTAATGCTTTGTTTTATTATAGGAAAACCGTGAAGTTGACAGAAATGAAGGCCTCAAATTTGCAAGAAAACATTCCATGTTGTTCATAGGTATGTTACAGATACTTGCAGAGATCTTTCTTGAGTTTTGTTGCATAAGGAAAAGTACCACTTCTGTAGGATTGAGAGTCTTTATGGGTACAGTCCAATTAATGGTATTTCTCACCTGTGCTGGGCACAAAGATAATGGATGTTCCAGTTTTTTAAAATTGTGCCTGTCCAGATACCTGTTCTAGCTGTGGATGATTATGTAGGTACAGGTTCTCCTTAGTGTGATGAAACCTGTTTTGAGTTTGGGGTTTTGTCTGATTTCTTTATCCAACTGACTTGCTAAATTAATAATAGAAGCAAAATGAAAGAGGGAAAACTGGTGCTAGTGGCCAGCCTTCAGTATAGCAAAATAGCTGGGACCTGAGAGAAATCTGTATTAGAATTGGGATATAAAACCGGGTAGGTATATAATTAACTTATGAATGGTGGGTGGGATTGAATAATGACATAATTATGACTGGAGCAAATATATTGGTCTCATCTTGCTGCAAAATGAAATGGGTCTTGTAGGCAATGCCATGTAATGATAAATTAAAAAATGGGTGTTGAAGTGACTCTTTATGCATATGTTTATTATGTGTTTCACCTAAGGATCAGAAGGGATTTTTACAGGATTATTCCCGTAGCAAAGCAGTTCATTAATATGTACTCATTCATTCTTGTACTTAGACTTATATTCTTCATGTCTGACTGAAGATTAATGGTTTTTTTTAGTGTCCTGCTGTGTTTCTTTTTAGCCACAGCATCAGGTGTGGAAATCAAAGTTCAAAGTTGAGGCACAAGCTACTAAGTGCATGGGAAATGAAAACAAAAATGAAAATTAGACTATATGTGTGCATATATGTGTGTATGTACATATATATTCATGCTGCATATGCTAAGTATCTGCATGGCTGTGTAGATGAACAGGGCAAGCCCTTGTGGGGCTTGAACAATTTCTCATGCTGTCTGTTGTTCTCATAACATAACCTGTGGGCAGATTTCTTAGTCCTGGTTAAAGTAAGGATCCTAAGTGAAATTACGTAGAATTCTGCAATTTGCAAAAGAAATGAGATTTGTTACTGCTTTTATGAGATGAGTTTTATCATGGAGACTGACCCAGAATCCTGCAGTATGGATCCTTGATTCATATGGTCTGTGGTACTGCAGTTATGATTAATGTACAGAACTGAAATACGGAACAGCAAACAGGTTTTTCAGACTAGAGTCCAAATTTTTCTTACTGGAGTGCTTTCCACAGGAAAATAAAGCTAAGCTATAGCTGTCTCTGTATGTTCTGGTGAAGTTTGACTTGAATGCTCTTCTGTTAAAAATATTTTGAGATGCTACCTGTGTGGTGACAAATCCCCATAGTTGCCAATTTTGGCACCGCTATCTGTTTAGGAATAGGTTGTAGAAGTTTTAAGTCTGTCGTAGGTTGAAACTTAACTGAAAGAGAAATATTAATCAAGCTACCAGAAGTTATGCTGACATTTGGCTTTTTGTGTCCCTTTTCCAGAGGCAAGTGCAAAAACGTGTGATGGTGTGCAGTGTGCCTTTGAAGAACTTGTTGAAAAAATCATTCAGACTCCTGGACTGTGGGAAAGTGAAAGCCAAAACAGAGGTGTAAAGTTATCAAACAAGGAAGAAGGATATGGAGGAGGAGGAGC
This sequence comes from Camarhynchus parvulus, assembly GCF_901933205.1. Classification (NCBI taxonomy): domain Eukaryota; kingdom Metazoa; phylum Chordata; class Aves; order Passeriformes; family Thraupidae; genus Camarhynchus; species Camarhynchus parvulus. The sequence continues at coordinate 16,496,210 of NC_044572.1, read as the reverse complement.
ATGTGGTGGATATTGTTCTATGTTATAAACTTTGGGAAGCTTATTCTTTGCATATTTAAACAGATAGTTACATCTTTCTGTACATAAAGTCATTAAATGCTATTTTTAGGGACCTTGCAGTTTGCACATATTTGTTTTGTATCATGGCAGTGAACACTTGTAGAAAAAAATGTTTTGCAGCTTTCCCAGTCTGAAAATGTTATGGTAAGCATGCCCAATTTGCAATCTTCAGGTTTTTATAAGTAGCATTAATAATGTGCAAGAACAAATGCACTAAAAATTTTACAACTGTATACATTAATTGTGTAACTATTCTAAACAAATCCATCTAACAAATACTGCATTGTCTGCTCTTTGTCTTATTTTTAAATTCTGTTGAAATTATAAAACTATATAGTGTGCACAGATCTTGGAAACAGTATGAGCTATAAATGTTACATTTCATCTCTTCCAGTAAATGCTTTTTTAAGGTATTAAAAGCAGCAGGATTATACAGTTCTTAGACAAATCTGCTAAAATTGTCTTTCAGCAGTGCAGTCTAAAACACAAATTGGCACAGGCCCTAGTTGGCATCAGCACTTTTCTTGAAGAGATGCTTTGAAAGCTTCCTTTGCAAAGCTGGGAGACGCCATGTTTTCCTTTTAATCATCACTTCAGTTCATGGCTTAACTGGAGTTTTAATCCTGTGATATTTATATACTAAATTTGTGGTACTCTTGCACTCTAGGTTTTTATGATGGTCTACTCTAGACTTGCTGCAGAAAGTCTTCATTATTGGCAAGGGGGTCTGAGTGATGTCATTGTTCTTTCATTGTGAATCATTTTGCCACACTTCAGTATGGATTCCTAATTTTCTGAAATGTTTGTAATATAAGTTTATCTCAACTGTAGCTCACTGTGACTGTGAGATCTCTTATCACGTCTGCTTTGTGCAGCTACTTATTCAGAAATAAAACTGTCACAGACACTAAATGGGAAGCTATAGGGCTTCTTGATCTCTGTATGAAAAAATACTATTGCAATGAGTATTCACTTGAATTTACTGTATCAAAGCCAATGGTTTGTTTCAGAAGACTTGTATAGACTTAAATAAATTTTTTTCCACAGTATTCAACTTTTTTTAACCTCTTTCTATTGCAGAGTTCTATATTTTCTAGCACATATGGTTGAACAAGGTCATTTCGTATACGTACAAATTATTTCTAAAGGACAAGACAAAGATGCTGTGGGATTTTTAAATAATCACTACAGTGCAGTCAGTAAATGAGTTATTAGGCAGTTTCTTGTAAATATAGTGAATGACAGCATCTTTTATTACTGCAAGGTTTTGTCTAAATGTCAGCATATGTGATCTGTGTTTTGCAACAGGTCTTGGCTGCTTCTGTTAAAATACGCTTTCTTCTTCACATGGAAACTTTGTTTTCTATTCTGTTTTATACTTGATAGAAAACTACCAAAATTTAAAGGCTTAACCATGCTAGTTGTTTTTTCTAAATATTGTATCTAGTATTGTTAATGTAGTAGGATAATTTAAATATGTAAATGTAATTCATATTAAATATGCATAAACATTATATTAAAATCTTAGATTTGCATTACTGTTGCATGCAGAGTATGTGGGCTGAGCAAATCGTGTTTGTTAGTATTGAGGTCAAAGGATTTTGGCTTTTGTAGCCTCACAGTAAAGTTGTAGGTGAATTAAAACTGAACAGCTTAATTTTGTCAGCAGTAGTTGGCAAGTGTCATAATGCTGGCAGATGCTTGTAATTTATTTCCATATTTGTTTCCCCCCTAGTTTGGGTGCATCCCTATGTTTAGAAGAGACTTAACTTTTGGTTTCTCACAGAAGGTCCTTTTATCACCCGACCTGGATTCATCTTTTATTCTGCCTTTGCCAGATCTGACAGTTTTTGTCAGAGGGAGGGAATGGCAGGGTGCTCTGAATAGTGGGTATTGTTCTGTGAAAGAATTAAGTCATTTTTTCCTTACTGCACAGCAAAATATTTCTGGGAGAGAAGTATTCTGAAACAGCATAATTAGTGAGACTGAAAGCAGTTAGAGGGTTGGTTTTCTTTAAGTAGATGTTTTCTAATTGACTTGCAACTAGCTTTTCTGTCTTCATCTTTTAAACATGTTTAGTTCTGTCTCTGAGGAATGTTTTTCCTAGAGTCTAACTTCTTTTTATAATTTCTCTGTCAAGAAGCTCTACACTGGAAGGCTGGGTTCTTGCACTTCCAGTATTTGTTAAAGAAAATTTAGCAACAGTTACTGTGCTACATTTTTTATTCTTTCTCTTGCCTATTTTTTTTAATGAGGGTGTGGGTTGTGGAGCTGCCATCTTTCAAATAAATCTGTTCTCATGCTTCCCAAGTTTTTCCCCCTTTGTAGGTCAGATTATCTCTAAGTGTACATGCACTGTTGTAGTTGTAATATGAGTGTATCTGAAACTACTGTAAGCTGTACCATAAACTCTGCTCCAAATTGATGTGGGCCTATTTGTGGAATAGTGGGTCTATTGCATCCGAGAAGTATGTGCAGGAGATCCTTCAGCCTATCTCAGTAGGCAGCAGAGGGATAATGGAGAGAGCTGTTTGCTCTTCATCCAGTAATGAGTCCATGTCCATGGCAGGGAATTTTATACACTAAAGCACTAAACCACAGTGAGGTAACTAAAATCTTCTGTGTTTGTGAAAGGCAGTTAAAGTTGCTTCCAGGTCATATACTCTAGTCAATAAATTGCTGATTAGCAGTTTAGTACTCAGGCCTGGCAGGTGTTTTTTGTAGGTTTTACACTAGCCTGGAAGAATATGGCACAGCACTTGCATCTTCTTAAATTTGCACTTGAGAATACTGCTGAGTGTTGTTATGGTTTTGTCTTATATATCTTCTGCTGCTGTTTTAAAAAGGGAGGTGCAGCAGGCTTCTGATGGATGTTTCAAGATGCTGGGATTTTTATTGCTAGTGGGGCTTTTGTCCAAACTACAGCATCACTTTTCCTGTTCTCCTGCTGCAATAATGAGATCAACAGCTGGCTCAAAGTAAGTCTTAACTAAATGAAAATGAGAGTTCAGTGCGTCCCCAGACAATAACAGTGACTGCCTCATCAGCCATGGCAGAACTTGAGGCCATGGCAGTCTTGCTGTTGTGTGCCACGTGATAAGTGCTCTGTATGATTCCTTTCTAGTTCCCTTGTTTGCCAGTAACCTGATTTATAGTGAACTACAATAACCCCTCTAATTTTGCCCTGTAGTTTGGTACAGTAGTTCTATGTTTTGAGGCCTAACTGATAATTTTTTTTCAAATACTTACAATACTTGGGCAGCCTGTGTTGTGATTAATACAAGTTACTGCTCTTTGGCTATTGTAGGATCGTTGCAAGTGGTCATGGTGCTGCATCCATCCTGTCCAAAGCCCCTGTGGTAGGTTTGAGTCTTGCTGTCCATCTGCATGCCTTACTGATGCCTTACTAATGCCTTATTGATGAAAGCATCAATAAGCAACATTAGCATGAGCAGGACTTTTTCATGTTGCCAGGCAAATCACTACATACATTTTGGACCTAGCTGAGCCTTGAAGGGCAAAATATAAAGTGTTTTTCCTGGCCACTGTCCAGCAGTGGGAGGAAAAAAGGGAGAAGCTCTCCATTAAACCTTCCAAGTTTTTTTTGGTTTCTACACCCTTTGTTTTTGAGTACCTGTGGCACCTTAATTAAAAATTTATGAGGTGTTATATGGGCAAAGAGCTGTGAAGATGTATGCGAACTTCTGCATGTATATGTTCTGTGATTGATTTAATGCAATGAAGTTTTGTCCTTATCCTTGTGCCTGAGTAACATCTGGTCCTGTCTGTTAGAGTGAAAATGGTCACAGTGAGTAAATATTTTTCTCATGCTCCCAGTTTCTGTAACATCTATGCACATTTTATGTACAATGATACCAAAATTCCCTGTCAACTTCTAGAGTTTCTGGGCTCTAGTTCTTTATTTTAGAAGCTTAAAACAGCCTCAGAAAAGTGTTAATATAGAAGTGTCAAATCATGATTGGAAGGAAATCCTTCTAGTGTTTTCTGTGTATCATCAGCTCTGGATTTACTAGCATCTGGTAATGTCTGCTTGGATCCTTTTGACAGGAGTGCTTGGTTCCCAGTTCTTAATGCTTGTCAGGCTGGACTTTCTGAGGAATGTGGCTATCCAGATGTTGTTGACAGCACAAAACTTGTTCTTTAACAGTAATGAGAAGATCCAGATGTAGCTACTTAGGATTAGGAGTGAAGCTGTGAACTGGGGTTCAGGGAAGAGCAGTAGCAGCCCCCCAAACTGTGAAGACAGTTTTAATGTGTAATACATTGTGTACACAAAACAAACTATTATAATGCATGGTATAGTAAGCATATTTAATATAGCTAACACTACTTTATTAACACAATTTAATAAAATATATAAATGTATATACTTTTTGTATCAGGGATTATTCATCTCTTGAAATTCGGCTTTAGACATAATTAGTTTAGTTCAGAGTAGGTATGAGGAAGATAGATAGATAAGTAAGATAGATAGGTAAGTAGGTAGATAGATGCATGCTAAGCCTGTGGGCAGGTGTCATCCAGAAGAACAGGAGTAAGGATGCTTATGGAACCAAGATGGAGGGAACCTGAGGGACTGGTATAAAGTTGTTAGGAGAGGTTTAGGTTGGCTATTAGAAAACAGACGCTTGACCCAGATTGTGGCTGGACACTGGAACAGGCCCCTGGGGTAGGAGTCACAGCACCAAACCTGACGGTGTTCAAAAAGTTTTTGGACAATACTCTCAGGTACACGGTGTGACTCTTGGGGCTGGTCATGTGCAGGGCAGGAGTTGGACTTTGATGAACCTTTTGGGTGGCTTCCAACTCAGAATATTGTTTGAGATGTTGAGCTTTCCCTGGAGAGGGACCTGGGGGTTCTGGCAGACACTGAGTGAACCCAAGCCAGCGAAGTGCCATTGTGACAGGTCCATTTCTGTGAAGCTGCTGTCCAGTGCGGTGGCCACAGCATACACTAATGCTTGTGGTCATTCCTTCCCTGGGCAGGACTTGGCACCTGCCCTTACTGGGCTTCAGGAGGTTCTTTTTGGCCCTTAAAAGGGGATCTACGTCCCTGGGTGGGCTCGAACCACCAACCTTTCGGTTAACAGCCGAACGCGCTCTCCGATTGCGCCACAGAGACTGATGTGCTGCACTCCCAGAGGAGCTGAATTCCTGACTGTGTTCACTGAGGGCTGCTTGTGGTGCCTGGGTGTGCTGAACAATGACAGAGCAGTACTGCAGGCACACAGCAAACCTAATGTGCTATTGTGTCAGAATACAGGGACAAGAAATGCTGTTACCTCCTGTGGGGAGTGAAAGATGAAATTCTTTTGAAGTAGCTGGTCCTCACAGCTTACCTCTCTCAGGAGAGGAGGTTTTGGGGTTGTGTCATGCCAGGCAATTTGCTAATTGTTCGAAGTTAACAGCACTGTTTCTTGTGCTTTTTGTGCTTCTGGAAATTTAGCTTTAATGTCTGAAAAACCTATGTGGCTCGTTAATTGTATCTTAATGCAATTAAAGCAAACGCTGGTATGCTTCAGCACATGGATGGCGAGATATCAAACTTACTGACTGCAGAAATCTCAGTGCAGCTGAGAGCTGGGGATTAGAGGTGAGAGAGCTGTTGAGCAGGTCTTAATGAACAGGGAAGATTTCATGGTGAAGCTTGCATTTTTAAGCTTCATACCTCAAAGAAACAAGATGTTATCAATGCTAGTGGGCATATGTATTATTTACTGTCAGTCATCAGCCAGGAAAAGGTGGAGCCTCCTGTTCTGTGTGCCCTTGTGTACTGCTGGAAACAAAAGGATATGAACTACTGAGATACATGACAGGAGCTGAGTTCTGTTCAGCTAGTGAATCTGTACCTGGTTTGTCTAGTTTTCTGCCAGAACAAAACTGTTTTAGTACTCCAGCCTTTTTGTTGTTGTCCATTTGGTGAAGGAAATACAGCAAAAAGTTGGCCTGAAAATGGTAGAATTGCTTTTGAAAATTAGGAAGCTTAATCTCTGCCGGGCTGTGCTTTGGAATACTGCAGAAAGCATTGCTGATGAAGTTCTGTCACTGAGCTGCAGAAGCATAGGAAGATGTGTAAACTGTAGAAGGGATTGGAGTAACTTTCTGTTTGAGAGACAGGAACTGTTAGGTGGAGAAAAACATACTCTCAGTAGCAGCAGTAGACAGCCTTTCTTAGGAGGGAGTATGACAACCAGCTGCTTCCTTTTCCTTTTTGTCCCTTTTCCTCTGGTATGTTAAGCTGTACTGTAAGGCAGTCTACACCATGTGCCTCGAAGCTGTGGGGCAGGTCTGTCCCACAGTGTACACTGGAGTCTTCCTGCTCCAGCTGCCCCCCTCAGGAACTAAAGTGGTGGTACTTGGCTCCTGCCTGCCCTGCACACTGGGTTACTTGCCAGGATCCCTTATATGAGACAAGGGTGGGGATGGAGGTTTCATCCTGAGCTGGATTTGGAGGGTAGCTGGGCTGAATGGACCTGGGATGGCCTGTGTTAAATGTGAAAGAGAGAATCTACTCCTTTTTGCCTCCCCCACCCGAGAACTGCTTGCAAGTCAGATGTACATAAATGTCCCTTTTCTGGACTATGCCATTGCTCAAGTGCATGTGTGCGTTGTATGAAAAATGATACCTAATCATGTATAAAATAACTTTCAGATGTGAGAGAGTTTGTGTGTGTTCTCATGCTCTGTAACTTCTGCCTCCCTTGCAGCCTCTACTGTAGGCTTTGCAAGGGTTAGATGAGTTTGCCACCAAGCAGAATTCTTTCCTTCAGAGCTTTTATCTTTTAAATGACCTATTGAAAAGCTCTCCCTTTGCCTGTGCACAACGGATTTCTACCAAGTCCTGTCAAATTTCCCAATCTGTTCTCGTCTTATGGTGCAATTTACTTTTATCCCAAAACACAGCTCTGCAAATTTGCCAAAGAAAACATTGGGCTCTGTAGAAAGACTGTTTTAAATGAAGGTGTTTGGAGGAATCTGTTACAAAAGTGAAAAAAGTATAAGAAAAAAAGGCAATGTGTTTTTTATAGAATATGTTAAAAAAAAATCTATGCTCTGATTAGAGAGTAAGTGGACCCTTGAAACCACAGTCTCTTTCCTTCTTGAAATTTTATGTCTCTCAGTTAATAAGCAGCCATGAAAGTGCTGGAATTTTTATTTAAAGTCCAATGTGAACATTAGAAGATCTTTTCAGACATAACTGAGAAATGGTGCTAAATGAGACTTGCCAAACTGATACAAGAGAGAGAAGATATTTGTCTTGGGCATCTGCAGTTGGCCCTCTCCAAAGCCTGAGCTCTCCATAATCATTAGTCCTCTGCAGTGCATAGAGAGAGGCTTGCAAAGGTACTGCAAGATGGGTCTTGATTGCTGTAGAAGCATTTAGGTGGCAAACTCCCTTTGAGTATCTAGGCACAAATTATTTGTGTAAAATCTTACAAGGACACAGAAACCTGCATGAACCTGAACTAACATGCCTGGGTTCCCACTTAATGGCAACCACTTACTTCCCCCTAGTTCAGTAGTTGTAGCTTTCCTGTAATAATTCACAGGTGCCCTATATTAACTTCATTTAGGTGCATATGGGGAAATGAGGATTAGGGCTATTATGTTGTAGGAGCCCTGGTTGCATACTATCCAAATTTAGCTAGTACAGCTTAATAATGTAGGGTTATTGCATTGTAGGTGTTCATTCTCAGTAGGAATTTTTTAACATCTGTGGTTGAAAACTCTTTCATGAGAGGGAAGAGGAAGAAGAAGAGCTCAGGTCAGATAAAAGGAATAAAGTGTTTGACCAGTGACTGTAATTTTACAGCTTGGTGCAAGCTCCAGAAAGGCTGGGGAAGCTCAGGTTTCCTGGTAGAGTGTCAGTGTTAGCTGCTTTGGGTGGGGGGGGGAGCAAGGAAGACACTTGGCTCCTCTCATACTGGTCATACTCCTTTCAAAAATATTTATAATTTCTGGAATCTAATGATTTAGACGTTCAAGCTGAATATTGTGTCCTAGGTCATGATGAGAGCTGAACTTGCTTGAGCCATGTTCATACAAATGCAGTATCTTGGCCTTGCTGAACACTCTCCTTTCACAAAAAGTCCTTATCTGAAAACTTGGTTTCCTATAAAGCATAACATGAAAACTTGTGGAAAGAATTCCCTTTCTGAACAAAAGCAAAATCTCTCAACACATCTTTCTGGTGTTCTGCAAATGCATCCCTTTGTGACTTACAGATGGAGAAATTGAACCTTTGTGCTGGCTTTGGGCTTAAACTGGCTTATTTTTATTTATTTTAGCATTTTATAAGTCACACCTTTAGTTAAACTGATTCAAGCTGTCTGTGTAGAGAAGTCCACAGATGGAACACACTAAATGACTGCCTGAAACCTGGGCAAAATTGATGACTCTATCCTGTAGTGGCTGAATGGCTCCAGCTGGCTTTTTTTTTATCTTACAAGAAACCTCTGTCTGAGGCAGTGTCAGGATTAACAGCCTGGCTGGTTTGTTCCCTTCCTTGGAAAACTACTCCATTTGACTTCCTGGATGCTGAGAAAGTTACTGTAAAATCAGAGGTGAAAAAGTTACTTCCCCAGAGAATACCTCATCACAATAAGCATATTTTTGCAAGGCAAGGAAATTCTTAGGAAAAAAAAAAAGAAGCTGTTACAGAGTAGACCAAGGAAGGTGGAGAAGCACAGGGAAGGAGGAAGAGCAGAATGGATTTTGCATCAAGTGCTTTTCAAGTTCTCTTCCATAAGATGGCAGCAGCTTATTTTGTCGATTGGACTGGGAGACTGATCTGCTGAAAGTGCTACAGAATAAGCATTCAGTCTAAGGCTTTAATTCTATTTTCTTGGTACACATCCCTTATAATTGTCCCAGTATAGATCAGTTGTGAACCTTACTTTATGTGCAAAATTCTGTTGTTTGGTACAAAGGTAATTTTATTTTATTTTATTCTGAATTCAAGCACAGATGCTTTTGCATTTGTAAGGGTTTAGTGTGCAAGATGTGGGGAGATTGACAGAATTGTTTGGCCTATATTGATGTTTTATAAGTGTTTCACTTTGTGTGCCTATTTTGTTAATAATTGCCCAAAACAACTTGAATTCTGTGAACGGAAGAGGTAGAAAAACTGTTGGGATTTTTCTGTCCTCAAACAACTGGAGTTCAGTTTCATGACACAACTGTTTTCAGTGGAATCAAGACACTCATTTTCTTTTGAAGAGGGAGACTGTGGAAAGAGGGAATTTCTCCTCCCTCCCAACAGAAAACAGTGGAAGGAAAAACATATGGGAAGAACTATTTTCTAAAGTCTTATGACATAAAGGATTTTCTATTTCAGCCATTTCACTTTCCCTTCTAGAGGTTTCCCACATTTTCAGTGACACCCACAGTGGTGTGTGCAATACATTTGTGCAGTTTGTCTCCTGTTCTTTCATGCATTTTTTCTCTACAGAGGAGCATCAGACACTTATCCTGTTAGTACCAAGTACTTAACAGTCCTAAGCTGCTGTGATACCCACTAATAGAAGATTTTATTTAAGTACAAATTATGAATAATCTTCTCAGTGTTTGTGTTTATTCTGAGTAGCTGGATAACATGGGAGGAGTGAAAAGCAGCCTGTTTTTGCTTTCCCTGGTGCTTACACTTATGGCTAATGTTAGTAATCTGTTTTGGTTTCCTGTGGCCCATTAGTATCCAATCAATCAAGTACGCAGGAGCCACAGTAGCAAAGTTGTAAACTTGAAGACTCAAGGAACAAGGCTCTGGCATTTGCCTTCTGTTAAATATTAAATTAAATGGATTAATTTTAATTTAAGAATCTGTGATTCTGATTTCTGGTGTTGATGTACTGCAACAGTACATCACAAATGGGGTCCATGCTGAGTCAGTTCTGACATTGCTCCCCCGTCCTCAGGTTTGCGCTCTGGCTTGGAGGACCCCAGAGCTGGATCTTGTCTGGAACTGGGTGGGCCAAGCACAGCAAGTGAGAGGTTTCCACAGATGTGCTGGGAAAGGGATGTGCCCGAAGTACTAATGACAAGAGTCTGATAGTTTTAGTCCCAAAGGAGAATTTGGGTGTTCAGAGGCTGAGAGCATCTCTCTCCTAACTGTTGGACCTGCTTTTCTACTGAAAACATCAGCTGAGATGAATTGTTTTAGTCCTTTCTTCCTTTCTCGAACTGTGCCCCAGGTTGAACTAGGAAAAGAAGGACTTTGAACTCAAAAATTTTGGCCAGTGAAGTTTAAAGTCTTCAAAGAAGTTATGCTTGGCAAGAAATGCAATATTTTAAGGGGTCATTTCATTGTTACTGGTGTGCAGTGCGTGTGTTGCCTGATTTATACCAAGGAGACTCCTGGAATGTGTGTCCTGGTGACTTCTTTCCTTCTTTCTTTCCAATTAACTTTAAAGAAATAAAAAGAGAGATGAAAGCAAGTTATTTGAGTAATATTTGAAATGTATTTATTCTAGACAAGTTCACATTCTTTTCAAGAGTCCACTTTCTTCCACTTTTGGACTGGGGTCTTTTACACCTCAGGTTATTTGCCTTGTGATAGCATCCAGAGACTCTGGTCAGGATGACTCCAGAGGGCTTGGGGAAACAAAATGGGTGAAATGAGACATAATGAGAGCAGTTTGGAGTCGGCTTGTGGCACTGAGCACAGGAACAGATCAGGACAGAGCTGGAGCCTGGGTGGGGAAGACCAAGTTCAAAGTAAAATGCTTGGTTTATTCAGTTTAGGTGGAGTGAATGAGGCTGAGAGGGCTGGCCCAGCATGGAGCTGAGTGTTACCTTAAGGATGGGGCTTTTTGTGGCCACATACAGTGCCTTTGCTTTTCTTTCCTGCAAAGTTTTGTTACAGAACAAGTTAATGGTAGAAATTTTGGTTAGTAACTAACTCCTTGGAGCGAATATCTTGAAGTCAATTGAGTATCAGATGCTGTCACATATTGCTTTGTTTTGGTGTTTAGCCACAAATAACTCCTGACAGTTTTTGTATTATAATACACCATAATTTACTTTAAGCAAGCATGTAATTCCTAAGAGACAGGGTGACATTGGGCTTATGTGTTCTTTGGTCCACTCTATATTGAATCCAACACAATGGGTGCAGCTGATTGATTTCATGTCATCCTAAAAGAATTCACACAGGCTGCTGAAAAAGAAAGCGGGCCATGGAAATAAATTGTAACTAAATGTGTTCTTAAATATAGGGCTGCAATGCACACAGAGTGTGTATACTGCTGAACTTTTTCAACTGTCTTAAAGCCTTAACCTCCTGTGGAATAAGAGAAAAAAAGGGAACCCAGTAGAGTAAATGCCAGTAAACAGTAAATTCTGTGAAATGGTCCTTTCGTCAGACAGGTGGAAGTTCAAGATTCCACTGCAGTTCAGGAGAAATGTGAGATTCATACCAAGCATGAAGGTATTCTGTTTATTGGCACAAGAGTTTAAGTAAGAGTGAGAAATCCAATAAATCTGTTAAAATCTCTCTACTAGATAGAGGTAACTTTTGGGGGAGTTTTCAAGTCTGCTGTAAATCAAAGCAGTTTGCTAGTTCACTGTCTGTTCATGGGCTGGGTGGCCAAAAGAGTCATGGAGCTGATCAATAGGTTTAAAACATGTTGGCAATTGTCACCAGAGCTGACGATTGTTGCAAATATACCTGTTCCTCTGACCAGATCTGTGACATGTGACATGCTAGTGACACGACACTAGCACTAGGCGTTGGTTTCTGTTACAGAAAAACCAATAGAAATTCAGTGTTTTGCTTGATAAGCCCAGTTATCTGGGAAACACGTAAAGAGCTGATGCTTGTTCCATTAAAGCAGAGATATAGCATACGCAATTACCTCTGGCTTGCACCACTTCCAGCAAACTGACTTTGTTTTGATTTTGGAGAGGTTGTGCTTTAAAGTGTCAGTATTCAACTGAGAGAGGCTATTTACCTTTCATTTACTAGACAAACCATGTGATTCCTTGCATTACGATGTTCATTAATTCTGCTCTGTTTTAACTATTTCAGAAACCTACTAAAAACGTTTCAGAAAAATTCCATGCCAGATACTTCAATGTACTTTAGATGACTTATTTTATTCTATTTCTAGCTTATTATACTTAAAATTATACTTGAATGCATTCCTGAAGATGGGCCTAAATAAATCACTTATATTTCAAAAACAATGGAAGTAACTTCATTCAATACACAGAAGGATATCGCTGAGCAAGTGTAATGCTTGCTACATGGCTTTGTATGCTGCTCTTGAAATAGTACCTATGGCAACTCTAAATCACATTTTTCTGGTACAATTGTCCCCAGTGCTGCAATAGGATCTGCCTGTTAGGAAGCTTGCAGCCCTTGAATCCCACTGAGCTCTGGGGGGCTTTGTGTGAGCTTGAGGATCTGTGCCAGGGTGAACTTTGTTGCAAAGTGGAGGCTGCAGTGTTGAGAATGGAGTGATGAGATGGGGTTGAGAAAATGAGTCCTCTTGTAGCATCTCCTGCCCAGGGAAATGACATCTTTGGGGCTACAAGGATTTAAGCAGGTTGTAGTTCCTAGTCTTCTAGTATTTAATTAAAAGATAGAAGTGGACTAAAGAAGCAAAACAGAGATTTTCCCTACCCTGATGGGTTGGTGCAGGTTGATGTCACTTACCTTAGAGTGCCTGTTGTTGAAGAAACTGGTACCAATAAAATATGTACCAGCGAGAAGCCAATTTATGTACCAGAAATGACTACATGTGTTACATAATTAGAATACCTGCCCCAACTGCTGAAACCTATCGCTGCTGGGCCTGCTTTTAATCTCGCATCGTCTCCAGCTCAGAGGATGAAATGTAGCTGGGGAGCCTTATGAGAACCAGATGGGAAGCCTGGCTGGAGGGCTGCTGGGGATGGAGACTACCTTGCCCCACTCTGAGCCAAGTGTACTGTGTGCCTTTGAATGATACCTTAATCCATGATAAAGACAGACAGCTCACTTTTCCAAAATCAAAACCATATTCATCAATGGTAGCCTCTTTCCAACAGAGTACAGGCTACTGCTCTGAGAGATGCTGTCTGGAACAGCTTGATACAGGCAGAACTAGATGACTACACATGGATAAGATAAAATCATTCAGCTACATAATAAATAAAGTTGAAAGATGTTCTAAGATGATACAAATTCAAGTACTAACTTGATTTATTTTCCCAGAGGGATGTTTGCTCCACCTTTCAGTCACTGAATCCTGATTTATGGTGCATGTTTTTAGGCTTGATTTCCCCCCCTTTTTTAAGAAAGAAACCTTTAAAATATAGTTAGTTGACCTATATAGTGCTCTCTGTCCAGCTAGCCTCATACTGCTTAAATTAATACAACTCATTCAAAACTGTTGTTGAATGGATGGGTTTTTAAATCCACAAGGATTCAGTTTTGGTAATGAAATGTTATTCCTATATGGTAGAATACCAGTAGAAGTAAAGTCAATAAACTCTAAAGGCAAATATATTAAAGAATTCTTATGCAGCATGATTTTCCTCTTACCATCGAGGGAAAAGATTGTACTTTACACAGGAACTGAAATGTTTCCCTTTCTGTGGTCCTATGTGGATTTAAATAAAGCAGCAACTAAGAGAAACAGGGGTTCATAAAGAAAGCCTTGTTTGTAATTATAGAGTGGTTGTAAGCATATGTTCATAGCAGTTATTTTTCTTGTTCAGAATTTTATTATGGATCTTTAAGTTTGAAATGACTCTTGATACTTTGCATGTGTAGACAGATTCTAGGAAAATAAACATTATGTATTATTTTGAGACAATACTTCAAATATATATTTTCAAGGGCGTGTTCTTTGTTTGACCACATACAACTCCTATAAATCTATAAACTATTTTAAACCAGATTATCAGCTTGTAAATAGGATAAGATGGAACTAGGGGGAGAAATAAATATTTTTGCTAGTTAACAGTTCTAGTTTTATCAAATTGCTCATTGGCACAGGTATAAATTATGAATTGGTTGTTCAAGATTTTCATCATGGTTGGAGTTAAAAAAATTAACCACAAAAGCATAAGATGGTGTGTTTATTTGCTGAATCAGACTATATATTTGTATTTGCAGAAGTAAGAATCTTTGACAGCCATCTTTTGAACAACATGATGTATTTATCATCTACATATTCCATCAGGAGCAAAAATGGATTGTGAAAAATGTGAAACTTAGTTTAACAAGTTCTGTCTACAAAGATAAAATACTTCCTTGGCTAGAATTCTGCCTTTTACTTTTTAAATATCTCTTGAACTCCAATGGTGGAATTTTTATAGCCCTGCACATGTGAACAACTTGGTGGTAAAAGTAACCTTCGAAAGTAAGGCATTCATTGATCTGGAAGAAAAACCTTGAGTAACCTCTCTTCTTTCCAGGCGATGTTCTCCTTTGGCAAACAATTTGTATTAAACTCACAGTGTCCTCAACACTAAGGCTATCACTGATACAGCAGTACACTGTGTTATATACCATAGTACCCCAACCATTGTGTGTTGTGAATTATTTTCACAAACCACTGATTCAAAAGGCTGTGGACTTCAGAACAGCATGTTTTGAAACTTTGAAGGCTTAACAAAAGACGCTCAATCCACCAGAAGAATGAGTCTTACAGGCACAGTTTGTAGTGCTGCTGCCTGAAGCATTGGGTAGATATCCAGATATAAGAATCATAGTTCAGTCTTTGCTGTAATTTATTATGTCCACATTTTGCTGGAACTGGTAGCAAAATTAATCATATCAGTCCTTTTTCTTCTTCTTTTTTTTTTTTACATTTAAAAGGTTAAGATTTCAGAGAGCCAGGCTTTAAGCTGTATTCCTTCTGTTTTGAACTGGTAGTGTCTCCATTTGCATATGACACCATGTATTTCTTTGATTTATTATTTTAGTCAAGGAATAAGAAAAACATTCAAAGCCTACTGTAGGTTCTGACAAATGAAATTACTGATTTCTTACATCTGAAAAGCCAAGTACCCATAGTCTGGCTGGTTCAGATTTGTCTAACTGCAAAGGTGTTAGACTGCTTCTTATTCATGCTTCATTTGAGATTCCAACCATTTAAAGAATGTTATCCTACTAGTATATACAATCCATATATTTTATTGCACATACTTTGTTATTTAATGCCACCCAGAGTTTTCAAGGTGGCTTAGATTAAGTAAAATCTAAAAGGGCAGTGTTAACTATTAACATCTACAACTTAAACCAGACCTGATACAGTAAAGGGAAAACCATTAATCACAAGATGCCAGTGTGCCAACAGTGAAACTTGCCCTTGCATGGTAAGATGAATTCTGCAGGCTGGTAGAGCTTGGTTTTGGTCTGACTCCTGGGGATGCCTTGAGCAGCAATCGGCCTTCTGGAACTGCTGCACTGGGAAAGGTGGCGGACAGTGGTGCCCAGACCCAAAGCAGTGGTGGACAGCAGGAAGGGAGGGATGATGCCCTGTGACTGCAGGTCTAACAGTGGGAAGAGGCACAGCCTTGGGACTAAGTGACACTTAAACCTGAGGCAATGCAGAAAGGGGAGCTGTGAATGATATCAGCTGTGGAGACTCACAAGGCCAGAACTAAAAATGGCCTGATTTTTTGTTTGTAGCTGTACTGCCTGTGCCTCAAAAGGATGGTTTGCATGGCTTAAGGCAATGCTGAAAACAGGAGGTGCTGAGGACATGAGTTAAGTCTCTTCTTCAAGTCAATGTTCTCTGCCTGTCATTTGCTTCACATACAATATGTTTCAGTACAAAAACCCAGTTAGAGAGTATTGTTCCATGAAGAAGAAAGCTAAGCTTTTCACTATCTAATCAACATTTCCTGAAGAGTTGCCAATGTCTCCTGAGCAGAGTAATGATGTTTCTGCAATAAATCATGCCATTACTGACCTTAAACTTCCCCTGGACAAATGTCCTCCCTCCTGACAAGTGACGTTTCAAATAGGAATATAATCATTTAAGACAAGGACAGCATGTCCTACAAAGCACATTCTTGGTGTTCTGCAGACAGTAATCTCTGAGTTACTTATGATGATAATTTTGGGGGATTTCATAATGCCAATACATATGCCAGAATGCTGGATTTTGACCAAGAGTGTGTTACAAATAATAAACATCAGTAACATTACCATCCACTGTAGCTAACTACTGTCTTGCACGCAGATTGCTTTGTGCACTTGTATTGCACCCAGACATATACAAAGTTTAGATTTCTCTTGAAAACACTTGGTGTTTTGGTAACTAACTAAATGAATAAACATATAATCTTTCAGGAACTGGCAGAACAGCATCTAGTTCTCATTACCCTCTTTGTTTCTCTCCACCCTTTGGCTCTCACCATAATTGAAGACAACTGCTCTGGCCACTCATCTCAGCATCTGCAAGATGAAGTTATACATCTTCCAGACATGGCATCCAGTTGCCAGCACTTTTCTTACCCTTTGGTTTGCTTTGGGCCCCTGCTTTGGCCTCAGAATTGTCTACCTGTCTCCAAGTCTGCTGCTGATGCTCCTTGAACCATGGTGCACAGCACTGGATTCCTGTGTTGCTCTCTGTCACACTATGGAAAAGAATGGGATACATTGTGAGAGACAATTATATTGAGCTAACAGTATGCTCATTTTATTTGCAAACATATCCAGAGCAATCTAGTTATTTCAGAGTTCATGTCAAGCGTTTTTCTGTGACAGAGATGCAAGCAAAGGAGTACTGTCTGCCATCATGCCATGGATCAGAGTACCTGCATATTTCTGTAACAGCAGCAGTTGATTTTAAGTAGAATGGTATTACCAGAAGATTGTTATTGTTAACATTTGCATAGAGCAGGTTAGTTCTTTTAAGTGGCTTCATGCCACTAAGTAGGAATGTAACTACAATATAGCAGTTTATCCACAGAGAGGAAAAATAACCCTTCAAACTCCTGGCACCAGCTCCACATTAGAGCTAAATTACTGTAGCAGATTGAAATGACAAGACTTGCATTTTTAAACGAGCATGTAAACAAATCCTGTGCCCATACTGGCATGGGACAGGAATCCTAATTTGCACATTTGCCTTGGAATTTGTGCACACACACACACACGCACACAAAAACAATTAAAAAATAATCAGACATAGAATACATAATTCAAGACTGGAGGGTTGAGTTTAATATTCTTACACCAGTAGTGTGTGAGAGGACCTAAGCAGACTTTCAGGATCCAGTGTTTTCTCTAACAAGTAGTACCAGGACAGCTCACCACAAATGCCCAAGGAAACCTGTTATGGCATGTGTACATAGAGCATGTATGAAGTGTACATAGAAAGTCTGCCTAGTCGAAAATATTTATGCATAAATATACTCTAGAACAGAGGCCTCTTAATTGGCTTTTTTAGCTTTGTAGATGCAATGCAAGAGACTAGACAGCCTGCATTCATTGGACAGGCCCTTTCCTTTCTCAGCAGGTGGAACATGAGTTGTCAGTTTGTCCTGGACTGCAGCAGAGCAAGTCATCAGTTGAAACATTTCTTGTTGTTCTCCATTTCCAGTGAATGTATCCAGTAGGATTGCTTTATGAACAGCTCTTCAGGGGGCTGTTAGGTGCAGGCAGCCCCACTGTGCTCTCCCACATGCTTGTGAGAGAAGCAGGATAACCTCAGCAAAGCTGAGAGCAGCTGGGCTTTGTCAGGCTCTGCCCAGCTGAGGCCGCTGTATCCTGCTGCACTCTGGGAAGGTTCTTCTTGACCTGCAAATTCAGGCTTGGAAAATTATTCTATTTTGCCAGCCATGAATAAAACACTTGTTTGAGTGGTGGAGATCTGGGTGTCCTGGAGCACAGAGTGTGTGGTGGGGCACAGTGACAGCTGAGGCTGGATGATCAAAGGGCTGAACCTGGCACTGGTGCCCTGCTGCCACCACAGCCAGGCTCAGCTGCAATGGGTGTAGCACTTATTTGGGCTGCAAAGCCAGCGCTGGGGCTGGCTGTACAGCAGCATCAAATGCTAACTAATGTCTTAGAGGCAGTTTTAGAACATTACTGTCTTATTTCCACTCTGATTTCATACAATTGTTTTATAGATCTGAATCTTTCGGAATTGGCCATGTTGAAACCCAGATAGTTAAGGTGAAATCCAGATATTTCTCAGTGTAAGATTGTGTTTTAATAGTTCACTAACATCATGCTGTCTGATATCATAATGCTTTATTGTTATACTACCTGATTTTCAAATATGATGACACTGTGAATAACAGTTCATGTGAGTTAGTAGAAAACTATGAACAGGGGAAGGGAGCTCCATCAATCTGTGTCTAAACACAGATGAAGTAACTGACCCTGATCCAAAGGCCTTTCAGCTGAGCAAATTCAAGTGTTGTACTCAGCTGCTCAAACCCAGCTTATGTCTCATATTTATGCCTTTTATTTTTCTATTTTGGGCAAAGCTGAACAGAAAGTTTTTGCTGTTGGTTAAGTGTACGTGCATATTTTCTTTTCCAGCCCAATTGTTGCCAGTGTTACAATGCATCTAATAATAATTTTTTAAGTAAAAAAATAAAAATAATTTTTAAAAAGTCCTCTTCCCCACCCCCGTCCCAAACCATATAAAATGTCATGGGGTGGCTTTTCCAATAACATCTTGAACTTGTAATTCTGCAGTGTTGTCTCTGAGCCATTAATGAAACCCATATTGCAGGGATGGTCTTGAAGTAATGGAGGCAGGAGAAAGCAGATGTATTTCCTATCCTTTGGATCTGTGTTAATCATTATGTTCTCTCTTATTTTTGTTTTGAGGTATATTTTCTGGAGCAAACAACCTTTCTGGGAATGGTCTGCTGCAGAGACCAGGTTGAATGCCTATTGCTGGCTCTCCAATGGGTGCCAGATGTGAGACTGCAACCTGTTAAGCAAAGCACCAAGGCGCTCGTAAAGGAGGAGCAGCATTTTCTGGGGGTGAAAGTTCTGGCACAAGTATTTGACTGAATGATTGTGAGCATTGTTACTGAAAAACCAACCCGACCAGCATGATACTGCCAGAGTTAGCCTAATGATCCCAGCACTTTACATAGCTGATGATCACGACAGGTTTATTCCCTCTCAAAATGACACATTGGAATAATATTAGGTAACTGTCTGTAGCCCGGCTGGAGCGTCTCCTTCCAGACACATAATTGGTACTGTCACCTCTCATGCTGTATGGTATGCAAAGCTGATGCCTATGAATTTTGCCCATATGTTTTTTAAGTGCACTGGAGGCAGTCAGCCTTGAATTCTGAACAAATAGTGATGGGTCAATTAATAACGAGCTGAAAAAGCACAAAATTAAAGCATGTTAGAGTGCATACATTAGCAAGATGGTTTTTCAACAAGCTGTCAGACAGCATATGTAAGAAAAGTAAAGCTACTATGGTAGAGACAAAGAGGTTGCACTTAGATAACTAAAGCAGAACTCATCTTTGATCAGGTTTGCAAAACTGGATTCACTTTGCCTTTTACTTACTTCATGCAATTTGTGTCCATCTGTAGACATTGTATTGGAGCTCACGTGGACAAAAGAGCTCCTGAGAAGGGTTTAATCCCCTTCAGCTTTCCACTGTATGCAAACAAATCTTCCCCCTAATGAAAGACTACAAAACTGAAAAAAAATTATTAGACACTGGCTACATTTTTAAAGGATCAAAATAATATAAGCACATCACTGCTTGGTTTTTTTGGCTCCCTAGTAACTAATTTCTCCCAAAATATATCTGCACATTGGTAATACAAAATGTTTTACTTCACATTAATGTAAGAGTGTTTATTTATGCAGCTTCATTTCCAATAAAAGCTACACTTTACAGTGCATTATGCAGAATGACAGCAGTGCACTGAATTGCAAGGTCACGCTATAGATCATACTCACTCTGCCAAACACCCAGTAAGGAATTTTGGAGTAAGCTCTAATAAGGGGCTGAGCAGTGAGCGGAGCCAGAAACAATACAGGTTAGAAAAATGTTTGGTTTATTTAGTAAAAGAAGAAAGAGTTTGACTTATTAGGAAGGCTTTTCCTACCGTATTCATTCTGGGTCCAGGTCCTGGAAAGAAAACTTGGGATGGAACTTCCTGAAGTTGACCCTAATCTGTCCTCAGAGCCTCATGTGTCTTCCTCTGAACTGAGGGGTGTGGGGTGTGTGTGGAGATCTGAGCAGCAGTTTTTGCCTGAACTGTTACTTTACCAGACCCTCTCCTTTTTCCATTTCGTGTGTGAGGCTCCATGTCTGGTGAAAGGTGAAGTGTCATCCTCTGCACATGGATTAGGTGTGTGCTACTGTGCAGCTGAAAGCAGTGGGTCCAAATGGTAAGAATGCCTTATTCCAGATGTTTGCAGAAGTAATTTTTCCTCCAGAAGAAAAATCACCCTAGGATAGAGAGGGTAACAATGACAGAAGTAACAATGCACAGTGCAACCACTGTGTTGTTTGTGCATTTTCCATCTGTGGAAAATCATTTGAAGATAACAGAAGTCTAGAAGGCCAAGAAGTGCCAAAGCCAGGGTGGCAAATACCTTCTCTTTAGGAGGGATACAGTTTTCAGGCCCTGTTTCAGATGGGACAAGAGAAGCAGCACCAATTATTAAAGCAGAGGGCCACAAGAGAAGTTACTGTCACACCCACACAAAACATGACAGCAAAGTAGAATTTCACTATGTCAGGCTGTTCTCCAGATGATATTGGTGAGCTGTACAAAAAGCATTGAAGATGCCTAGAGTAAACTGGCCTTGCAACAGAATCAAAGCTGAGCAACAGCTTTGTTGGCGTCCCCCAACAGACATAGCTGGTTATTTGGGGGAGAATAGAACTTGGTGTGGTTGCACTGCCTCAGGAGGTGCATTTTGGACAGCACAGAGGTGGTGGTGCCATTTTAGAAATCTTCCTTTTTACTTGTGCTTTACCAGGTTATTTTCTGCAGAAGAAAGAAACTAGTGTAGAAGTGAGAAACATCCTTGGTACAGATCAACTTTTTTATCTATTTGTTTATGTATTTAGATGCAGAGAAAGCACAGGAAACTCATCTGCAGCAATGAAACAAATTGGCAGCCAAAGACATTTCCAAGTCCCTCTTACTGACTTTGACAGAGCTGCCTGCTCCTTCAGACATACTTTGTCAGGGCTCTCATAGCACTGATTCATTGACCAGAACTTTGATTTATTATTGCCTCTTTGTCTCTGGGTGGTTATTATCAGGTGCCATTGTAACATGGGATTGATGGTCCCAGGGTCTTGTCTCACTGTTGGCAGCACAAATGACCAGTCTGAATTCCTCATCCAGGGGACTTAGTATCTGTACTTAATGCAAGTGTTCATGATGTATTTGCCTGAATATTGTCATAATTTTCAGATGAAGTGAGGTCACTCAAGAGTGAGAAATGGAAAACTGGGATAGAGACAACCAAATCAGAGTATTAAATGGTTGGTGATGGAAGCCCATAATGATAGAGAAGTGGTGGACATAAGTTCTTTACATGGGTCCATTAAAAAGCCAAGTGACTTCTGTAGTTTATCCAGAGCAAGACTGGCTCTTTCACCCTGAACTTTAGCAAACCAAAGAAATAATTATACCAGTGGCCCAAAGTGAGGGGCTTTAATGAAAGCATATTCTACCTCACCCTTTCTTGCTAGTGCAGCTCTTCACACCTGCTGTACATTACAGCCGTATGCTTCTGAGCACAGCAGTCTCCAGGGTGTTACAGCAGGTCAGACCCTCATTCTCCCTGGTCAATACACATCTCCATTCCTCTTGCACTGCAGTGCTGGTCTCCTGTTCAGGGCCTTTCAGTCTCATCATGCAAAAGGGTTCTGTTTATACCCAGCTTAAGGGAACTTCACAGTGCTATTGCTTTTATAGTGAGCATTGCTGCCAACAGTCTGGTTCAAAGTTTATTGACAGCTCTTCATGGAACCTGTCATGCAAGTCGTTCTTGTTCCAGTCTACCAGATGACTGAGGTCATCTGGTAAAAATATCAGGTCAGATAAGTCACAGTTTTGCTATTTTAGCCCAGTCATGCTCTGGCAGATCATCATTGTGTCCACCAAGATTTTACATGAAATAATATTTACAGCTTAACACACTGAAGACATTATCCATGCTGTCTGGCAATATAAGAAGCTATTAAGAAAGGGCAACCTCTGCTCTCTGTGCAGAGCTAGTGCCTCAGATCCATCCTGCAAAAAGAGCTGCATTTCTCTCCTGGACCAGACAGCGAGGCTGTGACATTGCTCCCCCTGTGCTCAGCACTGGTGAGGCCTCACCTTGAGTCCTGTGTCCAGTTCTGGGCCCCTCACTGCAACAAAGGCACTGGGGTGCTGCAGCATGTCCAGAGAAGGGAAACAGAGCTGGTGAAGGGTCTGGAGAGTGAATAATTTGAGGAACAGTGAGGGAGCTGGGGTTGTTTAGCCTGGAGAAAAGGAGGTCCAGGGAAGACCTTGTCACTCTCTGCAAGTGCATGAAAGGAGGGTGTAGCCAAGTGGGGGTCAGCCTCTTCCCTCAGGCAACCAGTGACAGGACAAGAGAACATGGCCTCATGTTGTGCCAGGGAATGTTTGTGTTAAACAATAGGAAAAGTATATCCTCTGAAAGGGTGGTTAAACATTGGGATGGGCTGCCCAGGGGAGTGCTGGAGTCACCATTCTCAGAGGTATTCAAGAAATATGGACATGGAACTCAGCACTTTGGTTTTGTTGGCATGGTGTTCAGTGACAGGTTGGACTTGATGATCCTGGATGTCCTTTCCAATCTAAATGATTCTAGGATTTTATGGGCACTGCCCATCTATTACTGACCATCCCAATGCTGAGCTGTCTATTAATGTGTGACCTATTGAGATTAAGGCTGATGGTAGAACGGCTGGATCCTACTCTGATTTCAAAAGCAGTTACAAAGTTATTGTTGGGCTTATCAGTGTGTATAAGGCAGTGTCTGAACTTTAATGCCTCACTGGGACCTGTGCTCTCACACAATGTGTGAAGCAAAGGCAGTAGTACAGTGTGTTAACAGGCTGTGTACTGGTTAGGGATGGGTGGCTCTTGCTGCTAGAAGTTTCCTTTTGAGGAAGAGTTTCTCTGGACAGATTCATGTTTAAGTCAGTGGTTACTGCTGTAATTTTATTACCTCTTAGTAAGTGAAGAAAAAGTGGATCTGACTGAAACTGAATAGATTGCTTTTATTGAATTCTTCTTTAATTAAAGCTCTTACTCGCTTCATGCTGTTTTGGTGGTATAGCATAGTTTAGATTTTTACACTGAATGACAGGAGAAGGGAGAAAAAAGAGGAAATGTTTATTTAATTCATGCTATAGAATGTAATGACAAGAGATTGTTTCCATACGTACTGTTTTTGTTGACCTTTTAACATTTGGAAAAGTCAGGAAATACCATTACTGTAGGTCTATCCAGCTTTAATGCTACAATAACTTTATAGCTATTCACAAAGGAAATTATTATACATTGCCTGAAACAGTGAAGGTGAATGCAAGCATGCACACAGATCTCTCTTTCTCCCTTCCTGCCAAGTAGATCTCTGTGGTTGCAGGCAGTCTCTGTTAAAAATGCAACTTTTGTGTGCTTGCAATTTTGACTTTACCAGACTTACTGAGACACCAAATAGACATGTTTCTGGGAAGTTTAAGGAAGCTTAAAATAATGTGTGATGCATTTTGAATTACTGTGATTAGATGTTTGCCAAAATCTCACAGGATCTTTAAGCACAGCTATTAATCTTTGCTTGGTTAGAGTTGTTTTGAGGGGGGCTGTTGCGATTCAGAGAAGCTGGAAAGCTGGTACTTGGATCTATGCATGATGTCTTGCCTTTAGAGCTGAGGAAGAGGTTCCAGCCATGGCTTTGACACTCAGGCCCCAAGAGCACGGAAGCAGGGCTGCTGATGCACTGCTCTCCCTGGCTGTGCTGAGCTGTGTGCCATGGACCAGCCCCAGGGCAGGTGAGTTGTGCTGAGCTGTGTGCCATGGAGCAGCCCCGGGGCAGGTGAGTTGTGCTGAGCTGTGTGCCATGGAGCAGCTCCAGGGCAGGTGAGTTGCGCTGAGCTGTGTGCCATGGAGCAGCCCCGGGGCAGGTGAGTTGTGCTGAGCTGTGTGCCATGGAGCAGCTCCAGGGCAGGTGAGTTGTGCTGAGCTGTGTGCCATGGAGCAGCCCCGGGGCAGGTGAGTTGTGCTGAGCTGTGTGCCATGGAGCAGCTCCAGGGCAGGTGAGTTGCGCTGAGCTGTGTGCCATGGAGCAGCTCCAGGGCAGGTGAGTTGCGCTGAGCTGTGTGCCATGGAGCAGCTCCAGGGCAGGTGAGTTGCGCTGAGCTGTGTGCCATGGAGCAGCTCCAGGGCAGGTGAGTTGTGCTGAGCTGTGTGCCATGGAGCAGCCCCGGGGCAGGTGAGTTGTGCTGAGCTGTGTGCCATGGAGCAGCTCCAGGGCAGGTGAGTTGCGCTGAGCTGTGTGCCATGGAGCAGCCCCGGGGCAGCTGAACGGGGCAGGACCGTCACCTTGGACAGCACCAGGCTGGAACGGATCTGTGATGGGCCCCTTGTCTCCCACAGAAACAGATCAACCCAAGAGATTGACACCAAACACACTGCTTGTCAGAGTGTGGCCTAGAACCTGAGCCTTCAGTGGTTTGAGAGGGATGGGGATTTTGTCCTTCAGTTAGAAAAAGGAACACAGTAGCTGATGGGAATTGACTCCTTTGCCTCAAAATCTCAGCTGAGGGCTTTGAGTACTAAATAAGGGAAACTGAAATCAACAAACATGTTTTTTGAATACATGTATTTGAAAATATTCTAAAGTGTTAAAATTAATACTGAGAATGGGCATAATTTTTGCATGTTTTACAGAACCAAGCCAATAAAATTTTAGGGAATTACCTCAAAGTTTGTAATTAACATTACACTGTCTGCTCAGATATATCCTGAACTTTCCACAGTCGATTCTTTCACAGTCAGTTGTGAATCTGGTTGATTTTACTTATCACATGTACAATTAAAAAACAGTGATAACTCAAAACACTCAAATAGAAATGCCCTATACAAAAATTGGAATCTGAACTAACGAGAAAGTATACTTGCTGCCATTTCACAAGCTTAATATTGTTTCTGAACAAGGCAATTTTGAAATACAGTAAATGAGTAGTAATTTTCAGGTGTGATTTATTACTTTGCAGAAGTTTGGAAACAAGAACTGTGAAAAATGTCTACTTGAGAGTACCAACAAATCCCTTCCACTGGCTGAGATCAAGATCACAGCTCAAGTTTGTATGTATTGTTCCAAAGAATAAATTTTAAAATATTAAGATTTTGACAGAACTTGTTGATATTTATTTGTACACAGTATTTTAACTATATATATATATATGTGTGTGTGTGTGTGTGTGTGTATGTGTTTTCATAAATATAATGTAATTCACACTAAGTAATCTGACTACACTATCTTCCTTTGCAAATCATTTGCATGGTATCAGTGTAAATAAAAGTTATCTTCCAGATATATTGACCAATAGGCTGAATTTAAGTGTATCAGTCACACTTTCCTTTGTGTCTTAAAACTATGGATATTATTAAAATCTTTGAATGGTAGTGGATTGTCCTCATAATGATTTAATTGCTTTATTTGTTATTCATTACATCTGTTAGATAAAAATCTAAATAAGCTTTACAAATTGTCAAAAAACAATCTTTGGTGGTCTTTGTGCATATCTAGCTATAGTGTGGATACTCACAAAAATACACATATGGGATTCAGCTCTGTGCTTGATCTCAGCCAGTAGAAGAAATTCCTGCTACATGTGGATAGCCAGTTTTCACAGTTGTTGTTTCCAAAATTTTGTGAAGTTGTAAACTATACCTGACAGTTTGGACTGATGTAGTCATGCAGTCTCTATGTTAGTAGCTTGCATGTGCTTTATTACTTTGGCTGCATAATTATTTATGGTCTTTAAACATAAACTCAGACGCTGTGATGTGTGTGAACACTAACAGACATGCTTCATTTGGAGGTGTAATGTACTTCCAAATTATTACATGTGATTGCTGGCAGTATCTGTTGTCTTTCTGACACCTTTCCCATCTACATATTGAAAAAGAACTTTCCATTACTTTCTTATCTGGTAGATTTCTGATGAGTACAACTAAGCACAAAAATAGACTTTAGTACACCTGATAATCTAGTGGTGACCTACTTTGAGATAAGATTTTGTACAGGTTTCTCTGGTTGATTTTTCATTTGTGAAGGATAGAAGATTTATTGGCCCAGGTTGCTGCTGCTAGTGCTTAAAGCAGAAACAGTCCTTCAGTGTGTTGGCCTGTTGAGAGTCCTCATGTGCTAAGACTGGAGTGATTCCCAGGGTGGGCCTCCTGCTGCAAGATGACCTAAAGGGAAACTATATAAAATAATTGCTTGGTGTAGATGTCTGGTATTCCTTGTGAAAGAAGCTAAAAGTTGGGGTAAGCCTCTGGAGCCCTCCAAATCAGACAGGCAAGATTTGAGGTTGGATCATTTATACATAAGCCAGCTGAGATAACTGCTGGGATACAGACAGGGGAATGGAGGGAGAGAAGACAAACCCACCTTCTCCTCCCCTCTGAGAGCCAGCTGATGAACCTTTGCTTCCACATGTGCCCACACTACTGCGCAAAGTTGCAGGAGCTGCAGTAGATGTTTAATCACAAATTTTATTCTGTTTTGCCTGCTTCAAATCAAGGGGCCCTTTTTTCCTTTGCAATCTGCTGAACTGAGCACTTGCTTAGCCATTTGTATAGCCTTGGAAATAGTTTTTGTAGAACTGTGCCCAGTTTAGGTGAGGTAACTGCAAAGCCCTTAATTGCATAGGAGTAGTACATATCAAGCAGATATATGGGTGAAGTTATCTAAATAGCAGTAGCCTTCAAAGGGTCACAAAAGCTAATATATTTGAGGTACTGAGGCCTTGGTTTTGCAAGTGTCAACAAAGTCTGCAGCTGGCTGTGGTGGCAGGGACTGAAAGTCAGTAATCCACAATGTGGTATCGGTCATTAAACATGAGGCTTACTCCCTCCTCGCCTGCACTCTCTTTGCTAGTGGAAAAAAATAATCCTGCCTCTATGGCAGCAGCTTTGGTCAAGACCTGAACAATCCTCAGGCACAAGTGGTAGGTGCTAAAAGAGAAAACTGTGCATCATTTGGTGCATACAGATTAGCAATGAGTGCAGTGTTGAAAATTCCTGGCTGTGGGTCAGTTTAGCAAAACATTTGGACAACATTTCCCTGAACTGACGTTTCTTAGTCTGGAAATCCAAACTGGTGATAACAATTAGTTGTTCCCTTTGCTTCTGTCCTTAATTAGAAATCAGGCATGGGGAGGGTGGGGGGTGGGTGCAGTGGAACAAATGAAACCAATCAATCATTTTCAAACCTGTCAGAAGGTGAAGGTCAACCTAAATTTAAGCCATGGCTTATGGTTGATTTGTATTTGATGTGAACCACCACACATCCCTCAGACTCTAATACATCCTGGCAATCAGGAATGTCTTTGTTCCAGGGCTGCGTTTTTCCCATTACTTGCCAGACAGCGGCAGGGTGGCTCCTTGCAGAAGGCTTTAAGGAACAAAGAAAGACAAGAGGTCATCAGTGACCACTAAAGGATCAAAGACAGGGAAGCTGGGTGGTTTCATACAGTCAGTCTCCTATGGAAAATTATTTTATATTGCTCAAGATCCACGTCTGGTGCAGTCCATTGTTACTGCTTTTCTAAATATCCTGACTTGTTCAGAAATGCAGTAAAAGGCTTTCATCCCAGCCCATTCAACTTAAAAAATGGAAAACAAAATCCTCTTAATCCCTACTTGGATCAGCCTGCACAATGAAGTAGCCAAACTGGTAGTCACAGTATTGCTATGGTGCTCAGCCTGCTGCGATTCCTCCACAGTGTCCTTCTCAGATCACCAGTAGGATCAGTCATTCTGTATTAGCTTGGAAAAGCTCAGAAAATAAGAACAAGAAAAATGCTAAACGTGCTGTGGAATTTCATTCCACTTCTATAATGAGCTTAGCAAACACTCAAGCAGAGAATACGTAATTTTAAACAGATTTTTAAGTAGCTTTTTTGTCAACTCTGTTAGAAGAGAAGCAGAGCCAGATGATAATGCCTTTTTAGGAGCAGAAGCAGGGGCTTTCTAGGCTTGATCCCCATGGTGCTGACTGCCTCTGGCTTCTGCTGCCATGGGCTAAGTTGCACTTGTGGGGTTGGTAAGGGAGTTTTGGGGTTGGTAAGGGAGTTTTGGGGTGCTCCTGCCCCTACCTACAGTGCAATGGTGGCACCACAAGAACTCCTGGAATTTGGGCATGGAGGCAGCCAGCTGGGCCTTGCAAAGGATCTGGCACCTTTTCACGGGAGAATGACACTGCACAGCCGTAATTGTAGTTCCAGTAATTCCTCCACCATCTTCAGCTTCATTTAATTCCCCCCTTAACAAGTGTCTGCTTTGAAGGAAAAGATGCAAAAAGAGCTTTTCTACTATGGGATTTCTTTTGGACACCTTTAAACAATGGCTATAAAATAAGGAGGAGGATTGCAACCCAAGATCATCGCATCTTCTCTTTGTTCTTAATCTTGTATGACTGTTAACTGCTCAACAGAGCAATAAGAAAAACATTTGAAGAATCCCATCCATCCAGCACAGATTTTTAACACAGGCCAGTCCAATTAGACTATTATGGGAGGCCAAAATAAGATCCCCATGCTCTTGATAAGTCACATGAATAAAGTACTGGATGATCATGCTGTGCTGAGCAATTTGAAGCCAAAAGTAAGAACATTTCTAGTCTCAGTTTCTGTCTAGAGAAGCAGACAACATGGAAAGGATCTGCTGCTCTTGATTTAAAAAAATAGAGCTGGAAATGAAACAGATGAAACCATTAGTTTAATTCACTTGAAAGCTTCTGCTTTGAGGAGAGCTATGCCATATTGTTCTGTACAAGGACAACAGATTAATCGCCTTTTCTCTCCTTCACCTTTTATAGTGATGCTGCACAAATGGTATCAAGCTGACAGAGAAAATTATAAATATACTGTGGCTGCAATTTAGCAGCATTAATCACACAAATTTAGTAGTTTTAGATGGTAGTAGGTCATCCATTAGCTGAAAAGCTGACAGTAGTAGCATAGAAGCCTGAGTTCAGGCCTCATCTTCCCCTTTCAGGCAATCTATTTCTTTCTCAGCAAAAACATCTGGTCATTTAAAAACTGTAATTTTCATACATTTTAGCTAACAGTGGAATGTTGAAAAGCTGTTCTGAAAAACATAGTTCTTTCCTGTGCCAAACCAGTTGGCCTAGAGTTAGCAAATGTTGTTATAAATCTTCCCTTTGCTTTTTCAACAGCTCTAAAACGACAGAATTAAATGCTTCATAAAGACTAGCCAGTGGTGCAAGTTAGTATGCTGAACAAGTTGAGCATGCAAAGCCCACAAGACCTTTAGAATGCTGCCCCAGTCACCCCACAGAAAACCCAAGCTGCCTCCCAACCCCAAGGGAATGGAGGATCCTTTGGTTTTATTTCCCTCTCCTCAAGCATGGCTTAATATAAGCCTCTGAAGTGTAGTTGCACTGAGAAGGCTCAGAAAGAAAGTAACAAAACAGAAAACCTGCCTTCTGCCCCATGTATCCATTCTTCCATTAATGTGTGTCGCTGGAGATGGTCTTTCCCATTGCTTGTCCTCCAAATTTTACCCCAGCCTTGTGTGTAGGGTCATAAGGCTGAGGGATTTCCCACTCCACATCTCATTTATTTGCCCAAAAGAGGAAAAAATCCAGAGATAAATAGCAGCACAGCAATTTTTGTCAACCCAAAAGAATTAGCAATATGAAGTGGTGAGATAATTTTTAACCTTTCCGATGTAAATTTCATGCAGAGGGAACTGAGAACATCAGAGGTGTGTCAGCTGCTGTGCTGCTTTATTCCACCAAACAGCAACTGCAGAGTGTGGGAATGGCAAAGCCAACATCTTCCTCCTCTAACAAGTAAGTAATGATATGTCAAATACAAGGAGAGGGGATTCTGGCAGTGCTCTACTGCCGTGGATCCTATGGTACATGGCTAGGGTGCTGCACACAGACCTGCTTTGGTTGGAAACATTGTTCTGCCTTAGGCATAGTGATGTAAAATCCCACCTCCCCTCGCCACACAAACCTCCTGGCACCAGCTCTGGAGGCTGGTGCAGGGGAGATGCCATCCCACATGCTGTGAAGGGTGCATGGATCTATATTGCCATTGCTATTGCTATGGCTCAATGGTGCTGTTTTAAAAACACACAGAGAAACAAGGTGACCCATTCAATCAGTGCAGGGTTCTTGTTTGCTGAAAATTCAAGAACTATTGAAAGTGCCGGCCTAAGCCAAAGCAATTTTTTTAAAATTAACCGTCCAGTTTTGTGGTCCTGATGATCCCAGCAGGAATGGAATATTCTCCACTACCAAGTCCTGATGTGATAACAGCACTCACCCAGAGCAGCAGCCTTAGGACAAAGCAAGAGGAAAATACTGACTGCATGGGGTATCTTCCCAGAGCCATGACAGAATTTCTGGTCAGAGGCAGGCAGCTCTATTTCAGAAAAGCCCAGCAGACCATAATAGTTGTTAAACATATGGAGGAAGAAAATTCAAATTGCTCATCTGTGTGGCAAATCCCAAACTTGGCTGCCAGAAATGCTGGAGTTCGCTCTCTCTCTCACACGCTCATCATCTGTAATTAAAGCTGTTCTGCTCGGTGTATGGATTAGCCAGAGTAAAGATTAAAATTGAACTGCTAAGCTGCAAGCTGAGTGTCTGTCTGTGGAGCTGTTCACAAGAGGTCCTAGCCAGCAAACAACTATTCTCTCACTCAGTAGAAGGAGGCAAAGACTTCCAAACCCTTCATTTGATAAACAACAGGGACTTCAATATGTCTCTTCTTCAAAGTAGGTAAACAGCCTCAAAACTGGTGTTCTGGATGAGAGATCTTGCAGGCTCATTTTTTCTGTCTCTACATAAAATGTGAAATAACCATCTTTTCCTCCAGAGAAAGACATTTTTAGATCTCCCTAGCTGGGAACCTGAGCAGGACTTTTTGTGGTCACAGAAGACTGGAACCAGCCACACATTATATTAGGAAGAAGAGTCATGCAGGAAAGGTATGTTTGGCCCCTTCTGCCACTCCTTGATGTGATGTCTGGGGTGCTCAGCACACAACAGTGAGACGCCTCTTGCAGAAAAAAACACCAGCAACAAAAGTTGCCTGTTTCTTAACCCTGATATTATGATTTGGTTCCAGACAGATTCCCTCAGCTTATCCAAGGCCTTCTCCAGTCTTAAACCTATCAAACAGACAGATAATACCCACCCTTGGCAGGACCAAGAAATAAAGGTACAGAAGGGAGGCGTGAGTCCCAGCTGTTGGCTGGACAAGCTTTCAGGCTCACGTTTCAATAGCGTCCATGCGGAAAAACACTTCTTATTTCCAAGTCCTTCAGCCAGTCATGGTTAAATTGCAAAATAGCTCCTTATGAGCCAATACCTCCTGTCATGTGCTGTCCAGGAATGTGGAAGCCCATTCAATTTCTAATGGAAATGAATTGAGCAATGCTGTTTCTTTCCTCCAGTCCAGAACTCTCAATGCACAGATAATGATATGGGAGAAGGGCTTCTCACCCTTCATTTCTTCTCAGCCTAAGTCTGTGAAGCCTTTATGCCTGTACAAACCAGTATAAAATATTATTTTGCTGGCAAGGTGGTGTTTTATATCAAAACTACACAGGTATATGGTGACTTTGCAAGCTGTAAGTTAGATGGGAAGCAGAGTTTTGTTTACCTAAACAACACTTCCAGATCCTAGAAACAGACTGCCACTTTGCAGACCTGACCATGCAGGAGAGGGACAGGTATCTGTAAGACATCTGTTATCCAGTCTCCCCCACATCATGCTCCCACCCCTCCCCTCTGAAGGGTGGTCAAGGCGGCAGCAAAGTTATTTCAATACCACAAACAGATCTGGCTTTGGTTTGGGTCTGCCAAAATTTTAATTCCCTTCTATCTGCACAAGTTACCCTGTTCTTTTGCAGTGATGGACTTCCTGCATATTTACCTAAAGTGTGATGACATTGAGGCTGATAGTTATTTTGCAGGAAAAAGTGTTTTTCTGCTCCTCCATCTCC
Source organism: Camarhynchus parvulus (assembly GCF_901933205.1). NCBI lineage: Eukaryota > Metazoa > Chordata > Aves > Passeriformes > Thraupidae > Camarhynchus > Camarhynchus parvulus. Next base: position 16,463,941 of record NC_044572.1, on the reverse strand, counting down.
CCTTTGCTTTTGCCAGCAGTGGCCACCAAGGCTTCCCTTCCTTTTCCACACACTGCTCTCCTCTTAGAAGTAAGGTCTCTGCCTGCTTTATAACCAGAGGACCTGCACTGAATTTTAGAAGCTGGATTTGGGAGGTGTGGATTTCCCCCCACCTCTCCAGTGGCTGTGAGCAGCAGCCCATTTATAGCTGTGTCTGTGCTGGGAGAGCTGTGCTGCCTTCGCCCCTCCTGGGCTGGGCTTTCCTGGCCGGCGCTCGGGGCTGGCAATCAAACAGGCTGCTGCTACAGGAGCCAAGGAGCAAAAATTCAGAAAGCTACTTAACAAAGAGATTGCATATGTGCAGCTCAACCTGAGGAATGAACAATTCCTTTCCTGACTTGTCTGAAAGGGGACTGCTTTATTTCAGTATCAGAAAAGAGATTCTGGCTTTCTCCCCAAACACGGGCAGAGCAATCCTTCATCACTGATGCTGTGTGGAGATTTGTATCAGCCTCAGAGAAACTCAGCTCCTTCAGCTCCTTGAGCACGTCCCCAATCATTGCAGCTTTCTCTTAATGCTCTCCATGAGCATATAGTGGCCCTCACTGTTAGTGAGACAGAGGAAGAGGAGAGCCCTTGCTCTCATCCCAGCACTGCCAGTTGGGATGATCCAGGGAGGCTGGGCTCATTGCAAGGAAGGCATTGTCACTCCTTTCTTCCACTTTTTCAGCCATGGCTCTTCAGTTTGGCCCTCCACACAGTGCAAAACAGAAAAGTTTCCCTTCCCACACAGGCAGAGGACATAAAAACAAGTCTATCAGACTCAAGGGAAGGAAATGAAATTCCTTTTTTTCATTACATTTTAACCCGTCACTTTAAGACAAGCTGCTGCTTCACCCTGCTCTCTCCCAGCTTCCTCTGCTACCCCTCAGGGCAGCTTCTCACCTGGAGCAGGACACACAAGTGAAAGTGGCCTCAAATGCAGCAATGGGCTACGGGTCCCCTGTTTGTGTGCATCCTCCACCTCTGAGCCCCTTGCCGCAGAGAGCATCTGTTATGTGGCTATTGCCCTGTGATGGGGTCTTGTTTATGGCCAAAGCTCCAAGAGATGCTGCTGTACCACGTCAGTGAGAAGGGGCCTGTGGTGGCTGCCAAAAATCTGTAAGGATATTCTCTCTGCAAGAGGTATTAGAAGGGGTGGAAACAGTAAAGAAAGGACTGGAGGCCGAAGGGAAAGAGACAGATGAAATTGTGCATTCAGAAAATGCCAGAGCCCTTGCAATGAGCTCAGATTGCTTACAAGGCATTCTGTGCAAACTGTTTACAAAGGCCCAAAGTTTTAAATTATGGTGATGTCAGCAACCATTAAAGTTTGCTGCACTGGAAGTATTTTATGCCTGTCAAAATTTACCTTCTGTTCTAATACACTTTAAAGACTTATGGGAATAAAAATAAAAGTAAGATGGCTTTATTCTTTTCATTTTATTACCCTACTCCCCACCATCATCAAAAAAAAAAGAGAAAAAGCATCAAAGAGGTCCTGCACAGAAGTCAGTCTCATAATTATGCTTTCACTGATGAATCTACTTTTTCTGTAATAATTAGGCCTGACTGTGCCATTTAAAGACTTACCTCCATGCTTTCTATGGCAATCTGACCTTTTTTCCTTACAGTGACTTCTAAGCATTCCCTAAATGCTGTCAGACACTGCAGAGAGAGTCTGCATAGAAAAAAAACCCAAACCAAAGAAGTAGGTTACTCTCTCAGCAGTTGTCCCATAGCCCACACAGTTTTATACAAAAAGAAATCTGAGTAAACAAGCATTTAGGAACAAGTAGTGTTTGCACTGTAATAAAAACCATACATGATGCCCTCCCACCCCACTTCAAGCATGAAGAAATTGTTAATTATCTGCGTTGAACGGAATTAAGCAAAACCTGTAATTTTGATGTTGTTTTCTCCTGGCAGGATCACCCACCAGAGGATTTAATTGATATTTGAGCCTTACTGGAGAGAGGCTGAAGGGCTCACCCTGACCCACAGTTTTTTTATTAGACCAACATAGTGGTGGCACTGTTGCTCAAGGCTTAATTTTATTCCACTCAAAATGGCTTGGGGCAGGAAACTTCAGGTCTGGTCTCACTGCACTTTGCAAAAGGCAGAACTCAATTTGCCATCTGGGGTTACTCCCAAGCAGCAGAGTTAGACTTGGAGCCCCTTCATGTGGGAAGCATATAGATGATTTTCAATACTGGTTTTCAGGTATCTGCCCTCTCCTGCCTGATAAAAGCAGTATTTTACTTCAGTTGACTTGTCCTCCCTTTGTAGAGCTCAAAAAGAAACCATTAGTGTAACTGGCTCTTCCCCAGGTAGCAAACAAGCCTCTCAGAAAATTAACATTTGTAATTATCCTCTGCTGCCGCTGGATGTCAGTGATTGCTGGACTTTAGCAGTGGATTTGGTAAAAAAAAAAATAAAGGACAGCATTTTCAGACCTGCTGAGCCTAACAGGATCACAACCAGGCAGTGCAAGGGCAACCAAATGATGGGGCAGCCAAGCTGGGGACCAGAGGGGCTGGTTTTTCTCAGACTGCATTGCTGCCTTTGCACCCACTCATGCTTGTAGGCACTCATTTCTAAAAGCATATTTTAAGAGAGATAAGAGACTGGTGAAAAAGAGGTGCTCTTTGATCTGATAGACACATTAGAGTTCAGTGGTCTCCATTTGATCTACTCAGTTTCGGGCTCTTGAAAGCTTTTCAGAAATTGTAATCTCAAAATGTGGCATTGGCAGACGGGAAAAAGGAACCCACCAAGAAAGGAAAGTCCATTAGTTCATGCTGAGGGACTCTCCAGGGCAGAGCAAAGGGAGACAGGAGGCACAAGAGAGCAACACCAAGTCTGAGATAGATATCCCTGGATTTTTGCCGGCATAGGCAGCAGAGATGTGGGGTCACTTGTGTGTGCTGGGTGCAGTCAGTGTTGGTGATTTCAGACCAGGTAGATCTGTTCCTGCACATGAGCTGGCCACAGAAGCAACACTGTCCACATGCTTCTGGGGCATGCTGGATGCTCCCCCTACAGATAGCTGAGTGTGCAGCTGGGGAAAATGAGATCTAAATGGGAACACTTGAAGAGCAATCTGTTAGCATGCTATAGCAGCCTTCAGGAGTGGGGAGAAAAGCTGTAGAAGCAAACTGGATGACAGGTTGGAGGGAAGAAAGGTTGACATGCTCAATTTGTTCTGCTTCTATAGTTAAAACACAAGGGATGTACACAAGGCATGAATGATAAAGTGAATAACTGAATAAGGCAGCTGCAGTAAGCAGCTTCCCATTGGTGTGGGGAGCTCTGAAGAGCCTGTCAGACACTCCAGACATGGAGCTCTGCATCTGGCACATAGTCCTTGAGGCATTTGTTGTTCCACAGGGAAGGTGCAGGCTGCCAACACTGGTTGGGACACTTTGCTGGGAGAAGGGCACATGGGCTTCCCTTCCAAGGAGCTTCCAGGGGCAGGACCTGACCCTTCTAGTCCCAGAGCTGCTCACTTCTTGTGCTCCCATTCCCTTCTACCTTTCTGCATCTCTCCTTCACAGACCCCCTCTGTACCTTCCTCTCACAAGAAATGCTCCATTTCAGCAGAAGGAAATCTGGGTGACCACATCCCAGCAGGGTGACAACACAGTGCTCTTGGTGGTCCTGCACACTCACAGGAGGGAATGCACCAGCACTGGAACCTGGTCCTCCAGTTCCCAGCAAAATGCTCTGACCACTGGACTAGGGGGAAGTATCAGGGGTCATATTGCTGGATGTGTTTAAGGAAAGACATCCCATGATTTTGTGCTGAGGCATTATCTGGTATGCATATAGGAGATCAAATAGAATCCTCTGGGCACTAAGAAAAAGAAGAAAGTCAAGCCCAGGGTCCCAGATGGTTTTAGGTGTAAGTCAGGACTGACCTAAGTTGTTTCCTTAGGGTAACAAAAAGACAAATGGGGGCTGAAGAGGAGACTTAGAAGTATGAGGGTCTCTTTAATAAGGGACCATTTTCGAGATAATCAGTTTTAGACTTAACTATTTAAATCTTCTTTGGCTTTAGATTTTAAAATAATGAAGTCATAAAGAAATGACCACAGCTTTAGATAAGTTTTGGTGAAAGAATACCCAAACACTTAAAAAAGAAGTATATTTTAGTACCTAAACACACTTGCAGCAAATGCCAGCAGATTTCATGGTGACTAGGTAGAAGAAGAAAATGTTTTTGTAGAACATAGAAGATACCACTGATACCAGGCTGCTGTCATCCTGCCTTTTAATTTAGGGCATTTGAATAGACCTAGGAGGCAAATTGATAAGTCTACAAGGATCTAGTCACAGTATCCACTGTCCTTCACAGAAGCTGGAGACTGTGCACACCAAGGGCCATGACTAGCAGGGCACTACAGTAGGTACCAGATGCCAGCTGTCACTGAGAGGGAAATGGAGGGATCCTGTGACAAGTGCCAGGTATGGTGAAGTAGCCCAGATCCTCTCTCAGCTGCCTGCAGGGATTTCAACACAGCCAGATACAGAAATGCCACAGTTGTTGCCATACTGTGAAGAACCACATGCTTGAGTGTGCTGTGTCTGGGACTGCAGGTGAAGAAGATGAAGTAGAGGGAACTTCAGGCCCTTGCAGCTCCCCTCTGAGCAGCTGCTTTACCCTTGAGTGGGGGCCTCGTACCACAGTTCCAGCTGCAGTGGAACAGCCACGAGAGGCTGAGCCTGCTCCCCTCTGTCCTCCCACGGCTGCAGCTCCCTGGCTGAGGTGACAAGTGTGGCTCTGCTGGCAGGCTGCAGGAGCCCAGGGCAGAGCGTGGGCTGGCCCTTGGCTCCATGTGCTGCCCCACTGGAAAGCCAGCCCAGGCAGCACTGCCTGGCACTGCTCTGCTTGAAGGAAGGAGGTCCCAGAACAGCCCTTAAGCTCCTGCTCTACCTAAAGACACATTTTCTTTCTGTTAATTGTAGCTCATGCTGAAAAGACCCCTAAAACCCCATTACAGAAAAAGCCACTGGGGGTACCTGATTTGGGGTAAATAAATATTTCCTAACTTATTAGGAAAACAGGAATAGAGGGTAAAAGTCCTTTGCTCAATCCTGTTCCTGAAAATAAAGAGTTCTTTCACTCTATTGTTAATGTACGTATTGAGACAGTTGTCTCTTTCTAGAGTCTGGTTCTCCCAGCCCACAGGGGCTTGCAATGGGTTAGCACCCTCCTTTGCCACCACAGCTTTGATGCTGTCTTTGGTAAGTGCTTTCATTAAATAAGAGATTCTTTGGATTATTTGCTACAATCATGTGCTCAAAATTGCTTGTTTTAAAACAAAAAATGATCCCTTGTCCTAGCTGTCATCATCTGGCTTGTGAATCATTTAGCCTGATTGTCATGGGATGTGAATGAATGTTGGGCTTGACTTCAGTGCAGGCTCTGCAGAGCTTTGTAGACATGAGGAAACACTCCTGCACTGATGGCCAGTCCTTTCTCACACCAGGTACTGCAAACACAGCAAAATCAGTGGGGACACGTAGATTTCCAGCCCGTCACACAAAGGGTGTGACTGCTTTGCCTCGAAAAGATAGCGGTAACAAATGAATTCATTTTCTTTCACATGTGTATGCTTTCTGCTTTCATTTTTTGTGAGCAGTATTTTATATTTTCACATATATCCAGAGGCACATTTTAAAAGTCCCTTGGAAAAATGACACACATACTTTATTTCACATTCAGTAATTTTATGTCACGCTACACAGAAACTTCAGTACTTTATAGCAACTATATTTCTCTGGATGCATTTACCATCACTATTAGTAGGCTAGGGAAAGAAGAGTGAAGAAAGCTGGCAGGTGTAAGGCTAAGAGGAACACATTTCAGAAGGTCTTTTTCAGACTACCAGGCAAAGCTGTTATATAAATCCTAATCTTCAAGCTAAAAAAAGCCAGCGTGAAGAAATTTCTCTCCAACATCCCCCAAATAGCCCATTGTGGTAATTACTGCCTTTATCCCTATGGTCAGAGAGCTCTGACAAAGGGCAGCAGATTAATTTTAGTTCTGTCTACTCTGTCCAATCCAACAGCTCATAAAAAGGAAAGTTTCCTTTGAAAGCTCTCGCACTCCTTAGCTTTTGGGCAGCTTTAGGAGGCAATATAGCAAAAAGGGCTAGGAGCACCTGCACTATTTCAGCAGTGCTTGAGCTAGGTTTTCAGATAAGCTGTTTAACTCACAACAAGAAACATGCCCTAAACCAAGCCAAAGCCCCTAGGCTTAGCTTGATTCTCCCCATAAACTGATCTCACGAGCACACATCTTCCAGCCCGGGTGGCAGCACAGGTTTCCTGCTGCAGCTGCAGCCCAGCAGCAGTGCCAGGGGCAGCTGGAGCAGGCAGACCTGTTGCATTCACACAGCAGCTGATTTATTGTCTGCTGGGCACACACAGATGAATTCCACTGCAAATAATAGACACTGCTGGCACAATGAGGGAAAATAGACTCCCAAAACCACTGCTGACATTTGCTTGCCTGCTGATCACTGTATCCCATGTGCCTCTGTTAGCCTCCATCAAACCCTGCTTAAGCACTTTGCAGTCATTATGAGCTTGATTCTCCACTGCCTCTCACATTGTGTAGTCATTTTCACCTGTGTAAAGTGAGTGCAAAGTGAGTTTACATCTACTTTGCACAGGTGTAAATTGTTACACATCCCTGGAATCTATGGCTCTGTATTGAAGTTGCTCTGGCCAGAAGTAGCATCTCTGTTAACCATAAAGAATCTGTAGGGGGCAGGTGATCCACTTAATAGGGGAGAATATCAGATATGCCATAGAGAGTGTGTCCTTTTGTTTTAGCATGAGCTTGCCACATCTCATAGCACACAGCCATCGTTCTCAGAGGCACAAAGGGAATATGTAAGTTTGATTTTCTTAAAGCAACTCTGACACTTGGTGTTTTGTTGCAGGGGAAGGGTGGTGAAGCTGGAAATAAGGAGCTTATTGAAAGAATTTCAGTGCCTTGAAAGAGTTTCTTGACAACACAGTTACTGTGAGCACACAGATGCACATCACCTCAATTTGGAAAAGGACAGGTTTCTGCCTTGCCTCGGTTAGTGCTACAGAAAACAGGGCTTGACTGTTCTTTTTGATGGGAAAAAAAAGTGAGCAGTAGTTCTATCAGCAACCAGTTAATTTTATAACAGAGATTGACTGGTATGAGGGAGTTTGAGTTATGTAGCTGAAGAAGGTTTTTAAAGACAATGTTATCAATAAGTCTGCATGCAAACTTCATATACAAACTTGAATGACACTAAAAATGTTTAAGAAAAAAGTAGGACTATTGCCTTTTAACCTGAGTGGTTGCAGCTTACAGCCCTGCAGGTGGGATCTGTTAGGAAGAGAAATCGCTCACTAAATAACACAAGGTTTTATGCTACCCTCTTTATTCACAGCAATCACTCAAAGTTTTTTCTTCTCAACAGAGGAGGAATTAAACAGCAAGTGGGCAGCATTCTGCTCACAGATACTTTCCCCTTTAGCAGGATACTTGGCCAAAGAATTTCTTTTTTTGAGCTTTTCACCAAGTTTCTTGGGTCAAGATATTTCTTTTCTTGTTCTTCTGATACATGCTGTCCCAACTAGCACCCAAGTTTCACAAAATAAGACCAAGAGAGATTTCTCTTTCCAGAGTTGCCTGTGTAGCATTTTCTATGGTTCATGTGGGGAGGCTGTTGAGGTTGAGTTCCCAAAAAACCTGTTGAAAGAGAGTAGCTACATTTAATCAATTAAAAGCACCTTTGAATTATTCTTACCAGTGTCATGAGTTTATAATGATGTTAGGCTGAAGAGTATGTTCTAGGCAAACAGAAATATGGCATCTATCACAATCATATTTGATGCAGTTATAGTTAAATAATTATTACATAACTGTGCAATACCTTCTTGTCAGAGTATTTTGTTATTCAATAGTTATTTTATTTCCATCCAATAAGTCTTGAAAATACACAAATAAGACTTTTAAGCCAAGGTGCTCTTCAGTAATACAATAAATTGACTCAGAGGCCTGAAACTTTTGCTGCAATCAGGACACTTTCAAATCCTTTATGTTGCTGTAGCAATACCGTCTCTAAACTAGAAGTTCACTGTCTCTTAACATCTGTTTCCTATGTGAAAGGCATTTTAAAATCAACAAAACCAAGTGTGAATGGTCACAAGAGCCTTAGTAACTCCACAAATACTAAATTATCTTCTGGTGATCATTGCAATTTTTTTCTGCCACAAGCTCACACAAACTAGCTGATGTTGTGCAATATCTGCAAGTTTAGAAGTAAACTTATTAGGAGCAAAAGTCCTCCCTGATCCTGCACATCCAGGAAGAGTGGCTGTTTCAGGACCTCTCCACTGTCATTCTGCCAGCAGAAACCCCTCCTTCACTCCCCATCTGCCCAAAACAAACTGCTTTTTCATCAGGACATACTTCCTTTCTTTGGAGTTTTAATGATAGACTCAAGCTTGTCTCAGAATCTGTACACTCCCTAGGCAGAGACCATGGGTTTTGGTGTGTGCAGAAACTCCCTGCCAAGGAACCAGGGGAGGCAACTCCCTCGGGGCACCTCACCCCAGGATGGATGTGCCAGTGCCACGGGGAGAGAGTTTGATTGTGTTTCTGCAGGGCTGTGCTCAGGGTATAACCCCTTGCTTGCGGCAGTGGGGAAGAAGCCACATTCAGTGGCCACTGAGAGAGTTATTCAGCCTCAGTGTAACAGATTTTTCTGCTGAGTCCACAGCTGTTTGTGAGATCCAGAGTGGAAAAGTAGGCTGCAGTGGTCCAGACTGAATGGGATGTGGGGCTGCCCTCCTTCCTCTGAAAAACCAGCGATACCCAGGTGATGTCAGAGCTCAGTCTCGCCTTTCTGAAATTCCCGACTGCCCAGAATATCTCCTGTACTTGGCCTTAGTGAAGCAGTGAAATGGTTGCTCTGTGGCCACCTTTCTATATTACAGTCCTGTGCTGCTTTGGCAACAAGAAGGAGGGCAACTCCAGAAACCTCAGCAGCAGAGGTTTGTAGGGCATCCTCAGCACTGAACACCAAGATTCCTGCATTTGTCTCCACTCTTCCTTCCCTGCTAGTTCTCATCTGTATATTTGCTACATCTGTTTACTTTATTGTGCTTTCTGGCACTTACTCTCTTTTTTCCTCTTTTATTTGCTCATCATCAGAAATGTCTAGCACACAAGGGGGAGCAGATTCCTGCTTTCCATAGACCAACACTTGAGGAGGTAAAATCCCTTTGAGCTCCTAGTCTCAAAACCAGTTTCAGCTTCTGGGAAGTGATTTCTTTGTCTGAAAAGCTCCCATGGAATGTCACTTATAAATGTGCCATTCCCTGTGTAGGAAACACTGTGAGAAACAGTTGTCTACATGTCATTTTACTCACCTGTGATACATATTTTAAAAGAATTTTCACAGGCAGGATTTGTAAGACATGGTTTCCTGGCACTTATGCAGCTATTAGGCATAATGAAATCCAAACTGTTTATTAGCTCATCCACTATCTTGATTATCCAGAAATAAAGCTGAAATTCCAGATGTCCAATTTTCAACCCCAATTTTCCCAACTGTTGGACAAATGCACATTTCTCTGTCACTGTCTCCATTTGAGACCAATTAGCTGGCTCACTTTTGGACAGTCTACCCCTTGCTGTTTTTAGCATGTCTGCTCTATTAATGGTTATCCTTGAGGCAATGTCCACTTTTTCCATGCATTTCACAGATACCAGCAGATGATTTGTAACCAGCCTCCTCCTTCTGTTCTTCAACTGTGAGGATCTAAACAAAAACCTCTGGGATTCAACAACATAATGTGGTGTCCTTGCAATCCTCAGACTGAGAAAGAGGATTTTTACTAGGCTCTTGTGATATTTTGTTCTGGCCAAGACTCCTGTTATAACAGGCTGACGTTTTATAGCAAACTTTTTCACTGTACCAGCACTTAACTGCTTTCTTTAGTTTTTGCATTATTGCCAACTTCTCTTGTTTTACAAACCAAATCTATCACTATTTTTAATTGTTCCAAAATGCCACAGACCAGACTAGCGTCACCTTTTCCATTTGACATATCTGTGCTTATGGGGTTCATGACAATTAATGTCTATCTTGCTAGCAGCTGCTTCCTTTTCTGATTGGCTGCCGCAGAGCAAAACTCAAATGATGGGGCAAATTCCCCAAGCCCTTGGGCTGTCTGATTTCCTTTCACTGATCTGGCCCTGCAAGCTGAAGTCCAGCTAAATATAAATTGTATAAATTGTTCCACTGCCCATTTATCCTGGGAGTCCTTGTTTGCACCAGATTATGCCAAGAACAGGTCCTGTCTGGTCCTCAGCCAGGCCAGAGGATTCAGTTTTCCCCTTGCTGCTAATTTTCTGATCTGGCTCTTTTTGCCTCATGGCTGCCTGTGCACCACATCTCAACAGCTCCTGCAAACTTGGAGCATTCTTGTGTGTCATGGGCTGCGTGCACAGGCTGCCTGCTGGAAACTTCTCCCGTTCTTCCTCCTGGCCACTTGCTTGGCTGAGACGCTGAGCAGAGCCAAGCAGCCTGTCAAGGAGTTTTCTCTCAAAGAAATCAAGTTTTGCATTATTTGAACTGGACAATCTCTCCTCTCCCTGATTGGCCTCTGTGGGTTACAAATGAAGTAGAAAATAGTTTTACTGAGGCCATTTGGCTAACTCCCTTGTGCAGCCAGGTGGCTGAGTGAGGTCTGCTCTGACCTCTGCCCCTTTCATTGCTTTCTCAACACACTTTTTGAGATCTGTCATTCCTTGCTGCTGCTCATGTCTGTTAGCAGATTTTGGGTTGTCAGGACACCTTTGAGTCTCTTGGCTCCATGGAAATCCTCCTTGTTCACAGCAGACAGGTCTCTGGTTCCAACCATGGGGCTTCCCAGCCTGGCTAGACACTGTGTGCAGCATGTGCAGATGTTGCCTCAAAAGCAGTTCCATCTCCACCTACAAGTTGTCTCTCCATTGCTACTAATAAACTTCTTGATGATTCTTCCTTCTTTATTTGATGCTTTCTGCTTTAACCATGCCTCATGCTGCTGGCTCTAGGGAGACCTTTTTCCTGGGGGAGTTGAATGAGTTCAAATGTACTGAGGCTTGTCCCAGTCCTTTTCCAGCACCGCACTGGAAATACAGATAACATTGACAGACACATTGACAGCAGAGATGGAGGTGATGATAGACTCAGACTTTTTTTATTATGGTCCTCTGTCTACAAGGAATGTGCAATGACCTCAGACACAGGGGGAATTAGGAGCTGTGTTTTTCAGGTTACAGTTGCCTTTTAATCAGCTTAGCCAAAAATTCTCTGCTCCTCCACCCTGCCTCTGTTCTTGGAGCCATAATCCTGATGTTTGTTTAGGCCAAGACCTTGGTTGGCTTCTCTGATCTGCCCTGCCTTCTTTCCATAAACACACAAAACCAATAGCTAGTGAGATATGGGACACCAGTAAATAGAGGTAATTTCTTTATATCATTTTTGCAGGAATGCATGTATCTGTGTGGAGGCTGCTTCACTTTTTCTGGTTACACAAAGCATCTTGAAGGCTTTTGTCTCTTGTATTTATCCCAAAGTCATGGTGGCTCTTACAGGCCTCCTTGACTCCTCTGAGGACAATCTCAGGGCTTGTCTGCCTGCACAATTGACATCTCGCTTTAAAGAAAAGGTGTGCTTTTGTTTTTGTAGGTTACAGCCTTTAGTTCAGTATTGGTAATTTGCTTTAGCACTAATTAAAACGGCATGAGATCAGTACACAGTCATCATCATAGTGGCCTTAGTCTGGGGTGATTAGTTTGATGTCTGCAGACAAATTGCTGTCCTAGCTGAGAAATGTCTTGGCACCATTTACAGAAAGTCACAGAGATGTGTAGGTCTTGGAGAAGGAGTATCCTCCTCTACCTGTCTGAGAGGGATTAGCGCATCACCATCCAAAAGGCGGCTCAGAGGCTTCTTGTGCCTGCTGTGGGCAGCAAATGGAGCATTCAGCCTCAAGGACAATATATCAAGGTATCTCTGCCAATGGTAAATTCAATCATTGGGTAAAACTTACTCACTGGAGACCTGCTCAAGTGTGATGCAAAGAAGCATGGGTGGGAAAGAGAGGTAGGGAATCAAAGAGTGGCTGGACCAAAGCTCTGGCTTTGTAATTCAAATGGAATGAGCTCAGGTCCTTTGAAAGTTGTCCATTTGAAAACATTTCTGCTAACTTTTTTTTCCTCGCATCAATTTACTTATAGATTAATTTTCATAAGCTTTCCATAGGGGGAAAATTGATAATGTGACCCAAAATATTTCTTTTCCAAAAATGTCCAAGTTACAGTGGAAAAAAACAGTTCAGCCACATAAAGATGTGATAGTTATAAAAGCAATGTGAGGGACTTGCGCAGCTCTCCACCTGCAGCAGCTAATTAAGAAGCAGAGGCTGAAGCCAGGTCTTTCTCCTTGCTGGAAAAGGACTGCTTCCTGTCCTCTGGCACAGCAAGAATTGGGGTTTGCTTCTGTGATCATCCACTGCCTCCAGCAGACAGTCACCATGGGGGAGACTTAAAAGTCCTTTCCCAACAATGACTACACTTTCCTGGAGGCAGCAAATAATTGCAGGATTAAGTTCTAATTCTGTTTTTCTCATATGGTGTCAACTAGGTGAGTGATCAAAGCAGAGTATTAGGAAAAGGTATTTGGGTATTTATACTATATATAATATATAGTATAACATATATATATATTTTATAGATATTATATATATTATATATTTTTGGGTATTTGGGTATTTAAACAGGCAAACAAACGGTATAAAGAATTCACACCAGTGCTTCCATGTTAAGTCTTCTCTGTGGAGGGACAAAGAGGAACTTGTCCTTGCCTCTTTTGTGATTCAGTTCTTCCATCCCAGCTGCACTGTCCAGGGTATCACAGAATTATAGAATGGTTTGGGTTGGAAAGGACCTTAAAGTTCATCTATCCCAAACTTGTTTGCCATAGGCAGGGAACCTTCTACTAGACCAGGTTACTCAGATCTCCATCCAGCCTGACCTTGAACACTTCCAGGGATGGGGCATCCACATCTTCCCTGGGCAACCTGTTCAGTGCCTCACCACTCTCACAGTAAAGAGTTTCTTCTTAATATGTAATCCAAACTCACCCTCCTGTGTTGCCCTCTTTAACTTCCAGCTTACTGTACCTCTGTAGGCACGTGCTGGTGCCTCACATTTGTTCCTCACATCTTTAAGATCAAAGCTGAAACAGGTCTGCAAGTCTTTCCCCTTCTCCCTCTGTGCAACCTACCTCAAGCTATAACCTAAAGAAAGTCTCTGGGTACACCCACTGAATATGGAGAATGTGTCCCGACTCATTTCTCAGCCAGCTTGACCTGAAATGAAATAACTTTATAGCTCTGAACACTAAAATTTTGAAGAAGGTTTGCTAGTCCCAGGAGGACGGTTGTCTTCTCCTTCTTGAGCTGCCCTGGGTGCTGATATCCCATGCTTCTGCAGCCAGCAGCAATCAGGGGGCTCTTTTCTTTATTGGATAGAGCTGGGTGGTTTTGGTGGTGATTTGCTGCCCCTGGGGAATGGACATGTCCCACCCAAGGGACAGCACAGGTCTGGACAGAGCAGCCAGTTTACAGCTGTGGTCCCAGCTGTGCTGGAAATGGCCTGCTCCTGCTGTGCTGTTCCTGTTATGCATCTCTAAGGGCAGGGTTTCACCTGGTGCCTGACACCTGATTGGGGGTTTCTGATTGTAGGTGTCCACAGGAGTCTGAGGTACAGGGCAGGTGTAGGCAGCTTAGCAAGAGAACTGTGCTTTAGAGGGACAGAATCTCTCTTTATCCTTCCCTGTCAGTTTGGGTGAGATCTCTGTCATGTTGATGGAGTTTAGCTGCCTGGTTCACATGGAAAGCTGCACCTTGACTCACAGATTTGAAGTCTCAAACTGAATCACATCTTCAGGGTTCATCAGGATCTGCTCTCACAAGGAGATAGATGCTCATCCATCTTTGAGCTGCCTCATGGAGCCAGAAGCCATTCCCAGGAGTGCTGTGAAAGGCAGACTGCTATCTGAAGTTTGCAGCCTGCCTTCATAGGTTGGGTTTGGGATACTTGTAGTGCTAGCTTCTGGGCAGGTTCCTAGGAAAATCCTGATGGAGCATGCTTGGTTGGTGATCCAAATCCTCAGTAAATGCCCTGTAAAAACTGGTTTCATATGTTCCTGTGGGTAAGCAACATGGGAAGGCATCGGATCTGGGCTGTGTGTTCTATGCTGGCTGCTCTACGTGGCAGACTAGGGCAACCAAACCAAAACCTGAGTTCATTTCCTGCCTGAATCAAGCCATTCACTTGAACCTGGCTTTCTACCTCGCAACTATCCCCTGCAGGCCTTAAACATTAGCATTCATTACTACCTCTGTCCTTATCCTAATGACATTCAGTTGCCTTTAGACAGAGTCTCAAGAGAAAGATGCTACATGGTAGGCTGAGACATTAGGCTGAACCTAAATGATGTCCCATGGAGACAGCTTCAGCAGCTGCTCCTGGGGCTAAGTGTCTGGCAGCAGGAGAAAGCACAGTGACAGCTTCCTTCTTCCCTTCTTGTGGGTGAGCCTCAAGTTCACCACATGCCCCTGAACTTAGACAGAGAACACATTTCTTGAAAGCTCCAACTGAGCTGCCACTGTAGAAGGAGGAGTTGTCCCTGCTGTTTCCTGTGGTTCCAGTGTGCAGCAGCAGTGCAGGTTTGTTCCTCACTGTCTACAGGAGCTGTCCCTGTGCCTCCTGGTGCCTTGCACAAAACCAGGCATGACCTCTGCCCAAAGGAATTCCACCAGGCAGCGAGATGTCTAGCTGCTAGAAAATCACCTGCAATTATTCACACCCTCAAAATTGCAGGAGCAAAATGAGAGCCTGCTTTTCAAAATCAGGTCCATTATGTGTCTGCAAAGTATATAATCTCCACATAATTCATCAACACCATTAATCTAAACTCCTAGGTACTGAGCTCAATAGAGCATGTGTTTTCCATGTGTGTGTAATATCAAACAAACCTGTGTTTAACTTGTCAGAATATAATCAACTTCCATTAATTACTTCAGTATGAAGTCTCCAGTACCAATGGTTCTTCATATAATCACTCAAAAAGCTTTTATTGGGGAGCTAAACAGCTCAATAACACTAATTAATTGTGTTTCTTGGACAACTGAGATTGTATAAGTGGAAAGGTGGTTTTGGTACATTTCCCACTACATTGATTTTCACATTTCTGGAACGCATTTCCCCATAATAGTCATTAGAGCACAGAGAGAAGAGTTGGAAAGGTGCGGTAGAAGCACGGCATTCCTAAAATATGATTTGAGATTTGTACTGGATCTGCGCTGTTTGCCAGAAATTCAAACTCTGGCAAATAACTTAGCCTTTCTAGGCTGTTTGCCCAATAGGCTGAGTGAAAGAAGCAGCAAACCTAAAAATTTGCCAATATTTATGTACCAGCATGTGATTCAATTGTTTTATTGCAGAGTAAAAGTGACACTAGAAAAAGAGGAGGACAGAAACTCTGCAAGTCCAGGGGAAAAATATGAGTGTTAGCGTTAAAGAATTTTAAGACTTTAATTAAACCACCCCAAAATTCACAAGTTCAACAAAAAAAGAAAAAAAAAAAAGAAAAGAGAAAACGCACAATTGCTCTCTTGGGGTTTTGAGGGCTTTACTTCTACACATATTTTTCTAATTCCACATAGAGGAACAAAGAATGTGTTTTTCCCACCTGAGAAGCATTGTTTGGTGATTCATGAAGCTTTCTCCCTTGTCTGAAGCAGAGGTTTCTCAGTTACTCACCCCAGGGCTGTGTTGCTGCAGAGCAAAGAGAGCTGGCTGGGCTGGGAGGGGGGCTGCCAGTGGGGAGGGTGTGAGGCCAGGGGAGCATTTCACATCAGCAGGATATTGCTTGGTGTCGTGTGTGTCTGCATTTATATATAAGGAGTAAATGAATTGTTGCTCTCAATGGCATGGAAAAGTAAATAAAAAGCCTCTCTCAGCAGGATTGTGAATGCTGGCTGTGGGTTTGGATTCATGTTGCAAGGCTCCATTCACAACTGGGTTTTATGTTCTCAGGCCCTCTCTGCAGCTCCAGCGTTATTTCAAAAGCCCCATCTTTTTGTCTTCACAGATAGCAGCCCTCAAAATGCAAATCTACTCATCCAGGAGTTACAGTATCCAGTCCATAGCTTTTTGCCTTAGAAGCGTTGGCTCTCCCCAGCATGACAAAATACAGATTCCACTCAATGGAAATGGGTGGATTCATAAATCAAGACCAAAATGTGCTCAAACCCTACAAGCTTATTCTTATTCAAGATTATTTTGATTCAGTATCTGCTTCTTCTTTAGTGGTAGACATTGTCAAAAAGAAGCCATAATTTAGTCCTGTGCCCTATTGAGCCAGGTCCTGTAAAAGTCAACTCATCCCTGAAAAATTTCCTCTCCTACATGATAAAGATGTATTGGGAAGCGCAAGGAGGGAGGGAGAAAAGTTGCAGACAAAGCTATGGTGATGGTTTAGGACTTCACATTTTCACTTAGTCTAAAGGGCAGAGTTAATTCCAACCTGAAGGAATGAGGAATGAAATTTGCATCTTAATTCAGTTCAAAGAAAATAATGAAATGATAAATAATAATTATAATTTGGAACCGGAACATTCACTGCTGAGTTGCTTATGCTGGCAATTTGAAAAATACCTGGTCTGGCAAGTCTAACAAAGAGAGAAAAAATACTGCCTTTACACACAATCAGACTGTAATTTCTGAAAAGGCATGTTCTAATTATTAATGTTTCACACTCTTTTATTCAGACTATGGAGTTAATACTATATTCTCCAGGCAGACCTCTCAAAAGCCATTTGATAAAAACTTGGTGTCAAGAGACAGACAACAGTATCAGTATTATGTGTTGTTCCTGCAAGGATCTCATGAGACATTTCTGCCATTTCCTTAAGTATGTTTTCACACGTCTTGCAACTCTTGTTAAAGGAGCAGAATCTTAATATAAGAAAAGAGATGCTGCTCTACAAAAAGAACTAGACTTGCAGCCTTACTGAAATATTGGCAAGTGACAATCGGGGTCTCTTTAATCCTTGGCACCAGGTGAAGGTGAAGGGAGGAATTCATGTTCTGTTGCTAACAGGTAATTTATTATGTTGGTCAGGTCTTTCAGATTTAGGACATTTGACTGGTTTCCATCCTCCAGTAGTTTTGTTTAATAACCAGTTCCCATTAGCAGTATCTCTGATATTCTTTCCTACCTTGAGAGCCAGAGCCTGTTTCTATTATGCTGTGCTTGGATCTGTTTCAGGTTTCATCATCCTTCTGAAGGTTTCTGTCCATATATGCGAGTTCTTTGCATCCAGAATAGCTTATTCGGCACAAACAGTGGGACTGTCAGTCTTCTTAGTGAACACCTTCTGAATCATGTAGCTGGCAGAGAAAGGGGATTGAATTTTCTGTATTCACTGGATTTGATACAGTGGTAATAAAATTCTTGTCTCTCTTGTATCAAAAATGACTGTGTATCTCTTTGGCTAATGGAATTGCTGGTGCTTGCAAAAACCCCCCATATCATAATGAATGTATGCAAGACTCTTAACTTCTGATTTACTTTTCCCCTTTCTACTTCGGGATCATTCTTCATCTTTGTATATAGCTTGACTGTGTTTTGTCTCCTACTCCAACCCCCCCCTCCATTTCCCTGTCATCTAGCTTCTTTCTGAAGTGAGCTGCTCATACCTAGGAATGCATCCAGTGTCTCCTTGAGTCAATATACCAAATCTTTACAGTCCAAGCAGTCTTCCTTCTGAATGATCCATCTTGTCACATAAGGAACATTCCTGCTGTTTTTTCACACATCTTACCAGCCTGTGTGTGCTCGCTGAGCAGCTCTGGGGATTCTCTGGCAGCGGTTTCCTTGGCTTTGTGGTGCTGAGTGTGAATCCCTGCTCCGACTACAGGCATTTGTTTTCCTGTTCATTAGCAGCAGTGGCCACAAACCAGCCTGTCCAAAAGTGTGTTGGTTAACATGTTCAGCAACCCCTTTTGAAGCTTGAGACAAACTGTGAAATAATTTCTTCCCTGTTGGCATCTTTTGTGAGACTAGAACTTCTCAGCATTCACCAGGTGCTCTGGAGCAAGTGTTATTTGAAGCAGCTTATAGGATCTGTTCCCGTGTTTTTCTTTGTGGTCTGTCTGCCTGTGTCAGGCTCCAGAAAACAGTGAAAACATTCAGTCTCCCATGACATTGAGTAGAGAGAATATGGGCTAATCCTGCAACACAGCCTTCAGAGAGCTCTGTGCAGGAACTCCAGGTTCTGCTCAAAACAAACATACCTTCTGGAGGGTTTCTGCCCAAGTATTTTCTATGGAGGCCAAAAGCACTTACAGACCCTTCAGGAGCTGTTCCATTGCACCTAGTCGGAAATTTCCTTGCTTTCTTCTGGCAATTTGAACTTACATGTTAAATGTACATCCCTCTCTGTCAACTTGCATGTTTTTCAAGTCTGCTGTCTTCCATCTGGGAGCCACCTTTGTCCCTTATGTTAGACTCTGAAAGGCTGTGAAAGTTAAACAGCCTCCGATGGATGGCTGCCCAGTCTCCTCTGCTGGCTGCCTGGTGGGATCAGAACTTGCTGTCCTTCCCCTCCACTCTTACGCCTGGAATGTAAACACACCTCACAAAAACAGAGGAATAAACCAGCTGCTATTCACTCTTTTAACCCTCTGTTGAGCAACAGACCATGCTATGTTTATAAGGCAGATTGCTGAAATGGAAAATCAGGTTGGAGAGGAGACCTCAAGAAGCCATCCTGTCTCAAAGTACCATCACTGATACCCCTTTAATTTCTGATTAATATGTTTCTAACTTGTTCTTTAAAAAAGCTTCATTGATAGAAAGTTTGCTACCCACACAGTATATGTATTCCAGTGCTTCCCTGTCTGATCCCCCTTCAGCTGGCATGTCCAACTCACCTACCGTGTCCTTTGCTGCAATTAAAACCCATTATTACTCAAGTGTACTGCTGTACAAAGAAGAGATTATTCTCTTTGTGTCTTTGCTGACCACATAAACCTGAAGTTCACAATCCTCTCTACACTTAACAACACCAGATCAATTAGATTTACCTTTCAGCATGTGTTCATTCCTGGTATGGTAACTGGGTAGCTCCAATTGGTACTTACCTCTTGTACGTGCAGCCCCAACAGAGCAGAAGACATTCACTTACACTTCATACAGTCCAACACCTACATATACGACTCAGTGTGGCATTTCTTTCTTCACAATATCAGAATAGTTTCGGATCATCTTTATCTTGTGATCAGCCTTCATCTTCTACAGGACTCCTGTCATGGTTTTAAGGAAACCAGGACACTACCTCACTGTGCACTGTACTGTCCATCACTTTTGTTCACAGGTCCTTGCAATACAGCTGATGAATTCTGTTATTTTTCAGGCCATTTCTCCAATGTATCAAGGTATTTGGAATTCTTACCCTGGCTTCTGATAGACTTGCAAGGAGAACCAAGCTGACAACAAAAAAAGTGTCAGGATTCTGCATTGCAAGGGTTTCAATTTTTTTTCTGCTCCAGACCACCGTGAAGAACAGTGGAGGCAGGGGGAGCATGCCCCAGCAGCAGCAGCCAGGCGTCTTTTCTAGGCTATATGCCCCCTAGGATCTGATTGTATAAAGCTAATAGCACATATTGTATATCTGGGGAACCTTTCCTTTAGACAAGATATTGATGCAAATACTGAGCACAAACTGCCAAGGACAGACCCCAGTGGAAGTCCTCGATGGATACTTTCATTTTGACAATGAGTCCCTAATAACTTTCCTGAACTTTCCATTTGTTTTATACACTCTGAATGGTAATTTCAGCTCCATGATATTTCCTCTGCTTATTTATAAGAATGTCATATGAGACGTTGCCAGAAGTCTAACTAGAGTGCCAGTAGCTGTCTGCTCTACTGTGTATCTTCCATACATGGAGTTTGCCCTACTGTCACAGCAGGAAATCAAATTGGTTTATGTGACATGTTTCCAAGAAGCTCATGACTGTTACTTTTGGTACCCTCCTGCCTTGTGCACAGCTTGACTGGCTGTTCCTGCAGATCCCCGAGATGACAGCCAACTGTCTGGAATTCCACACTTTGTCCCTCACATGGCTGGGCAGCACATGTGTTGGTGGATCAGTTGACACCCCTGTACAGTGCAATTAGCCAGAAATGGGGCTGCCTATCCTGCCCTATAGGATCAAGTGCCTCTTACTGCCCTGCTATTGTGAATAAGGTGTGGCCAGGATCAGGGCACAGGTAAGCCTCAAGTGTTTGTTTCCGTGGTTTCCTGGTTGATCTACAGGGCCCAGAGAAGTGGGTAAAAGACACATGAAGGTAACTTGGTTGCATCTTAGAACACTTTGTCCTTCTGTCTGGGTTGGTGCAGCAGTGCCTCAGGCTAGAGCAGTGCTGAATCACCAGCACAGAACTGTGATGTCTCTGAGCTAAGTTTCTCTGAAATTTACTTCCTACTTGAGCAACAGGAGCCATCAGAACAAACTACTGAAAGCAAGACATCAGAGTACATTGCCAGGATTCTCAGTAAAAGGTGAAAAATGGAGTCTCTGGGATCTTTCATGCTCAAGTGGAAACCAGTATCAAAGCTCCATTGGTTTTGATGAAAACAGAGTTCAGCCCAGGGTCTGTGACATTTAAGAGTTCACAGATGAAAAGTAATGACTCCTCCTTCTACATGGAATAGATTTTCTTTTCATTCTCACAGAACAAGCTAAAAAATTACACTTGGCCTTTGGTTTCCATGCTGCTATTTTGTTGCTGTTGAGGGAATGCAGCAAGAAGCAGCTTAGTATTTGTTCACATAATAATGTTTCCACATGCCTGCATTTAATTTCAAGTTGTAAATCCAGGTACCACCAAATCCTCCTCTCATGCTGGTGCAGGTCCTTGTGAAACAGATACAGGGAATATTTCATTTTATAAATTATGTCTATAGTTCCCACCCCAGCTACCCATGAGGAAATCTCAAAAAGATTGCAACCTTCTTGTATTTTTGTTCCTGGAGGGGAATCTCATTGATGTGTCTTAGAAGATGTTTGATATTAACTGGATTATACAGCAGTGCCTAAATTGGTCTTTTTTTCACAGTAAACACTTGTTGCAAGCAGCCTTGTTTGAGATAGCAGTAAGGGAGATGTGATTTTCCAGGAACTCAGTCCGTAAAGGAAAGGCTTTTAAATAAAAAGGTGAAAGAGGGTGGATAAATATAACTTGTAACTGTATAACACTTCACATAAGTTAAAGTGACAAAAGCACCAGGCTTTCCAGCCGAGTCTCTTCCAATTTGGCACTGGGCATGGCCTGATGGGGTTACACCAGTCTGGGCAGGCTGCTCTTGAGAAGACCTTTCTGCTGCCCACCTACAGACACCCTGCCTAGCAGACGTCAGCTTCAGGACTGTAGTCAAGGGTTTCAAGGACTGGAAATTACTAAGATTTTCTTTGTTCTGTATCTTGAAGCATGGTGAGACCCTCTTGGCTGTTTGCTGAGCTTTTTCCTCACTTTTTTTTTGCATGTGGTTTCACTGCCAGTAAAAGGTTGGTGCAAAACTTGGAGCACTCTCAGTTTTCTGGTTGCCATTACACTTCTTACTGAGAAATATATTTATTATTGCTGTTGCAGTCTCTTTCTAAGTGACGGAGATGCCTTCTTCAATCTGACCCCCTTGCTTACTCTTGCTTGCTCTATTATTTGTAATCAACATGCATGAAAGAACACCACAGAGATTCATCCATTACTGTAGTGGGTGTCTACTTTCCAAGGCTGAGGAGTACAAGCAAATGCTATGCTCACTATCTTCATTTTCCATCTGAATGCAAATTCCTTTCAATATCCTGACAGCAGAAAAAACCTCACAGTTTCCCTTAAACCTTATTTTTTTTGAAGGCAACAGGACACCAATAGAAAGGTGACCTACAGCAAAAGCAGCATTGTGCTGGCCGGAATGATTCAGCACAAAAACCAGTACTTTCAAACAAAGTGATAGAGACAGACTTTTATACCCACAGGTCACCACGCAAAAGTGGTCTTTTTTTCAAGACAATGAGCATTAAAAGTTCTTCAGTGCAACTATGGAGAATGTATTTTCCCTGCCTGTGGATATTTTTGAGATGCTAAAACTTTTGTTGTTGTTGTTGTTTTAAAATGGGTTAGAAAGTGTAAATACATAAACAAATTAAGAGAAATAGCCAGAAGAACATTTTTAAAAAGTCAGTAAACATAATTTGGAAACTTCAATATTTTTGTAAGTTTCAATTATTTGTATTTTGGTGTTGATTTCAATCCTTTCAACTATAATTATTTTACATTTCAAGACAACAAAAGTAAATATGAAAAACTAGACTTACTCATTAAAAAAAATATATAAATTGGGGATTCATCATCTCCAAGCTTTCTTGAAAGAAATCCAAAGAAATTAAACACAGTTGTCTTGTTCCACAAAATGTTTCCAATTTGCTGACCTGGTATTTAATCCACAAAGATTTAGCTGAAATTCTGCTGACCATTTTTCATGACTACACTGGCTGCCACTGAGTACTTGGAACATTTTAAAATCCGGCCACATATTTTGTGGCCATTTCACAAGATTCCCAAAGTTAAGATTAACATTTTAAGTGCTGCCCCCGAGCATTTAGCCATGTACTTCAGTTGTACACTCTCACTCTTCCCTATGAATAGATTTTTTTTCTCTGTATGTGAAGGCAACAAACATGAATAGGGAATTTACTGTTGAAAAGGAGCCCATTTGTGCAGTGCAGTGATGGCACTGAAGACCCCAGTGTGGTGTCTACGTCCTTTCCCAAAATCACAGCAGGGTTATCTCGTGCTGCCTGAGTTCTCTATTTCCTCTGATTCTTATGAGCACATTCTCCAGATCTCAGACCTGGGAGAAAAATACTTTAAAAGGTGCAAAACCAGAGCTTTAAACCCTTTAGAGTGAAGATTCTCCTCCCGGCACCAGTTAATATGAGGAAAATCAGACTGCTCTGCTGAACATTCCCAAGTCACAGGGACAGTCCTAAAGGAAACATCTTATGTTACACCTGAACTTGTACATCCACGAATTCTTGGGCAGCAAGAAGTCTTTCTTAAAGACACATTTCAGACTTCCTAGGATGCGGTTATCCATGTGCTTCAGTGTGCTCCTCAGCTGATATTGTATAGGAAGGTCAGTAGTGGTGGCCTGGGCCCAATAAGAGTCTTTGTGGTGTGGGTCCCAATGTCTTGTTTCTTGAGAGTGTGGTTTGTCTTCCCCAACTTTAGCTGTGTCAGATTTGGACATCTGGTCTCAGTAGCCCAGTCTCCTGCTGCAGTCAGTGAAGAGATGGAAGTGCTGCAGAAGGTGATCCCTGCACTGGGACATGAGACTGAGATGAAATTTTAAATTACACTTAACATCCAAAAGCCACAGTTCCTTAAGTGCATCAAACTGAGTGTGTCACTTCCAAAACAGCATTGCTGTCTCCTATCACAGCATTGAGGGACATCTCAAGACATTCCCTGGTGTTTACAGCATCCCCAGGGAAGAGTCAGCTTGTCTGCCTGGACCAAACTCAAGATAAGGCTTACCTGGACTCACACAGAGAGTCTGTGGCAGGAAAGGGCCTGCACTCCAGTTCTTTACCAACAAACTATCTTTCTTATGCTCAAGATAATGTGCCTTTACTGTAAAGAAAGAAATGTCCCTAATTTGTGGTTATTTACAGCACTGTAAATCAGGCACATGCCACGAAGTACCAATAAAAATTGTTTAAAATCAGCCTTAAATAGCTAAACTCTCAAAAGCAGCTCATAAAATGAGACTTGGCAGTTCTTAGGTAGTTATGGTTAAATTGACAGTCCTTTTGGGAGTTAAGATAGCCAAAAGTAGTAGTAGTTAGGAGTGAAGTGATAGATGGTGAGCTTGTTGGTTGAAGAGCCTCTATTGCACACTCCTGAGGCTTCATATGTTCATTGGCCCGGGACTGTGAGAAGGGAGATACCAAACTTTGCAATGGAGCACCAGCTTGTTGTATCATGTATCGTTCTATATGGCCCTAGAAACTGCAAAGCCAGAAGAACGAGCCTTGGTGTGAAGGATCCCATTGCTGTCTGCATGAAACAGGAGACTTTTCAGGCAGGAGGAAAGATAGAAGGACAATTAAGCCCAAAGCAGGCTGAAAGGAAAGTTAAGGAAATCTGGAGAAAGGACCAATACCAAGAATGAAAAAAGCCCATCCATAAAGAAACCAGATCTCAGCTCCTTTTAAAACGTCAGGTGCACAAGTTATATTAGCCTTGAGCCAGGTCTAACTTCCGCTGCCAATAACCACTTCCACTGCCAATAACCCAAGCTGACATAACAGCAACATTAAGGAGGTTTGGTGGTTTTTTTTTCTGTTGCATTAGGCATTAATGTCTCTTTTCCACTTCTTCTTTTTTTTTTTCTCTTCATTTTTTTCCCCCCTCAAGGTACTTGTATTTTAGCCAACCACCTCCCTTCTTGTTAAACAAGAGGAGTTTCAAGATGGGGCCCAAACCTAAACACTGGCTCAGCAACCCAGCACTGTGAAAGCTGTGGGTTTGGGTCTCAATTCTGCTGCTAATGAGAATCAAGCACACCCTGGCACTTGCAAATCAGCTTGTAAAACATGAACTGGCATCACGGCTGGATTCCTGTAGCCTCCCTTGCAGTGTGTCAGTGCAGTGCTCTCAGGCAATTCAGCCCTTTGCATCATGCTTCACCTTTCTTTCCTGCCCTGCCTAACTAGGATGGGCAGGGATGTCACCAGAGCAGCTTCCAACTACCAAGGTCCTCCTACAAACATCAGCTCAGCCACACAAAGCTCTATTATTGTCCTCTTTGAAATACTGCACCAAAGCACAGAGAAATTTGTGGATAATGTGAATAAGACATAGAACAATCAATGACCCCAAAGCTGCACAGACATATTCACACCATACTAAGTCCAGTTCATGCTCTTTGGGGGATCTTGGTAGAGCAGCTCAGGCTTGATGCCAAACTTGGCTACCCAAGTTTCTGTCCAGCTGGCTCAGAATAGGCATGCAACTGCCTGCACTTGGCCATGGAAACATGACTTGGCCCTCAGAACTTCAGAAGTGTTTCAATTTGTTAGGTTAGGAGCCTGAAACCCTTTGAGGTTCTTTCTAATCTTCCAAGAGTCTCACAGATCGTTCATAGTAGCACAGGAATGAGAACAGGGGGTTGTCATGCTTAAAGCTGTCACTGTGACCATTGAATCAGTACCAACCGGACTTCAGAGCTGGTAGTGGAACGCTGGAGGTTCTGGTATTCTCAGTCTGTGCCAAGTCCAGGCTCTATATTCCTGCAAGTACCAGGCTCAGGTTTAAGAAAGCGTGCTCACACCAAGGACTGAATGGAAGCACACTTTTGTTGAGGGTTCCATAGCAGAACATGGGGTTTCACAGCAAGAAAAGTTTGTTTGTGTGAGAAAATCACTGAATTTGGCCAGAAATGTGGGAGACACTAAAAAGATTTTTTTACAAGTATGTTAGTGGTAATAGGCAGTGCAAAAACAACTTTGGACCATTATAGGATGAAGACGTTCACGAAGAGGGAGGGACATAGACACGGCAAAGGTATTTAATGCATTCTTTGTCTCTATCTTCAACACGGATGATGGATCAAGAGGGTCTCAGTGCCCTGAGCTGGAGGACCCTGATTGTGAGAACGATCAGTTTCCATTCAACCCAGGAACTGTGCAGGATTTTCCTCCCCAGCTGGATCCCTACAAATCTATGGGATCTGATGGGAATCATTCAAGAGTCTTCAAAGAGCTGTCTGGTGTCATTGCAAAACCACTCATGATGGTTTTTGAGCAGTCCTGGGAATCTGGAGAGGGCCCAGCTGATTGGAAAATGGTGAACATTATGCCAATTTTCAAGAAGAGCAAGAAGGACTCCAGAAACTACAGGCCTGTCAGTCCCACTTTAGTGCCTGGTGAAGTTATGGAGATTATTCTGGAAGGTACTGAAAAATACCTGAAAGACAACACAGTCATGTGGTCACAGCGTGAAGTCTGACAGAGCTCAAGAGGTGATTGGACAATGCTTTTGGGCACATGGTGTGATTCTAGAGAATGGTGCTGTGCAGGGATGGGATCTGGATTTGATCCTTGTGGGTCCCTTCCAACTTAGTTTATTCCATGATTCTGTGAAAGTCAAATATGATAGAAACAGCTGCACCCTTCCCTTGGCCACACAGCAAGCGGACGTCTGAAGCAATGCCAGGAGCAGTGGCAAGCTTTGATTTTCTGTTTTTATCTCCTGGCAATACCAGGATCACGGCTCAGCCAAGGCTAATCCAAGGTCCTCAGTGTTCTTCTGAATGCAGAAATTATGCATAAGACTTGTATAGCCCTGGTGGAGGTCAATTTATGGAAGCCTTTCTGCAAATTGGAAAGTTGGGTGACTAAACACTCATCATTTACTCTCCAACCCCACACAGGGAGCTCACCAGCAGATAAAGCCATCTCCTCCGGCCCCTAGAAGCCATGTGAGGACTATGGCCCAGGACTTCCACGAGACTGAAAGATACAGAGGCATGATGGAACCTGAATGACTCTGGAAAGATTCCTGAAGGAGGATCCAAGCTTGGTGGCTGCTGTCCCACTACTTGGCAGTGCCTTAGTAGGCAGGGTGAATTGTGCCCCACTGGCATGCTCCCTGACTGGCCCTGAGGGATTCCTCATGCCAGTGATTCCTCATTCACTCATTGTGGTGAATTAGGGAGAGAAGGCAGTTCCCTGGCATTTCAGAGCATCCCCCAGAGCAGTCACCAAGGCCTTTCCCTGGTGCAGGGCCTCTTTTGACTAATGCAGAACAATTCCTAAACTGTCTCCTATTGCTGGGGGTGACACACAGGATAAAAAGGACTTTTTGAGCATTAAAAATACAGTGAATTCCAGAAGCTCATGATTATTTTTATAACCAAATCTGCTTCCTGTAATAGCAGCTCACATTTGGTGTTGTTGATCTCCACTGATGGATAATTTAGGTAGATAAAAAATATAATTCATCAAAGCCAGGGAATACAATGAAAATCTCTCTGAGTAAAGAAATGATGAAGAAAGGGGTTTAAGGCTGCATAGCATTTCCCATAGCCAAAGCTAAATCCATTCTTCCTTTCACAGCACAGACATGTTATCAACCTCCTGCCCCATCTTCTCCTTCTGGCTCACAGTACAGTGGCCACTTCACGCCCTAGTGTGTGGGTATCCAGGTCTAGCTGCTGTCCTTTGCCAAACTCCAAGTTAAAATATAAGGCACCAAGTTATCAAACGTCCTCAAAATGTGTTAGCCTGGGACTTGGTCTCAGTCTCCCTTGTGGAATGCTTCACCTGGCATAAGTATTTATGCATTAGGTCACCACTGGAGGATATGAGGTTACAAAGTGAGAACTATAGCTCAGTGGCTGCAGCAGTTGTGTGGTGCTAGGAGAATCTGCAATCCTGAGCCCAAGAAATATTCTAACTACTGAATTGAAAATTGGAGCTCCCCTTACTCAGTGGTTTATAAGAGTTTGGAGTGCTCAGCTCTGGCAAATGATGTGACAGAGTAGGTGGGAGCAGATTGAGTTGGTGTCTTCATGTCAGACTCGGGTACAAAGTAGGTGCCAAGTAGCTCAGCATCATTAAGATGTGGGTGTTTTTACACATTCCCAACAGCAAAAGTCAGGCTGTACATACTCCCTCAGGAACTCACGTATCAGCTGAATATCCAGATCTCCACTGACATGTTGGGTGGCCAGAGGTGTTGCAGAAGTACATTTTTATCACAAATCAGTAGGACATAAAACCTGAAAGTGCTGACTGCCCACCAAACTCGAGCTATCACCCCTCCCACACAAGGGGAGCAGCTTTGCCAAGGCACAAAAGATCACTTGCACTGGGCTCTCTACTATGAGCACTGAGCTCCTGGATGGGCTGACTTCATCCTCCTTCTCCATCTGATTCCCCAGCCAAACATCCACGCAGGGTAATGTAGGCAAATGTGCTTCTAAAAAATCGTAAATGACCAAAGTTTTTCCCAACTGATGGACCTTCTCCAGGGACTCAGGTCAGTGAGTAGCTACAGCCTCCCACTGCACTCCTCTCATGTTGAGGATTTATCAGCATCATGCCACGTTGTCATTAACAGTCATTACTCAAACCTTGCTGCAGTCATTTTCATTGGGTATGAGCTAAACTACTTCACACAACTACGTAGCATGAGGTATATGGATCAGAACAACTTTTCTGTTTTGTCCTTGCCCATCACAGGCTTGTGTCCCAGTACAGGGAAACCCTGACTATTACAGGAAACCAGAAATGCAAATGCCTAAGGACAGATAAATGAATATTTAATTCAAACCAGCAAGATGTTGTTTGCAGTTATTTATTTTACTAAAATGGTTACATATGTTGAAACAAAGAAGAGCAATAGTAATAATGTTTGTTTTTCCAATATCATAAATAATTACTGAGTTTTCATTAGCTGTTGGCTCAGCACTGATCATGACTTTCGTTATTTAAAAAAGACACACATAATTCATCAGAATTTGTGTTTTCAGAAAACTCTAAAGCAGCAGTAGAAAAAAAAATAAATTAAAGGAAACAGTAACAAGAAATTAGGCCAAGTATTTCTTAAATTTAAAACCCACTTGATGTGTTTTACAGATTATTCTTGTGCTTTGATCATTGGAAAAGAGAACCATTAACAAGTTGTTTATACAATGGCTTGCCTTCTCCAGTTTTACTTCAGAGGAGTCCCCAGAAGTACCCTTTATATATGTGACAAATTTTGTTGTTTATACAGACAAAAACACTGACTATTCCTAACAGAAGAGTTTGTCAAAACCATGAATTTATTGTCACAAAATATTTAATACCAGAATAACTTATAATAGTATGAACAAAAGTGAAGTATTAACTCTCTGCTATTAGTTATAAACTCACATTATTATGCCAAAATCCAGTAAAGTATTAAAAATTAATGTAATGGAATCTTAGACATATAATGATGCAAGTCAGTAAAACATACTTCAACTGTTCATACAGTCACAACATACATTTCTTGCTTGGCACTTTAAGTCAATGCAAATCAGCAATTTAGAAAACAAAGTAAAAATATATATGTACAAAATATTTTCATATCAAATAATTTTCATTGTACACTAAATAAAACCAACAACGTTATGTTACATCAAGAAGTTTCCTAAGAAGTCACACCAAGGCTGATATTTGCAATGTGTCTTGACTATTTTAGTGCAACTGAAACAGCCTCTATTTGCAAGTTAGTTACATCATTAGCATAGTCCTGCTTCCATTGATGTGGGAGTTCTGCCATTAAACTCAGCAGGAGCAGAACTGAAGTCTTGTCTTGTTCATTGATGGCTCACCAGAAAGAGAAGCAAGGAAAGGGATAAGTTGGAAAAAACCCTGACAGGATACCCACAGGAAAAAATCCAAATCCTAGCAACAATCAGCTCTTTTCCAGTTTTCTGTAACAGATTCTGTATAAATTGGTTTTGGCTTTGCCACTGTTTATTCAAGCACTGTAAACCTCATTAGACTATTGTTATATGACTTAAGAATAACCTATACACCTCCAGATAAAATTTAAAAATAAACCTGGTTTTATGACAGTCATTACACTCAATAGCAGTCAATTTTAGAGACATGACATTTAATACATGGTTTAGTATCTTCTTAAAACCCTCCTGCCTTAAATGCCGAGATTTTTCAATGTTACAGTTCCTTCTGTGATTCTTGTTTGGGCTTTGATAGTTTATATTATAGGCTTTTCTTAGTGAAATGTGAAATGTCAATCAACTGTCCTCATTTATGCAGTACATACAAAATAAAAATGTTTAAACCACATTAAAGTAATAAGTTCCACCATGGAAACATTTCTGAATGGCACTATAGTTTTAGTTTTGTACAAGAAGAAACCAATTTTACTTCTATCAAAACTTCAGTAAGTCACTAGTAAAGCTTTAAAATTATAGAAATTCAACTTGAATTTACAACTAGTCTGACTAAAACCTTCTCAACTAGAAATCTTTAATGAGCAACACAGCATATGTATAAGTTCAAAATAATCTGAACAATTAACTTATTTCCTAAATTTGTGTGTTCTAGAGTATTGCACTTTTCAAAGGAATGGTTTTGGTATTTTAATATACTGCATATACAGGTAAGAAACATGCATAACAACCTTATCGTCACTTTGACAAAACGTACTGTACAATTTTTATAACACTGTTGATTAAAAAAAAGAGAGTGAGAATGATGTAACAATTTCATTAAGACTCATCAATTTGTACAAGTCAAATAAGCACAACTCTCCAGGGCCTTCAGCAGTAATGTGTTTAGCCCTCGGCTGCTTAAGCCCACTTGGAATAATATACAAAGTTTAAGCATTATGGCATTGTCATTTTGAGGCATACCACTGTTGTACTATGCCCACGTTATAGCTTATTTTTTCAAAGCAAGGCACTTACTGTAATAGCAATGCAAACATCTTATGCGCACTTTGATTAACATAAAATAAGTTAATGTTTTGATAAAAACAGGATTTTTATAATTTACATGCCTTTTATAGAAGCAGTTGAACATTTCATTTAATACAATGAAAACATCTGAGTCAGAAGGGACCTTAATTTTTTTAACTGACCATTCTGTAAAAGGGGACCTATTTTCCACATTTTCCCCCTGTCTGTGAACCGGATTTTGCTGAAAACAAATCCTGTGAGGGAATTGTCTGTTTGATGTGAAAAAGAAAGAGGACCCATCCCTTAAAACTGCTGAACTAATGGCACTTTAACAGTCTTTACTTCTGATATATGTGATGATTTCTGAATGATGCAGCTGGTAGTTCCCTGCAGTTTGTCCTTCCCCTGGGCAAGGTTCGTTAGGGCCATAGCTGCGTTGATCTCCTTCCAGTACGTCTCGTCTTTGCTGGGTCCCCTTCTGTTAGCTGCACTGGATTCAAGCAATAATAAATATTTACACACACATCTTACATAGCTACATGGTATCAGGAAAACTGTAATAGCAACAACAGTTTTGGAAAACTGTGAAGTCCCTTACTCACCTTTCACACTTATTTGGTCCATTCTCCAGATTTTCTGAAAACAGGAAAAGAAAAATCTATTTTATTTTAATAGTTTTAAAAACAAGCATGTTCAGGGAATAGGCATATTGAAAAATAACCCAAGATTTATTCCAAATTTGCTACCAGATCTAAAAGAAAATCTTTGCTTTGACACACAAAAAGGACCAGCTTCATGCAGGCATCTTCCTGGAGAAAGCAACACTGAAGGTGTAATTGTTCCTGAAGGTTGACCCACATTTTGCAGGGCAATAGAGGAGTTCTTCAAAACATATTTATGTTTTGAATACCAAGGACATAAGGAATTGCAAAATCTAAAAATAAAAATCAGCTTCACTGCCTTTCAGTGAATGCCTTCTAGTATGCACTAAAAATAGGACTCTCACCATGCACACTTGAGTGTGTGTGTGTTTCAATGCTCCTCTTGCCCAGGCAGTGCCTCAGCCACAGAGGCAGCTGAGAGGGACACAAGTAACAAGCACACCTGGTCAACAGCCCTCAGAGATGAAATTGCATCACAGGCGTAAACTACACTTCCTCATCAAGAGTCACATTTGTTCATTCACTAAGTCCTCACGTCCCAGAGAAGCCAGAAATATTTACAGAAATGTATAAGCTTTATTCAGTGGGTTTGCTATCCTGACACAGAAATACATTATAGAGGAGCAAGAAGCCGATGCCCAACTGCAATTCCTATGGAAAACAGGTCAAACCAAAGAAACAGCAATGGCATGAACACTAATGGCTACAAGACCCAAAAAACCTCTAAACACAACATCAATCTCAAAAAGTAATGTACATCTTTGTGAGGCCAGATTCCCAAATAAAATCAGCCTTACTGCTAGATTTCCATCAGATTATTAATTAAAAGTTGATCTTGTCTTTAAACAGAGCTTCCAGTGGAATAACCCTTGGTAGCCCTTCCCTTAGGAGCAACCTTGCCCACCACAGCCAGCAGCCCATTGTCTCCTACAGCCAATAATTCAGCTCAGCTGCACTGCCCAGTACTTGGAGGTGACTGCTGGAAACCACAGTCCCACTAAAGAGTCACAGGGAGACCAGCTGCAATTTCAGAGATCAGCTGTTTGCCTGTTTGATCCAGCAGGCATCCATCCTTTTGAAAAATAGCTTTATAAATAAATGTTCCCAGGTGACCAAGATTTAAGCTTTGTTCCAAAAGTGCATGGCTTAAATCAGTATCTCTTAATATTTCCTAGAACAATGCTTGAATGGGATTCAAGAAGGGTAAGACCAGCCTATGCAGAGGAAGGAACCAAGGATAAAAGGAACATTTGATCCATAAAGAGGTACTGGATTACACAAAAAGTCTCCTCCTTCACACTGTACTTGGCTATGAAGAATTCCTCAGCCCTGCTTCATTGTTTTTTCTAATTAGAGACAATTTTCAAGATGACGTTTGGGACTGAACAGATCAGTAGGTATAGAAATGGAAATGGCAAGTAATAGAGAACATCACTGCCAGAGCAAACCTGGATATAAATACACCTCTCTCAAGCATCTGTCCATTTCTTTTGCTGTTGGAAAATATTTCCTATGAACAAAAAAATTGCTTGTACAAACTTCTGAGGGAAGTAGGTGTGAATGGTGACACACATTCCAATTCCAGCGTTTATTTGAAGGAGTATTTGCAAATATTTTATACTGGTGTTTAGCCAGCTTTCAAAGAAAGCATCTTGCCCATGGTATATATAAGCAAAACTAAAAAATAAAATCCAGGAGGAAAGAGCTGCCCATTCTTTAACTTTGTTGAAGATTTTTCCTGAATCACACATATTTTCTTATTCTGTTCAGATTTTATGGGTTTTTTAAGCAAATAATTTATGTCAAAGAAACTCAAAACTGGGTTAAAATAAAACCATCACTGGTAATTTGCAAAGCTCTGGCTAATAACTGCTCTTGAAACATGTTAGTACAATGAAGTCTGAAAATCCATAATTTCAAAGAACAGGCCCTCTTTTTCTTGCCAAAAGTCCTTTTCTGCTATACCAAACCTCTGACAGCATATGCCAGTTTGCACTACCACAGCATCCAAGCAGCTCCCTTGTGTCTGAACAGCTTTTAGCAAAGGAAACATGTATTACTTTTTTTTTTTTTCGGTTGGGGATAACCTCAGTGAGAGAGACAAAGACCTTTCCTTATGTTCTCCTTGACATCTTGCCAGTCAAACCAACTTAATGTGACTCAAAGCAAAAGTGGGGTTCACTTCACATGTCATGAAAGTGCCATCTAAGTCACAATAATTTGTATCTTTTTTTGTCTGGACTCCATTCATAAAGAACAGAGGTGTTCCCCAACAAGTGGATTCAGCCATTCTATTCAACACTGCAGCCCAATATCCCTGCGTGCTGCTGCAAAGCCAAATCCCTGAGTCCTGCTCTGTGGCCCCTTCCTCACACTTTGTCCTTTGGACAGCATTATCACCCATGTGGATATGCTGAGAGCTGGATGGGGGAGGACCATATCTCTCCTTTGGCTACTCAGTATATCAATGATTCATATCTATTTTTATATAGAGACATTAGACACTGCTAGTATAACTACAGCCTTAATGGCTTAGCTCAGCCTGGAACAAATGCAGGCTGGTCATGTCTGGCTCTTCACTCCCCAGAGAAAGAACATAGATGACAAAATGTTATCAATCATATAAAAGAACTGCAAAATGGTGAGTCTTACCCAATATTTTGCTTTTTCTTCATCTTTTGTAATCTATCTGCTCTGCCTCCAACAACTAATTAAAGATTTTGATAATTGAAGCTTTTAATACTTGAGGTACCTTCACAAGAATTGCAAAGTATATTTCAACTGTAAAAGTAATATTTTGGTGAGATTGCTCCATGAAAATAATCAAAGAACTGCACTCTCAAAATGGAAAGTGTTCATTTGCTTGACCATCACACAACACATCCCTAGATTTCATCTCTCAGGCAATTAGGAAATGTCACTGGGGCTGGGTAACCTCTCTGGAAATGGTGATGAAAGGAATGGAAAAACAATGGAGCATCCTGAATCTCACCAAGCAGCCTCAGCTGAGGACTCACCCCAGAGCAAATGCTGATGGGCACTCCACTCATGACCCTCTCTCTACAACATGAGAAGCAGCACTTTACCAACCTTGAGGTACCAAAGTTGCACCAGAGCTGTTCTCTCCAAGCACTGTGGTTACCTTGAACCTCATGCACCTTTGGTGGTCTCTTCCTAAAGAGTGAGGCTCTCTCAACAGTCAGATCAAGGCAAGCTGTCACACAAATCTAAACCCCTACAGACTGGTCAAGCTTAGATCAGTGTGTCAAGTGACTCCTGGGAAAGCCAGCACTGACGAATTATTGTATTCCACACCGTTCCCAAGGCTCATTTGATAGGTTAAAAGAATATGTTTACCCTACTACACACAGACATAAATACATTTTAACAGCATACAACTGGCCAGCACAAATAATTTTCCTAAACAAACAACAGTAGTGCTCAATAGCATATTTAGTAATTGAAACCAGAAGAAGCTGCTGCTGAAGGTGTTTTGTAGCATCTCAGAAAGGATTATGCTTCTTGTCAAAGGATATTGGTAGGCTTTCAACATATATTGAGATTCTATAATAAATCTACTTAATATTAAACCTCAGAAATACCTTTTTGCCACAGGTTTGGAAATCACTTAAAACAGTGGTCATTGCTCTGTAGCCAGAAAGTTTTAAACACTGTGAAAATAGAAACTTAATCATTTAAAATTAGGACTTGTCATTTATACCTCACTTTCTGGTGCTTCATTCTGTAAGCATCCAGAGAACCGTTTTTGCCTGGCCAAGAATGTCTCATTCTGCTCTCAACATCCACCCAAAGAAACCAGCAAGGCAGGATATTTGTTCCCTCTTGTTTGTAATAGGAAGTCACTATAAATCACCTACCAAAGGAATTCTGTATACCTTTCCATTAGTATGAGTTTTCAGTATACAGTTTACTGTAGGGCATAGTGCCAAGAGTGTAGACACCAGACAATAGCAGCTTTGTGATACAGCATGGTATTTTTCAGGACTCACATAATTATTAATAATACACATGGCATCTTTTTTTTTTTTACCATAAAATTTCTTCATAAATATTAACTCCCTGATCCTGACAACTCTCTTGCAAGGTATCCTGCTGTCCCATTTTAGCAGAGATGTAAATGAGACTCAGAAGTCCAAAGTCAAAATACTGCCTAGGCAATATTTTGACTATTTCAAAAGCATTTAAGAACAGAATTTTCCAGGATTTCTCTTATATTTAAAATGTTTTCCTTTGTTCTTCTGCTATCAGAAAGGACTAGCCAAAGAAAATGAAGCCCAAGGTTAAACTGCAGAATAGCAGAATAGCATCACATACCTCCAATTTACTATGCACAAAAGCTCTCTGGTGACATGGAGCTTGCAGCACATTCAAACATTTCAGAAAACTCAGACCCTTACTGTTCACTGCATCCAGACTAATATTTTTTTATGTATTTGGACGACTTCAGGGGTGTGCTAAATAATGTTAATTACAGTTAGATTTTATCATTTGGATTTGAGAATTCTAAACTAAGCACTGCATGTGTGCAGTGATGAAGTACACCCCAAGGCCCTGTTGGGAACAGGGAAGGCAGGACTGAGCCCTTAGGCAGCACCAAGCAGTCTCACATTGCCCCCCCACTCACCCTGCTATCCAGCTGAGCCACAACAACTGGCTCAAACCCGGCTTTGTGTTATCAGGTAACACTGACAAAGCAAAGATGGCTTGAAACCAACAGGGGAAAGAATGTGTGAATGAGGGAATGAGACAGAGATGGAAGGGTACAGAACATTATGTAGTGGGGAAAAAATGGACATAGAAGTCAAGGCACAGTAGGTCAGTCTCACATGACCGTCGTATTTTTTGAAGCTACTTAAACATGTACAGATTCCTGGTGAATTACACATCTTCTAGCTTAAAATAGAGGGGGGAAAAAAAGAACTGCTGGCCTCAAATGGTGAACACTATAAAACATTTGTTGGTTCAATAAAAGGTCCTGTATAACTTATCTTCATTTTAAAATTGGCAACACTATTCAGTTGTTTCTCTCACTGCCTCTCCTGAACTTTCTTTTGTTGGTTTTGGAGACTCTGGCTTAACATGTGTTGACCAGCATTTTCAAAACAAGCAAGAAGAGGAAAAAGAAGGAGAAACAGGAAATAAACTGGGGCAGCTGAAAGAAAAATGAACATTACATGTGTGAGTAAATTAGTGAAGTATTTCTGTAGGTCACATATTCACACACACCTTGATCCCAGTATTTTCCAAACCACAATTTCAGGGCACATAAGACTTTCAGATCTCCGTTTCCCCAAGAACAAAGTTGGGTTAATTTGAGTTAATACTCGTGTGCTCTTCTGCATTGACACAGCTCCTTTACCCCTGAAGGATCCCAAAGTAAACTGTGAACCACACAACACCACTAATATTCACCCACATCTGGGGAGGGAACATGGCTTAGCCCAGGCTGCTCAGCAATGCAAGGGAGGGGAAACTGCAGCCCAAAGCAGCAGGCCAGGGCTCTTATAAAAAATGTCATTTAATCTCGGTGCAAAAACTACAGCATGTTTTGAAAAACAAGAAAACCTCAGCTTCTCCAGCTAGAATTGGAGGAAGAAGGAACTGGCCATCCCATATTTACACTTGCAGCCTCCCATTTTGAGCCTAATGCAAACAGACAAATGAGCCTGTAAACATGGATAACTGCTCAGCCAGAGACCCACACTACCACAGCCTTTCCACACACAGACAGGGCTCATCCCACCCAGCACTGAAACTCCTAAAACCCTTTTCCTTTTGCACCATCCTCCCAGTTTCGTCAGGGACAGTAGACCTATTAAGGATGAATTATGAAGAAGTGCAGACAGGAAAGCTCATGCTGGAAGAGACTCCAAACCGCAGTCTCCTACAGAAATATTCCCCAAACACGCCCTGGCATCTGATCTCCTGCAGACCCCAGGCCACCTCCACATGGGATCCCTTCAGTGTTGTCCCTTTTGAGTCCCCTCCTGCCTCAAAGCAGGTTCTGGGCTGGGAAGGTCTGTGTGAAACCATCTGGCTGGGGCTGGCAGCGCTCATGCAGCAGAACCTTTAGGTGGAGGAATGAGAGTCCCTGCTGGAGTTTCAGGTGACTTGTGGCTGCATACACAGCATGGCAGTGTGACCTGGGAGAGGGCAGGATACCAATCACAGCTGGTCCCATCTCAGGGGTGTACTGGATTTCTACTGACAAAGATTTATTGCCATGTCCTTCAGCTGGGTGGGAGGAGGAAAGCTGTTAGAAACCTGCAGGAATGAGCTCTGGGCCCAGGCTCTAGAGAAAGCTCCTTTTCAGCAAAGCTTTATTTTACCACTGCTCTCTTTCTTCCAGGAGGAGGTTACAGAGCAGCTTGTAATGAAGTCACCCTCACAACCCTGTTACCTCACTCCTTTGGCTTCCCAGGGACACCAAGTATAACAACTGACCTGTCAGCAGCTGTTATGTCCTTTCAGATGAACAAACTGCATAATGACAATTTATGTTCACAGTAACCACTGGAGTGAATATTTTTCCCTGCTCACCCAGTGGGTCTTTTCCCAGGGACAGCTGTAGCCCTGGTCTGACATCTTCTATTAAGATCCATATGGTGAATCTTGCCAATGTTAGAAACATCCCTTTTCCATCATACCCTAGACTAAACCTTTTCTGCGAAAATACTTCCTTGCAATTTGTTTCTTGCATCAAACTTCACATATAAGCTTTAACTGTGAAGGACTGCTAACAATCAAGTTTTTTGGTGAATATCTGATCATCCAAAGACTTTTTTACATTGTGCAGCCTGGAGCCTGCTGCAGTGGGAGTAGGCATCTAATTACATTTTAATACATGTGATTTTTATAAAATGAGTGTACATGCCCACAGAGACTGTGATAGGTGTATTTTATAAATAATAAAAGAGAACTGAGTTTGCAAGTCTATATTAATATTTGCATTTTTAAGTGCACTGAAAGCCCCACATAATAGAAGGCTTGGTGCAAATGGCCTTAGAGTCTTGAATTATGCACATGAATGTAAGAATTTATGAGTTAGCAAAATGGATAAAAAACTGGTGTAAATCACTTCATTGTTCAGGCTGTCACAGCTGACTCCAGATCTCCACTGACCAGTGACAATGTGTTCTCCTTGGTGAGATTCAGGGCACTGTGGGAGTCTTGTTTTCTTAGCCAGACCTTAGCAGAGCCTATAATAGGAGCTGGGGTTGCGAGTGTTGAGGTGAGCTGTTAACAAAATGATGGTTATACGGTTTTATTTTCTTTACAAGTTTGCTGCAAAGCTGACTGAAATAATTTTTTTTCTCATTGAGTTGGCATGTTCCTCATTGAGTCGTGCAATGTTGTCAGATTCCTTGGTGATAGTCTCCCACATGCATTTCACAACGCATAAAGGAACATCTGACCTAGGCTTCTTGTGTGTGTGTGTGTGTGTGTGTGTGTGTGTGTGTGTGTGTGTTATTTGGGAAGGGATTTACAACACGTGCTGTGCTGACTCATCAGGTGAAGTGGTTTGCCCTTCTGTTGCAAACCATTAGGGGCTAACATTGAAAACCACATTAGGCAGCAGGTAAGGGGGAGGTGAAATAAAAAGGAAAAAGGAGAAGAGGAAGAGAAAAAAAGAAATAAAGGAAAGACTAGATGATACAAAAAAAAAAAGAAGAAAATGACAAAATGGCAAATGAAGATTCACCAGGAAAAATAGGAGTAAGGAATATAAAGGAAGAAAACATACCACTATGTAAACTTTCTTTATTTTTAATACAAAAATATCCTTCTCCCACCCAGGAAAGTTGCTCTTGTGCAGGCAGGCACGTTCAGTCTTTCATTCTGGATTTAAAGATTTTAATTGGGAGCTCTTAAAGACTAAAATAAGGCTTTAAAAATAAAAAGCTAAAGTCAAATGCAGCCAGGGTAAGCACTATTACACTCCAGCACGATTGTTTTTCATTAAAAAAGCAGGGTGAAAGGGAGGGTTTCAAAGCCGTATTTCAACCCTAGGCTGACACGACAGCAGTAAAATCTGATTTTGTTATGCTAATTGGCTGTGGGTTTGGGAGCAGACCCTATATATGCAGTGTAATGTTATGATATGAATGCATACACACAGGATATTTTCAGAAGCTTCTTGCAGAATTTAGAGGAACGTGCCACCCATTCCTGCAGCCCTGCTTGCAGGAGCCAGCTCCTCTCCTGCTCCTGGGAGCCAAGCACATACTGTACAAAGACAATTTAAATTACAAGGTGCTGTACTTTCAGGCAAGTGGAGGAACTTCTCAGTGAATGTCAGAACTGATTTCCATGGTCTGTTTAGCCAGAAGCATGGAGTAAAGAATGGGTGAGTATCTGAGACAAAATTCAGTTCCTTTCACTTGCCTGTAAGATAAAGAAATTACAAATATGGTCTCTTTAAACACAGCTTCTTCCACCCACTGCATGGGGTACTGAAATGTGCACAATACTTACCACAGAATCATGGAATATCCTGAGCTGGACCCACAAGGATCATTGAAATCCAGCTCCTGGCCCTGCACAGACAGCTCCAAGAATTACACCATGAGCCTGAGAGCATTGTCCAAATGCCTCTGGAACTTCAGCAGCCTTGGTGCTGTGACTGCTTCTTTGGAGAGCTGCTCCAGTGCCCAGCCACCCTTTGGGCGAAGAACCTTTTCCTAATATCCACATAAACTACCGCTGACACGTGTGCAAATACTAAACCCCAGACACCTCAGTAGTGTCCCAAACCTACTGTGCTGTGAGACCATAAGCTTACAAATTCAAGGAGCTTGTAAGAAAACTGCATCAGCAGGGCTCCAGCAATCAAACAGCTATAAAAATGACTGTAAGCTGCAAAAGAGGCTCACGGTAACCCAGACAACTGTTGCACAACAGATCCTGTAAATCCAGGGATTACATGTGAAATTTAAGATTGTTTATATCTCCAAGGAGATATAGATATTTCCAAATATATACCTACCTGTATCTGCTTCTACATTATGTTTGCATAGAAATGGGAATGGCTAAGCATTCTGCCT
Source organism: Camarhynchus parvulus (assembly GCF_901933205.1). NCBI lineage: Eukaryota > Metazoa > Chordata > Aves > Passeriformes > Thraupidae > Camarhynchus > Camarhynchus parvulus. Next base: position 16,423,545 of record NC_044572.1, on the reverse strand, counting down.
TGACACTTAGCATACTATGAGATAGAGCAGTACAATCACACATGGTATTTTCTGTAGTCACCACTTCCTGAAGGCACATGAGAGCTCTGCCAGGGCTGAACCTGCAGCAGTCAGTGACACCTTTCCCTGCACAGCCTTGGTGCCATGACACAGCAGCTCCAAGGCTGTTGCAGGAAGAGGACACAAGAAGAGAGGAGACAGTCAGATGGACTTAACACATTGAGTACATCATGTTAGGGACTGACAGTCTCTCTGCTTGTGCTACAGGTTTGTGTGGGGCTCAGTAAGTCATTCTAAGTGACCTTTTCACAGGTGCTACATTGCCTGGTCTGAGAGTACATTCTCTGGTCTGAGAGTACATTCTCTGTCTTGAGACCATAGGCTTTCAACTTCAGCATGGCTGAGCACCCACAGGTGCAAATGAGGTTAACAAAAGCGTTACTTTGCATGCATAAAAAACCATGAAACCATGAGCATCCTCAAGGTCTTATGCAGCTAAAATTACTTTAAATTGTAATTATTTGGTGCCTTACTTATCCATTCGTGAAATCCAACAGATGTCTTATGAAAACACCCTTATTAAACTTTGAAAAGGGCCAGATAGGATGTATCGAGTGGCACTGAACAGCACATCATGAAATCATCCCGTCCTCAGAGGGGCTCAGCTACATTCATGCTGTGGCTTTGGTGGTACAGAACCAGCAGTGAGCAGCCAGTGAGCATGTAAAATAGGTTTTGAGGCATCTTTCAAACTAGACCAGGTCATATATGTCAGAAAAGTATCTCTTTCCTCATCTAGCTCAAAATGTGATGGGAACCCCTTTATTCAGCATCCCAAGGAATATCAGCAACATACACAGAAAGCTGAAGTCACACACCTCCCTGACCATATACAGAATAATGAGCAGAAAGAAAGTGCTGAGTGAGCTGCAGGGGTAGGAGCTGCCTGTGGATTATTCTCATCTCCAGTTGGACAAAAGTGATTTCAGTGTTTGACAGCATTATTTTGAGTCAGCTCCTCAGTTTTGTTTCCTCTGCTTTCCCTTGTGAAGCTATTGCAGTCTTCATGCTCTTGCTCACCACAACTTGCACTGTATTATTTCCATTACAGGATTTCTTCCCAAACCTAAATATTCCCAAGCACCTTTTAAACAGGCCCTCAGAGATTCTAGTAAATTGGGGGGCCTATCAAGAAGGGCTGTGTTTTCAGTTTTCCTATTCACTGAGTGAGCGAGAGCCAGTGCACTAAAAGGCAGAAGGCTCTTGGAGCAGAACATCATGCCCAGAGTTATTCAGGAAGATGTGCCTATTTGCCAAGAGCTTTTGAAGAAGCAGAAACACCTCCTTCTGTACTCTAAACATCATCTCGTGTTTAAAATGGTTTGTGTCCTAATGCAGTGCAATTCCAGTAACCCTGCAGAAGAATCATACTAAGAAGAGCTCAAAGCCTCTCTGGGCTGTCATGGATATTGGTGCAGTGGAATAAATCAGCCACACTAGGCTTGAATTCTCAAGGAGCAGCTAAACTTTAACACTGCAGATGCTCACTAACTGGAATCTGTAAGCGCCCTTCATAGCAGAGCCTTTGCCCATGACAGATGAGGTTCCTGCACTCTGAAGGAGCACGTGTGGGAGGTCCTGAAACAGTAGTAGACCAGTACTTAACATTGCAGAGGCCTTGGATGTGAACAGCTTTGTGGAAGAAGGTGAAATTGCTTCTCTGGCAAAATGTATGGAACCGTCTGTGATAACAGCAATGAGAGCGAGGATGACTGAACAAATATTTGCACTGAATGCCTTGTCAGGACAGGGGAATTGCTACTGATATGATCTTCACTTTCAATGTTACTGCTTCTGACAGCCTTACAGACCTTGCAGATGTTTATTGGCCACTAAATCATTCTTCAAGAATGTTGGCTCTGTTCCCAAACCTGAAGAGCCTGAATGTGAAGGGGTTTGTTATTCAACACACACACCACACCGCTGCTTTTGGAGACAGCGATTTTCAAGAAACCTTCAGCAGGGAAGCACCGTCACTGATAACAGGACAGGGACTGGGTTCAGATTTCCCGCACCCTGGACCCCAGGCCGAGTCAATGAGCAGCAGCAGCAGGCACGGAGCGCCCATCCACGCGGCAGAGAGCAGCGAGCCGAGACAGCAGCGCGATAATGGACCTGCACGGCAGCAAACTGCAGACAGACAGCGCTTACAGCTCACCCCGACCAGAGATGCTGCCTGCTCCTCTTGGTACAGCACAACTGCCTGGCTTCCAGAGCCTCCGTGGTGCTGCAGAGAGCAGCTCCGATCTGCTCCTCTCCTGCAGGACACGCTGCATAACAACGAGGCGCATTCACAGCCTTCGCCATTCAGCTCAGGAAGAGCTGCTCGCGAAGACGCAATTGCTAAGCTGGGGAGGACCCCAAGCCGCGGCATTTCACAGCAAACAGATTTGCTTTCAAACAGAGAGCTTGAACTACGGGCAATATGCTCAGGCTGTAAAAAGATGTTCTGACATCACTGCAAACAGTTCTCACCTGAAAAAGCTACACTAGCCACTGTACCTAAATAGGCACTGGACTAAAATAGTATTACTAATAACTGTGACAGTAAAAATACATATCTTTTAAATAATGAGTGATAAAAAGTAATCAATTCCCTTCATACTATAAAATTATTTTGTAATAAATTAATTAATAAAATTTCGTAATACAGTTATGAGTTATTGATGGACAGCGTATTATTACCACAGGAAAAATATATTATCCATAGGTATTGAACATACTTCTCCCAAAAAGGCACCAACAGATTGACCAGTGAATGGGATCTAAAAGCAGTTCAAGCCAATAGCTTCCTCTAAACCCTAACTGAATTGCTGGCTGTCAGCTTGCAAGATAAAAGACAATGCTATCTAAAGCAGCCCTTGTAACATTTTTCCTCAAAATAGGGTGAATATTGTTTAAAAATATCAGATTGGTGCAGACATAATGTGCTTCAAAAATATGTAAGACAGTTGCAGAAGGTGATAATGTCATATTTCCTGTGTATTTGTTTTACATTAGCTCATATGTGTTTTTCTGGAAGCCAGGAGACTTCTGCCAGGGAATTCTCTCCTGCAACAGTCTGCCACATCAGAATTAAAACACACATACATATTTATGGTAAAGCCATATGGTATTTATAGTTAAATCAACTGATATACTTCAAAAATATAAATTTTGGTTAATTTGGAAGCTCTATAAATCAAAACCAGCTCAGAAGCTTTATTAGCATTATAAATAATTGGTCTTTCTTCATGTTACCATAAATAAAAACAACAACAAAAAAACCCCTAAAAACCCTTCACCCAACAAGGTTTGCAATGGGAAACTGAGCTACAGATACGTGAATAAAAATTTAGAAAATACCAGCATTCATAGAGCACAATTCCTTACACAGATGCAGTTGGAAATCACTGTGAACTTTTTCAAGGAGCAATTAAAGGAGCAATTAAATTAACTTTATCTCAGCGTAATTCACACTTACGGAATTTTTTAATGTGTCTTCCCTGATCTACTTAGATGTTTTCCTAAGGGTAAGCAGCATCTGCAACAATCGTATATTTGCACAGATAGCCTTGCATTCTCACCTGCCTTTTTAAGAATTAAGATCCTGAATTTCTACTTCTATAAAGTATATCAACGAGACACGAAGCCATGGCTCCAGACATAAAGATCATTTATATTTTTTAGGAAATAACTGTGGTAAAAGAAAGTGAGATCCTTTGATCCCTCCAACACAGTTCAACCCTAGGCTTTAAGCTTTTGAACAGAGGATAAGAGGAGGACTCAGCAGCCATGCAAGCCAGGCAGCTACAACACAAACTCTTTAAGCTCTGTGAACTGTTTCATGTTTTTTAATTAACTTGCTGCTATTATTAGTAGTACTTCTGTTTCCACTTTTATAACAAGAAAGGCTTTTTCTTTAATTTTGCAAGAACTTTTTATTTTTGCCTGCGAGCCAAAGCTTTCCCATAGAACAATTGCCTATACATCACAGTCTGTGAAGTTTATGGGGCTCTGCAAAGCAGACAGAGCAAATCCCATGTGTGGACAGTGCCTGAATTCCTGCCCACTGTCCTTCTGCAACAAAGGACAAACAGACCTTGCACCACTAGAAAATGCTGTATTTGATAGTATGGGTTCATCAGGATGCACAAAATCCAGCCTAGCTGGGTGGCACCTACTTGTTACTTCAGACAAACAAACTAGAGAGGTGTTGGCAAAACCAGCCCCTCCAGCAGCCCTGGCAGTGGCTCACTCAGCTCGTAGGCAGGTCTTGGCTAGTGCTGGCAGACACCATCAACCCCAACTGCGACTCCAGGTTCAGCAAATCTTTTAAAAAATTCTCTCTGGATAGCACATCCTAGGCAACTGCTGTCTCAGGTAGTGCCGGGATCTCTCGCTGGTCAGAGTGACCACAGGAAATGTAAGAAAGTCTCTTTTCCCAGCCCAGCGCTTGAAGAAGGAGTCAGAGCTCTTCAGCTCTTGGTCTCAAGGTTGTTTGTTGCTCCTTATCTATAAAATTATTTCTCCTGTCCTGCCGAGGTCCACTCAGGAAGACAGTCAGAGGCACTCTGCCTGCCCCCGGGGCAGTGTTATGTCTTTATACTAAAAACTATGTGTACAATATTTACAATTACTTTCCAACACCTATCACCTATGTTAGACAGTGAGCTTCTACTCTAAACCAATCCAAAAGCGCCAACATCACAGCAGAAGATGGAGGCCAAGAAGAAGAAGGAGAAAGGCTGGACACACTCAGATTCCTCCATCTTGCCTTCCTGAACCCCCATTCTAGAAACCCCAAAATCTACTTTTTCACCCCGTGACAAATTCACTATTCTTCTACCTAAACTGTTGTGGCTTGCTGATCTTCATGTAAGGTTGGTAATTTGCTCCATGGGTCATAATCAAAACCACAGGTGTTTTGGGCTCTGTGCCAGGGCTTCTGAGCCCCCTGGCAGGGGTCTTGGCTGTCCTGGACAGCCAGAGGGATGTCCTGGGTTCCCACAAGGTAGGAGCATCCTGAGAGCTGCCCAAAGCAACCTGAGGGCTGCTGACCACCCACAGCCCCATCTGCAGACACCCACCCTTCCTCTCACACCTCCAACACAGCTGGCTGCCTCAGGCTGTTATAACACAAGGTGAGTTCTGCCTGAATGCTCCTAAGCTTTGCAATTAGTGCTTGCCTTGCACCCTTCAAACACCCAGAGGCCCACTTTGGGGCTTAGATGACACCTGCTCCATTCCTTTATTTTTGTTTTATTAAGACTCATTAGCCTCTGTGGAGAAGCAGAGATTCCAGAATACAAACCAGGACACTGACACTGAGAGTATCCACACCCTTAGACCCCAAGGAGGAGCTGCCAGAAGAAACAACAAAGTGTGTAAAAACCTGGCATTAAGGACTTTTCCATATTATTTTGGTTAACATTAAGATGCCACATTGCTCAGATAGACCTGGGAACAACACTCTCTGCTTTATTTGTAAAATCCTCATTTCAGTAGAGAGAACAAAATAGAGGAATGTTCAGCCATACCCAGTGATTACAATTCTCAATCAAAATTGCTTTTCAATTGTGTTGTCATCTTTTCTGTCACATCTGTCTTTTTCCACTTCCTCCCCGTTTCCAACTGGATCCTCATTTTTCTTTGCTATGATAAGGGAAGAGAAAACTGAAGCAAGAGGAGTTCTTTCAAAAAACATCCAGGACTACCTGTTGGGATGGCACTTGGCTTGCAAAGCCAAAGTCACATGGCAGCAACCATCAAATACAAGGAGCAGTGCATGTTCAGTTGCTGGCTTTAAACCCTTGTTCTGTAAGAACTGGGTAGAAATTGATAATTACTGCATGCCAAAGAGGCAGATTGGGAAGAATGACTTGTGAATATGAAGGACAAAGACATTGTGAAAGTTTCCCCTGGCCACAACTCTGTGCACATGTCCTACTCCTGAGTTTGGTATGTAAGCTGGTTTCTATACAGCATTTAAAATGGAAAAAAAAAAAAACCTTTGAAAGAACCGCCTTGAAACACAGATATTGGCCATGGATGACACTCACTTGCTGTAATTACTGAAAGACAAATTTTTGATCAGGACTCCTATTTGAATTCTCTCCAAAGCCTCTCTGAGCTCCAAATGCCGTGACCTTTAAAATCAAGGGAGCAAAATGTTCTCTGTTTTAATGACTGGTACTGTAAAAGCAGAAAGTCCACGTTAAAACAAAGATTGAAATTGTACTGTTCGGCAATAAAATCAGACTAGTTTCTTTTTGGGTATCAGAAAAAAACAGAGTCTGTACAAAAAATTTGGAAGCATACTAAGCTTCATAAAAATGGGTAAAAGTTATAAATAGGAGTCTTATGTTTTCAAGGATGATGAAAACAGTACCTAAATATGTAATGGCATAAAATCTACTGCCCGAATTCTACATTTACTTGTACAGAACATAAAAAAAAAGCATTTATGTTTCAAGCAAACAATAGAAAATTTTCTCTGAATAAAAGATGATGTTTCAGATGAGTTTACAGCTCTAACTGTTGTTCTTGTTCTCATAGATACCTTCAAGAAACACTTCTGTACAAAACATCCCTACTTTCCAAGCAGCAGAAAGGATGCCCTCCTTTGAACAATTACACCCTTTTCATTTCTTTGGAGAAAAATATTAAAATCAAACAGAACAAATTTTCAGTCAACACTTGTTAATTTAAAACACTAAAAATTCTCCCATATTGAAAGCAGATTGCTCTGAAAAAACATTCATTTTCAAGGTCATAACAGTGCTGGCAGAACTCAAAAAATTGTAGTCCAACTTGCTTGTGTTCAGCTGTGTTTACTTAGTCTCAATTTGACAAAAGTCTGCCTCTGATTATACATAGCAGTCATCTGCCCACAGATAAATAGATATTACACAAACGCTTGGAGGGAATGACATTTGGCTACCATTATTTTTGGAATAATTTACACTGCATCCTGAACTTAAAACACCAAAATGATTCATAATGGTTTCTGGACCCAAGTATTTCCATTTAACAAATAAATTTATCTCTATGACCTTTGTGGACTTTATATTGTACATGTTGCTGGATGATAAAAAATAAAAACAAAAAAATTAAATAAAAAAAAAGAAAAAAAGGCACTTTATTGTTAAATATTCTGGTTTCTTGGGAAAGGTGTATTTACCCAGAATTCAGACCCAAGTCAGCGGCAAACCTGGTGTGCTCACTGCCTCAGGTCAGAGCCAGCAGGTGCAGTGCAAAGGGCTCAGGGTGCTGCTGGGGAGGGGGCTCTAACTCAGCCCCACAAGACATCCCACCACACCAGCACCTGCAAGCCCAGGGGCCTTGCTCAGCTCTGCAGAACATGCACCTGCAGTGGGAGCCCACACTAGCAGAAACCATAACAGCACTGCCTGAGAGAGAAATGTGTTTTCTATTTCAAGTGCTCCCACCTCAAATGTAAACTTAATAGTTCTCTGCCTATTATTTGCAGGAGGGAAAATTAATACATATTGGATGCCAAAGTGAAATTTTGTGTTATCTGAGGGAAATCGTTGCTTCGTGACATCTATGGAATATCTTATATTTTAAAGGAGACCTGCAGTGTTTCTCTGATGTGGATAGAAATTTTGTCTAGTTAAAGATACTACTCGGTCTAGGGTATTTTGTGTTATAAATTATCCATGAATAAGGCAAAATCTTATGAATAAATTATAGTCCCTACTCTCATTCCTTCTCTGATGCATCTTCCTAATTCCCTCCCCTTCAAGTAATGCTCTGTCAGCTCCCTGACCTCAACTATCTCAAACCATATTTCCACATCACACACTAGAAGTATTGAGGGCAATTCAAAGTCCATGAGCTATACTGTTACTGCTGCACATTTAAAGAGGAAAATGGTTCCAGAGTGTGCTGACAGATGGAAGAATAAAGCCTGGACCCAACAGAGTCAGATTAGTTTCTGTAAAGTTAGCATGATTTCAAAAATATCTCTTCAATTAGAGCACCAAAATTAAGAAAGTCCCTGATGCAATAGGAACCATATGTGTTGGATATACCCAGCTTCTCTAACATAACATCTAAATACTCAGTTTAAAGAAAATTAAGAGGCTTGTTTACAAAGAACTAGTTTATGTGTTTACAAGACTAAGCTGAATATTTTTAGATGGAACAATTACATACAAGTAATTTCTCCTCATTTTCCCTTGTTTCATGAAGGAATATTACTGTGAAGAAGGAATGTTCCTCCAATGTGGACAGCTGGAGGTACAGAAAACAGATTTCTGTCACGTGGAACAAATGCAGCAAATTCCTTCTTTACAGGGTGTTTCCTTACAGAGATTAAGTATTAGTGTTCATTACACTCATTCAGAAGTGTGCTAATGACTGTGACCCAAAGAAGAGTTAATTCAGATGGAAGCCAGGAAAATGAGGCAACACACAAACCTCATCAGCAGTCCAATCACATGACAAAATGCGAGGCATCTCCAAAGCCACTGCCTGCCAAAAAAAGAAAGGCTGCTGCAAGAAAAATACTTTCACAGCTTGATATCTGGGTCTTGTGACTGCTATCCAAACAAGGAGTAAAAGTGGTACTATATAATGTGGCAGGGTAAACAGAACCACCCACTCACCATCACCAATCATGTTTTGAATTCAGATACATTCTGTTTCTTTAAAAAATGATGGGGGAAAAGGAAACAAAACCTTTTGCTGAACTTGAAAATTATATGTGTAATTATCAGATCTGGCATGACATATTTTAGGTTCATATATACCATGAACTGTATGGGAATGCATGTTTTGGCATACAGGATCAAACAACCATTCCATCCCAGGTGATGTCCCTTCTACTCTACTGACAGATGCTCATCTCAGAGGAGCACAAAGACACTGCCCCCAGCCAACCATGCATGAGGTTAAAAAGATTTTTCTCTTTAACTCACAGATGATGACATGAAAACAATTCAAAGAGAATATTTGATTTGAAAAAAATTACAGAAAGGAGCAGACCTAAAAGAAGTTAAAACTTTCAGGAACACTTGGCCAAAATGTCTCACAGTAGCCTGAAAACTACTTACAGTTTTCAAAACAGGTCTTGGTAGAATCCGCCAAAGTCTGGATTGGGTATGATTAAGCCAAAGTATGAGAAGTATTCTATACTTTTGTGTCCAGCTTAGTCAGGGATTGCAGATGCACCAAGAGACTGGGAAATTAATAACCACACACCTCACACAAACAGATGCCTCCATCACTACCACCACTGCCACCAACACTGGAATATTTCCCAGTCCCAGACTAAGCTGTGTTTTTGCCCTAAGTTGTGGAGCAATAGTTTGGATTAATTTGCTTTGTATCCTAAGCAAGGTCATACCCTTTCCTGGAAGTGTATTTGCTCTTAGCCTGTGTAACATGGAAAGAAATGCCAAGACACCACAACTGGACCCAAAGGTTCCTTCCAAGAAGAGTGGTAGTGTCTTGAATGCTTATCTACCCTCATTTCTCAAACACATTGAAAATGAAAATATCAAGCTTCTAATTTTTGACTTAAAAATGCAGGTATCTCCTACCCTTCTCTAATTTATTCTAGAACCCTTTCCTCTTACACTCCTACCATTATTTCCGTAACTGCTTCCCCAGTATTTTATCTTCTTGCCTTCATTCTTTTTCTTTCCTTTTCCTTTTTTTTCTTGTCCTTAATCTTGCATTCCCCTTTCTGTGTCCTCTCCCAACACTATCTTCTCTTTACAATCTTCCAAAACTTTCTGCTCTTTTTTTTCCTATCTGTATTTATTTCCTGGCTCTGAGTTTTCTTTTTCCCTTCATTCCCTATCCTTTCTTCTATCTTTTCTCTTCTAGAGCTAAAATGATACTCCAGCCATGACCTACCTGAAAAGAGAGTTACATCTTTTAAGTCCATTGTCAGTACTAAAGGGATGGAAAATATCTCAAAAAGAACTAAATGACTATTCCAGTCACTGTCCTGGACAAACAAGTGTAACTCCCATCAACAGCTGGAGGAGTTCAGCACCTGAGTCAAGTTATTTCCCATTTGCCACCAGTGACTGTTTGGCGTGGGAGTCCTGCTATAGCAATCTGTCCTCGCACTAGGGCACGGAGACACAGACAGAATTTCATGCAGTGGCTGCAGGGTGTTGGTGATGAGAAAAACAACTCTGATAATATAAGTTCTTTCTTCACTCTTAACTGAGAACAGAACCTAACTCAAGTGAAAGCTCTTGAAACTTAAAAAGTAAGGAAGAGACCTGTATAAATATGGAGACAGCTACGCACCACTTCACCCCGGTATTCTGCTGGATCTCTAACAAAATACCCAAACATCACAAGAAAAATTCCTTGCATGGCATGCATTGTGTAATCAGTATCACCAGTAATGAAAGTCTTACTCTTGGCTTCAAATAAAGTGGTGTAACATCCTGTCAAAGGACAGAATTACCACACAAGCAATTAGGTCAAGAGGATAAAAAGACTAAGAAGCATTCGCTCCCTGAAATTCTTGAGGTCTGCCCATCGAAGCAGTAATGTTTGCTTTTCAAGACAAAAGAAACTAACAGAAACATGCAGTAGAAATCATCTTTATGGCCAACACTGCAGACAAATTACTGGGGAACACTTTTGTTTTTCATGGTGAATAAATTGCCCCTGTAACACTCCCCAGTTGAAAGCCCAGTTTCCCCTCCAGCTGGTGCTGCCTGGACAAGCTGGAGCTGTCTTGTGCACGGCTCAATCCAACTTGCACACTAGATCTTACAAAACTTTCTCTGTTTTCTTTGTCTCACTCTTTTTATATTGCTTCTGGTGGTTTTCTCTGTGTGCTTTTGTTTCTGCTTGCTTCCCACCCTTACCACTCTCCAACTGCTTGCTGGGCAGGCACAGCAATTCCATGTAAGGAACGCAGGAAAGAGAAGCATTCCTTGATTTTTCTGTGCGCAGTAACTTGCACGACATTTGATCATAGACAGAGATTAAGTCATTCATGAATAGGGCCCAAAGGGAGGAACAACTCCAGAAAAACAACCCTCCTCACTGTTAGTGAAGCATCCAGGACTCCACAATCATTACTGCCACACTTACAGTTCATAGTCGATCTGGCAAAGCAAGGAATCCAACTGCAGGCTCTGTGGTTTAAATAAATTGTATCTACAGCAGCTTGGATCAATGTTTAAAAATGTTCCATGTTGGTTTAGTCCAAGGGCAAGCTTTTAAAATTAAAAGAAAACTTTGGCTTTAATTGCAGATTAGAAGTGAAAGTTGTTTAAAAAGAATGCATATTCTAAGAACAGTAATAGAAGCTATTTAAAATTTAAAACTCATTTTTCTCTCTCCCAGAGTGTGACAAGTCTCCTTGTAAATATTTAAAACACAACTTTCAAAGCTATTAATTTGTGGACAATATTTAGGGTGCTTCTGCCTTGCTGTTGTGAATCTTTGGCAGAGCTCAACTTTTTCCTACATTTATACTTTCAATCTAAAATAAGTGTCAGATTTTGATGCATGTTACAGTGGCCAAAAATTAACCACAACTGTAACTTGTACCTCCTTTTCTTCCCCTAAATTTCGTCACCACATAAGTGTGATGCAGCAGATGTCACCACCCTGTACAAAAATGCAAAGGGTTTATTCCAGAGCAGCTACAAGCAATGTGATCCCACAGTGGTTAGGTGCTACAATGGAGAAGCTGCTGCTCTTGGGATGATTTTCAGCAACAATTGCCCATCTGAAAATCATTAGAGCATAGCAGTGGATTTTCCACATGTTCATATGCTGGACAAGCAGGTTGCCCTTGAAGTATGGTTCCCTGGGGGAAGAAGGAAAACCCAGAGAAAAGTATTCTATTGTCAGATCACGGTTTCGCTAGAGCCAGACAAAAATATGGTCAAGCATTCACTGGGCTGCTCTGCTGGCAAAACGATAGGGTACCGAAATGGAGACAGCTAATGAAGAAGGCAAAGAATGAATCTCAGGAAGAAGACCTTAAAGGAGTACAGATTTTTTTTTTTCATTTAAAAATTCAAAAATTGGGGTAAACATGCAAATGTAATGACTTTCAGATTACCGACCTTTCTTTTTATAAGGTCAAAAAGGTTTAGAAAGGGTAGTATTTTCCAATAAAATATCTCATCTTTTAATTCAGCTGTGTTTGAAGCACCAATAAGAAAGCATTGAAAGAGCCTAAGTTAAAAAGTGTATGATTCTAACTAGGCAGTATTTGTTACTTAATGCCCCATTAATCGATAATTTGGCTTGAAGGAGGAAAAAAAAGTTGGCAAAAGGGAATGGAATTCTTTAGCTACTTGTTTTACTTAAGAAAAATTCCCAATGGGCTTCACTTAAACAAAGAACTTTAGTTTTCCACTGGAAAGACAAAAAGAAAATCTTGGTCTAGCATGTCCTGCCACATGCTTTAACTACACAGTAAAAGAGTATGTACTTGGATCCCAGGCACATTTCAAAAGTGTAGTATTTATTAGCTGCTCTGTTGCCAAGTTCCGCTATTATCATTTTATTATAACTAAGGTATATTTTTACTAACTAAATTATATTTAGGTTTTTAGTTTAAGCATTTGAAGCTCTCAGAGTGTCACGTACAGATGACATACAATATATCAAAGGCCTTTGTTGATTTTCTCCCTCCTCTCCTCTCCAAACAGTTGCCCTGTATTTGTGAGCTCGGTGTGTCTGATTTACCTAAACCCATATTCCAGCTGTAAGATGTGTGGGGGCCAAGGGAGCAATACCCAGAGCAATATCCTCGGATGGAGCAGAGCTCACCAAGGATGAAGGGGAGCCCTGTTAGTGGGTAACTCACTGCACACTCACTGTCCCTCACAGCCTGAGGGGCAGGACAAACCCATCTCTCCCAGCTACCTCCTTCACACACCTTGCTCCAACACTCACCTCTCGCCCTTTGGCCAGCACACCCAGACCTGGCTTTTTCCCAAGACCCCCTGTTCCCAGCTGGGCTGGGGGCTGGAGGGGCTGCATGGTGGGACATGGGCTCCCCGTGGGCAATGGTGGGCAGGAGCCAGTGGCTCGTGGGGAGTTTACCTCAGAAGACCTGTCTCCCATACCTTCTGAAAAAGGATTTTTGGTCCTGTGGGGAGTGTGGAGCCACTGTCTGGAGGCTGTCCAGACATGATGGGAAGATGACACAGCCATGAGGCAGGAGAGGGTTTGGTGGGCTCACATCAGGCTGAGTGCTGCCACTGCTCTGGACAGGGAAGGGGTGTTTCTGATCAGCCATAAAGCCCACAGACAGGTATCAGAGCTCCCCAAACCTCAGCAAATGCAGTAGCACCACAGCACTGAATACAGCCTTTATTTTTCCTACTTTGTGCAAGGAATGAAGGATAAGGAGTACCCAAATATGAACACTTAGATTCTCCGAGGCTCACAGTCTTTGATCTGTGAGCAAAGATCCCACTGAAAGCAGCAGGAGTTCACAAAGTGAAGGTTGGAAAGCTCTGTGAACGCATGAACATTGTGTGTCAAATCATGTAGCACGCTTTGGGGCCAAAACATTCAAAACCCAGACCAGATCTTGGCAAATTGGATTTTTGCACTTCCAATCACTTCCAAAGGGTTGGTTTTAAAACATATCTGAGTGCCTGTCCCTCAATTACCAGGTGAAGATAAAGGCCCTTTGAGTTGGGTATAAAGATAATTGTCAACCCCTTCTGAAATAAGAGGGAAGAGAATCAGGTGTGTCTATCTGTGATTCAAATGAGGTATAGAAGAATGAGAAATATTAAGGACATTTTCCCTAAATAGATTCACAACAAATGCAATAAACACAAATTAATGCTTATGTGCACATGTAGCAAGGAGAAATTATCAGTCACAGTCTCATTAGACAAAGAGTGGAAACAGCAGCAGAAAGGCTGGGACAAAATGTTAAAAGGAAAACAGGCTTATAAAGACATCTGCCATTTTTGTTCATTTAAATGTTTAAACAAGTATTTCTTCACATCAGTTTAGACAGCAAAAACAAGCCTTTGCATGAAACAAAGGATTAATGGGATCAATACCTGTAGGTCAACCTTGTCATCTCTGCTGACTTTCATGAAAAGGGTTTTCAGCTTTGCAGGGGCAATCTGGAGTAAGCAACTCAGCAAGGTATGGGATTTGAAAGCAAGATATGCCATTGTTTGTAGACAGGACAGTTGGGAGCCTCTTTACCTCTGTCTTTGCAAAATTCACTGCCATGGTAAACTTCTGCCCAGCTCTGAGCTGAAGATATGAGGACAGCAAAACAGCAAGAGAATATTGTAATAGAGCACTAAGGAAATACATGTGCATCTGTGTGCATGTGTATATATGAACCATTGTATATCTTACAAACACCACTACAATCTCAAATGCTGGCCAGAGCAGGACAGCTTTTTTGGTTTCTCTTCACTTCAGAAAGTGTCACTAAACATCCAGCTCTACTGAGATTCAACAAGTAGGAGGCCCAGAACTATTGTGACTATGGCATTGCGGACAGAGAAGGGCTCCAGGCTTCACCCTGCAGCCCTGCTCCCCCAGCTGACATAAATTTCACAGGCTGCACGTGGCTCTCTCTGACACTGCTGGCACAAACAGTGCTGCAGACACCCAGAGCTTTCCCTGATAAAGGAACAAAGGCTGCTGTCTTCTGGAGGAAGCTCCTATTTGAAGATGATCCCAGGGAAATTATTTAATGCAAAAATCAACAGCCACGCCAGCTAAAAAGTATAAAGGGAGAAAAGCAGGACAATGATTTTAGTGTGTCTGCGTAAAGAACAATCCACCACCACAGTGCAAAGCTGCCATAAATAGTCAGGAGCAGACCATTGGATTTGCACACCAGATCCAGACCCTGCTCCCTGAGCAGCCACCAGTCCAGACTCCACATGGTACATCCCGCAATGGGATCAAGCCAGATCCTGCTCCTTGGGGTAGAAAGAGCAATTAGACAAACAGGGACCTGGGATAAAAGTCTCCCTGAAGTCAAGGGCCAAGACGAATTCTCCAGCACACCAAGACCTCATTAAAACTGCCCGCAGTGTCTGGCCCACAAAGTACATCCAGTGCAAGGAGCGCAGCCCCGCCGCTGTTTTGCAATGAATTACAAAATACCTTGGCTAGCAGAAAGAATTTGAGGCAATTTGGTCCTGAAGAACCAGGTCGTGAAGAGCCTTCATTTTTCCAGCAAAAAAAAAAAAAGGATTTAAGTTGACAAATAGTAACAGAGAGAAAAAAACACCCTGACAAAGCAAGGGGAGATGGAGAAACCGACAAGGTTTAACTTGATCTTGGAGGGTGTAAATCTGTCAATACCCACAAATGACCGCAAGGCCACATGCCAGTTTTCACTCCGAGATACTGTAACTAAGACATTTGGCTGGTACCTCACACTGGAAAGAAAGTTTTTACTTTTAGAAATGTAAAACATTGTAACATTTAAGGAATTTTGGCTACAGCCCACTAGCCACTCTTCCCCCAGCCTCAGCTAGGGGATTATTTTGAATGTTGCTTTGCTTTTCGTGCATCTGTTGCCTGAATCAATGTGGAGGCATGAGGGAGGGACTGAAAATTGGCTCTAGAAATAGTGGTATATTTTAGTGTCATAACTGAGAATCTTGGCAATCCCTTTTAACTTGAAATGTCAGTGCCATACCAAATGATCTGGTCATCCTAACCTCAATTTCTGGCCATCAGTGAAAGAACAGAGAGAGAGTCTCTGACATTGGGTTTCAAGGCCACTGTGAAAAATTAAGGAAAACAGATTTCATGCCTCATTGGAATTTTGCTTTACCTATTTTTGTATTTCTTTACAGCTATTCCAGCTTCAAATGTTTATCTGATCTCTTTCCGTTTGAATAGTTTTTCACTTTTCCAGATTTTCTACAATGTAATTTACCTCTCCAAATCTCTTCCCTGCTTTAAACAACTCCTGGTCCTTTTTTTTTTTAAGCTCACATAAAACTCACTTATACAAGCCTTTTGCATGCTTTTGCTGTTAGGACATATTTCTCCTTTAGCAGATCTAAAGTGGTGATTCGATGCCAATTTAATGCCATAAAGCATAAAAGACCTCAACAGGTCTTTAGTAATCACTGGTAATTTCCACATCTGTCTCTTTATCTCATACCCAAATTTTTAAGTCTGTAGTGAAGCGGATTTAATATCACTGAATCCAACCCTGGTTTTCTGAATAATTAGAAATTGAACTCTACAGATGAACATTAGACAAGGTTTTGCAGAACAGGTGTTTTTAAATGCACTTCCCTTTCTTCTTCAAGCTGATAAAACTCTCATTTGCAAACAATATCTACAGGTTCCTGACATTTTCTGAATTGCTCTGTACAAACTTATCCACAGCCCAGCATTATTCTGTGCAGATACCCCTTCAGTCCACTTCTCAAATTGTGTCAAAACCCTCCCAAAAGCTTCTCAGTGGGTACACATGGAATATCAGAAGTCTGGTCTCACTAAACTGCTTTCATCATTATGTTTCTGGTATTCACATTATGGACAAATGACCTAAAAAATTTCACTTAAACACATATAGGAGGGTTGTTGTTTTTTTTTTGAAGCATAGAATTACTTTTAAAACCCACAAACCTGCAAAGAGAAATAGGATTTGCTAGATCAGATAAGATCACTAGTTTATCTCATCAGGAATGTTCAGTGTGTAGCTTTTTAGAAAAGAAAATTAAAATGGGAGGAAGCAATGGTGAATAAAACTAATTTTGCAGTTCAATACTGCATCCATTTTTACAGTATTTTAAGAAAAATTAAAAAAAAAACCAACTCACCCAAAGAAAACAATCCAGTCTTCTTATTACCCTATTTTTTCTATTACAATCAATAGATAAATTCTACCATTTGCACCAGCACAAATACAATTTCTTAAACTACTTGAGAATCATTAAAAACTGCTTTGGTGCACGAGACTGGAGAGTTTCAATTGTTTGCCACTCGTATCAAAATCTTGCCATGGTAAGGAAAATGCATGTGTTTGTGCATGTAAGCAAACACAGAGAGACCCAAACCATTTTCCTTATTTACAGCTATATGACTGAATACAAACAAGCTGTTTTTTCACTAGTTTCACCACAGGCATAAAATATTTCAGACTGCAGGACTACTGAGAAGCTCACAGTTTTTTTCACCAGTCATCATGCTCCAAATTTACAAGCCTAACTCAGATGGTTATTACTGGGATGTACCTGCTTAAATCCCTTCCACAGATGGGAGAGTGAACGCTGTTCATGCCAAGTTTCAGTCTGGATTGAATTTTTACAGCTGGGTCATAAATTTGCAGATTAAAAGGGTTCTAATGGAAACACAGGTACAACCTTAACTACAGCAACATGAACAGCAGCAAGGTAACTAACACTGCACGAGGGACAGTCTGCACTACAAGCAGAATCTACCAGGATTTACCCAAAGTCACATTATTTCTCCCCAGCAGCGGCGGAAGGAGGCTGGGACATGCAGAAAACTCATGCCAGGTGTGAAGTTTCAATTCAGATGTTTTTCCAGAGAGAAGTGAAAGTTTTATGGGCTTGCCATTCCTTTAAGTTTACTGCCCCAGCCAGAATGTGAAAAGTCCAGCCCTTTTTTCCCCTTCTGCTACTACCCTGTCTCGCCTGTGCCTGCCTTGTCTGCAGCCTGTCCCCTCCTGGTCACACTTTCTTGCACTGCACACAGATTAGTCTGAGTAAGGCAGTGGTTACTCGTGATGAATTTTATAGATTTCATATGTAAAAGTAATCCACTGGGCAATAAAGAAAAGGTTTGCCCCTGTCATTTCTCTTTCTTCATGCAGGTGCCATGAGCAGATGTCTTGGTGCAGGAGCAGAGTCAGCTGCAGTGCCACAAGAGCCCTGAGGAGCAGAACAGGCACATTTCAGGGTTGGAGCCAGCACAAGTCTTGCTCACAACCCAGTGATCTGCCTCCAGCCATGGCTTTGTCTGCTCAAAAGTGCTACCCCATCACTGGCATGAAGTTGTGTGTGATTACTGAGCCACTTCTGATGAGGTGACAGCACACATATCTGTCTTTGTGTTTTATTCCTCTGTTTTGCTATTCCATGTATAAAATCATGCCATATTTTTAAAGTTCATTGGCATACATCTTCCCTCTGAAAAAACAGCTGATACTCACATTTTGCTGCTAGGTCTCCTGGGTAAGGGACAGAGGAGACACACTCAGTGCCCTCACAAGCATTCTGGGGGACAGCAGCTATGCCAGGCCCCTCTGCATGCACACCAAGGCAGCCTGAGGCAGCCAGGCTATGGAGACATCCCATGGGATGCAAACCACTGCTCCTGCCTGGTGCTGCCCTGCTCTGCCCCTGCTCCTTGCACCAGGGCTGCAGCACCCAGGGCTTTCTGCTGCTTGGCTTCAGCTGGTACATGGCTCATTTACCTCATCTCATTATCTCCCCTGAGCCCCACCCTGCCCTCCTCTCTGAGCAGTGCTTCTTTTTGCAGCAATGGCTACAGCTGGCTGATGTTTGCAAGGCTGAGGGACCCCTGAATCAGGGCAGAAGCCGTGGCAAGGCAGCACGTGAGCCTGGCATGTCTGCTGCAAGAGATCTGCACACAAATTTGGCTACTGGGGAAAATCCTGCTCAGGCAGTGGAAGGAGAAAAGGAATCACATCCATTTCACTAAATGAGTTTTCCCAAGCTGTAGTTTCACACACTCTTTAAATATCCCTAAATTAACTGCTAATTTTCTAACTAATTTCCCTATTATATTCATTACTAACCATGCAGTCTAGAGCTAAAACTGGAAAACAGTCTGATTTATGACTATGTGCTTTTCCATGCACATAATTTCCTGAAACATTCACATTTTGGCTGGCCCCAGGCTTTAAAACCAAGCATAATTCTGAAGACATTCGGAACAATGGGAAAATGGGGATAAATATTTTTTTCTCTTTGAAAACACCTTCACTAAATGAGTGAAGCCTAAGGCTTGCCAGAGAACAGCCCTTGCTGAGGCCTGGAGCATTGATTAAAGAGGAGTATTAAAATATATAGCTGTTAGAAATTGGTGACAGTACCACACATTTTTCCTGCTGAGAGAGGTCTTGGGCAAGCCCAGGGATCTGATGCTTTTTGGCCACTGCTGTGAATATTTGCATTGGGAAAATTTTAATGGTCTTGGAGAAACAAAGGTGGGCTTGCTGCACCAGTACAGGCAGAAACAGCCTGTGGCTATGGAAACATGGCTGGTGCCCTGATTTTTTGGTGCCTTCTCTAATTTTTCAGTCAAATGTTGTAATCTTTTCCATTTCAAATCATTCATGCAGGAACATCCCATTCCCTACAATGACAAAGCTGTCAGGAGTCCTGACACGTGCTGCTCTGAGGTAAGCTGATTTGAAGAAAATCCTCTGCAGCCAATAAGTGGCTCAAGACAGTTTTTACTGAAGCATGTGGAAAACTTGCCATGACATCAACAGAAGATAAACCACAAGACATGCCCACAGTCTGCCTCTGCTCTGTGGGGTCTCCACAGCAATTACACCTGAATAATAGAACAGGCACAAATATGCTGCTATTTGAAGCACACATTATCTACATAGAGGCGGATCTCTGGAATCTTTAATATTTTGGGTTTAAATGGGGAAAAAAAAGCCTTAAACACTCATAACATTTGTATCTGAAAACAAACAGATAAACCAAGAATGCACAGTTTTTGCATCAACCCTGTGAGAAAACAAATACTCTCTTTTCCGATGAAAGAATGGAGTGGGAAGTGGCACAGGAAAACTGCACTGCCCAGAGTGCTGCTTCCCCTCTCAGCAGGGCTGGCTCCAGGCAAAGCTCTTCCTTGCTGGCTGGCAGTCCCTGGGTGCCCAGGCTTTTGGGACAGTGCTCTGCCCCCAGCTGTTGCTGTTCCCAGCCCACCCAGTGCTCACTTCCTCCATTCTCCTGCTTGAGAGAGGTTGGAACTGCTACCTGCCCACAAAACAGATTCTGTTTTGATGAAGCACTGATTTTTGGGGTCATGTGGAGAAAATCCTGACCCATTCCCCTGGCAGCTCAGGTACTGAGAAATCAAGAAACTAAAGAGAACTTAAAAAAACAGTTTATTTGATTTTTGGTGTTTGAACTGAAAGAAATTCAATAAGTGAACTGAACTAGCAGGGAACGGGTGGGATCTTTGAAGTTCTCAGGTTTGGGCTATCACATCTGGTATATTAAACCTGACGCTTCCCGTGCAGTAAAGCCATTTCCTTTTATTCTTTCTTTAGAAAAAACAACAGAACAGTAAATTAAACACAATCTTCTCCTCAATTCTCAATTCCATGCTATTTTAGTTGACGAATCAGGTCATGTAATAATAAAATTCCTGCAGAAATACGATCTTAAATTGTAACCTTCAAATTGCAGTTATGCTGCTGTGTGCATTTAATACTATACTTGACATTCACCTTTTACATTTCACTTCTGGATGACATTAGGATCTGCAAAAAAGACCTCCTTCAGCTTTCCCGGGTTACCATTTATTTCAAAGTATCCCCAAAGTTTCCAGTACAGTTTAGAACCAGCTTGCAAAAGTCACTGCTGTGAGCAGTTTTTGTAGGTCCCTTGAGTTGTTTCTGAAAACAGGTTCCATTGTGTTCATATTATGCTTTCAAATTTTATGGCTTATTTTTAAATTACATGTTAATTTCTAAAAATGTTAAATTGCGAGGAAAAGTTCGCAAGGACCACACAAAATCACAGCACTGTTCTGCAGTTTGTGTCTCTCTTCAGTACTTCTGTGCATGGCTACACCCTTACATTCAAGCGCTCTGTAGGAATGTGGCCCTGATCCTGCAGAGTGATGAGGGTCTCATCAGAGGTGCTCAGTGTGCTGCAATAAATGATCCAGGACAGTGCTTTACAAATCACCAACTTCGCAAGATCCAAAGGAAAGAAAGAAAGGAAGGTGAGAGGAAAGAAAAAGTCAGTAGTAATGAAAACATCAGAAACAGAGCGCACACCTGAGTATAAATGCCTAAAAATAGAGATCAAACAACTTCAAAAATCGGCCAGTCATTCAAGCGCTCATTCAAAACCACCCTCTTTTCCAGCCCTGCAAGTCTTGAGCTTCCTCACTGTTTTTATTTGTTCTGGCTTTTCTACTGTGCTAAGTAACATATAAAGTGAAATCAGTGAAAAATCTGCCTACAGAAAAAGACTCCCTGTCCTGCCATTTCATCTCTTTTTCTCTTGTTTTAATTTTTCCTTTCCTTCGCTAGACAACAATATCCCAGAAAGCTGGGAATTTTTCATTTCCTTGTGCTACAACGATGCAGAACATTTTGTTTCTGCAGGTGACTGACAATAGGGCACTCAGGGAGCACTGCAGCTTGATTACAGAAAAGTCAGCATTTTAGTGATCCGTAAACCAAAGACTGACATTGCCTCTTTAGATTAATATTCAGCTTCCCTACAAACATTAGATCTTTTCCTTGTAGATTTCTGGAGTGCTTGTTGCAGTCAAGACTGTTATTTCTGCATGCATTTGTACAACAAATACGCGTAGACAAGTCTGCTTTCACTTATTCCTGTCACACAGAGAACCCGCTGTGAGTGACTGCATGCCAAGCAGTTAGTGAAAACCAGTTCTCCAACACGGCTTTTTAACTAAACAAAAACACTGAACCGAGCCTTTCAGTCATCAGTTTAAAATGCATATTTGACCAATTATCTATACTTATATATTATACCTGCACCAGGATTGATCTGAACTGAAATTTTCTGCTTTAAGTGAACACACTTGTGTATGTCCTGTTATATACATAAGAATATCAGCTTACGACAGACAGGCTTAGGAAGGCTGTGCCGTACCCGTGACAGCCGCTCTCCTCCGGGCTGCCAGCACTGTCCGCCCGCGCTGCCTCCCACAGCAGCTCCCGGCTCCCCGGGCATGGGGCAGGGCAGTGCGGGCACTGCATCCACCAGGTCTCCGGGCATGGGGCAGGGCAGTGCGGGCACTGCATCCACCAGGGCTCCCCGGGCATGGGGCAGGGCAGTGCAGGCACTGCACCCGCCAGGGCTCCCCGGGCATGGGGCAGGGCAGTGCGGGCACTGCACCCGCCAGGGCTCTGCTTGGGGCAGGGCAGTGCGGGCACTGCACCTGCCAGGGCTCTGCTTGGGGCTTGCTGCTCCTGCCCCAGCTCCGAAACTGCTGCCCACAAGCTCACAGTAATTGCACAGAGGTATAAAAGAGGCTGCTCTGCTGACAGTCAGTTATACAGCCTGTCCTTGATCTTTATGTGGGATTTCCCAGTTGCATGAAGCCGGAGTAACATATGGTCCCGTGTTTATAAGCATGTTAATGACTGAAATGGGAACCTCTACAACCCGTTTTCCTTATAAACTTTAAACTGCAATTTCTTGTTTTTGTTATTGGACGCTGCACGCATATGCCGTTAATTTGGCGCAGGCTGATGGGACACGCATGGCCACGCAGACCCCAGCGCTGGGCACACAAAAAAACCAGCTCCAGACACACTGCTGTACCTGAAATCACGGTCCAGCCCCTAATCAGAACCAGACAGGGCAAGGAAGCTTTCTTACTCATGATCTGCTACAAAAAGTTATCCTTCCAGGAAAGCACAATAATTAGTTTAAACTCCAGTGACTTCCCGTCCTTACAGGCACAATGACCTCGCCAAACATTTCTCAAAAATAAAACATCATCAGTTTTCACTCTGTGCTTTTTGAAATGCTGCTTAAAATGTCTTCATAAATTAAAATGTCTAGTAGAGACTTGACAATACTGCAACAGCTCCTTTGTGTTAACAATTAGCTGTTTTGCACTACAAAATATTGCAGTGTGGAACTTCTTGTAAGTGATGATATCTCACTTAAAAATATACTTGCCACTTTCAGGTGGGTAAGAGTGGTAAAGTCAGCCATACCCTGTCATTTGCTTAACCAAAATGTATTACAGCTGTTTCAACGAAAACAGATAAAGGTCTGGTACTGTGCTGCACTGGGAATTGCCAACCCAGGTATTCAAATTGCAAACAAAAAACATTTAAAAAGTATATCATCCTTATTTATCTCTCCCTACCTAACAATCATGTGGATAATTTAATCTATTTTAAGGTAATTTTCATAAATGGACAATACCTTGAAAATATATCCTTTCTTCATGAAAAGTTTAATTCCTGCATGTGTAACATCAGAAAATCATTAATGGGACTGTAATCTTATAACTGAAAAAAGCCCATTTGTACCTATATTTCCTGAATGTTCATACATATATAGCAGTGATATAGCAAAAAAGTAATGTATATATATATATATATCTCATATGTATATCATGTGTATATATATGATCTTTTTTTCTTTCTATATACTGCTTGTCTGCTTTCAAAGTGCAAAACCAATACAACCATATCCTATGAGCTGCTGGTCTGTTCTCAAAAAATGTGAAAATATGAAGGAAGATATTTAAGAATTGAACTAAATACAATCTCAAGAGGAGTTCCAGGAATGTCACTTAGGAACTTTAAGGACAAGTATACTAGTTTTTAGTCATTCCAGCACAGCTGGTGAATTTACACAGTTACAGTGTGCTGTCCTCAGCCTTCATATTAATGACCATATTTTTCAGTGCAGCTTAAAATTTGTCAAGAAGAACTTAATCCAGTAGCAAATTTATTATAAATTTTAGAAAGTCATTGCATCCATTTTTAGGTTATGGTACAAAGTACAGAAAAACAGAAGTTTACATATTTGAGCTTCTGCATCTGCTCTTGAGTAACTTTTCACTTAAAAATAAAGCTTGGCAGAAAATATACTTATAATGCAGACCAAATGCATTTGGTATGTTCAGAAAAAAGAAAAAAAACCACGAGCACAGAGAGTTTATTTTGAAACTTATTAATTGAGCATGCACTATTCTTTCTCTCCGTGAGACCCCATTTCTCTACAAGGTCCCCTCTCGTTCTCTGGTCATTCCCTACAACCTGCACACACAAACATCCTCCTAATCCCCACCAACAGAATTCAGCCTTGTGGCCCCTCCACATGGACAAAAAAAAAACCCCAGGAAATACGCCAGAAAAGAGAGAGCAAAGGCTGCAAACTGGAGAAGTTGCAAAAGTACCTGAACCTGCCTGCCAAGGAAGCCAAGGGGAACCAAGTGCAAAATCTAAATCTGTATTAGCTTTACTGCAAAATCCTCCAATACTTTTCAGCAATATCCATCCCTAAAGTGATGCTGCCCTCAGGGTGGTCCCTGGCAGAATAACCTGCCAAGAAAGGCCCAGGAAAACACAAGGGGCTGCTGCAATGAGTCAAAATCCTGAGACACTGGTGGAGACCTTCAGAGACTGGGGTGCAAAACGTCATATTTTTCAAAATTAATTTTTTTTTTACCTTATGTCCCAAAGAAATACAGAAGTTTCACAAGAGGAGCCTTCTAGCACCCCCTGACTCACGGGAATTTAGATTTACAGCAACTTATTGGCATGAACCAGGCAGTCCCATGTGCCTTGCTCTGACTGGTAACACAGCGGATGACATTACATCATGCTTGTATGTTTTTATTGATAAAATAATAAACTATGTGTAACCCTTCAAAAAACAGGAAGACAAGGTATTTAATGGCCAAGTCTGTGGCCCCTTAGCTCTGGAGAATGATGTAGAAATGAGTCTTCACTAATGCCTGTATCCCTAAGAGAAGCATGAGCACCAAAGGGTCACATACTGGACAAGGCACTCTCAGGACAGAAAGGTGCTGAACAACAGGGGAAGGTGTTCACACACATTCCACTGAAGGACATATGACTCATGTAAGTGTCACAAACAGCCATCTTGAAATTTCAAAGCCCTCTTCCTCCTCCCAGCTGTGGCCCTGGAGAACTTCAGTCCTCTAGTCCTCCCTTATTGTAATAGAATACGCAAGAGTTTTCTCCTTCCTTAGGCTCATCTTAGTGCTGACAAAAAGTGGCCTATAAGTATAATTTCAAAAATTATTCCCATTGCTCCATTTGAAAAGCAAACCAGCTTCATTAGCAGTCAATAACAGCATTTAACTGTAATACTGCAGGTAGAACTTCTCCAGAAAATGAAAGGGTGGACAGGACTTATCCACTCTGATACAAGAGGATGGACAGGAGTCATCCACTCTCATGCAAGATGGACAGGAATTATCCACTGTGATATGAGGGGATGTACAGAAGTCTCAAAAAAAGGCACAATCAGGTGACACTTATTCCAGGACCCAATGTCTACAGAAGATGTCTGTAATAGAAATCATGCAGAAAAATATCCCTTACCTGTCCGATAGACAAAATTGCCTTCTGTCTCTGATGATGATGGAGACACCAGTTCTTCCTCAAATTCATTGGAACTAAATGAACCAGAATGATTCCTTTGCCTTGTTTTTTCCATCATAGCTGCATTAGTAGCCATGACGTGTCTCAATGAGTCATTTAGGTACCGATTCAATAAGCTGCTTTTGTATTTGGGGGGTGACACGTAATCCTCATTGGCACTTGCTTCTGGTCTCACTCCTGTTTTTATTACTGAGCTTTCAGTTTTAATCACAGTGTGGTGAACTGGTTTGTTATATCCCCCTTCATTCATATGGTTTCTTGGAGGATTTTCTCCATCTGAAAACAAAAGAACAAAGATACAGTAATACATTGAGTATTTAATATTTAACACGAGGCTTTCTCTCCATGTTTGGTTATATTGTGATAAATATAACTAAAACTAAACAGTTACTTCAGCATTAGACACTGATTTTCATTTTCTTCTGCTTACACATTGCTCATAGTAGTTCCCATGATTCTCAGATGTTCCAGGTATTCTAAATTAATTAGCTATAGAAAAGTCTTTGAGTCTAATTTGTTCATGAGTAACAAAAGACAGCTAGAAAAAAATTGGAAAATGCCCTAACTCAATGATATGCATTTAAAAAGCTATGTGAATAGGCTGAATTATTACTATCATAACTTGAAATTTGGTTTGCCTCAACACCGCAGAATATTTAGGTACATTTGCTTAAACTGTACTCTTTTAATTGTTCTGCAAGCCATCTTTTCAAGGGAAGTGAGTAGAAATGTGAATACATTCCCACATTTTTCAAGAAATGTGAGTACAGACTGAAATTGGAACAAAGATATTTAAAATTGAGTACAGATTGAGACATACTCTTCTAAAAATTCACATACAGATTTCTGACAATGTTCTGTAGGATTTGTTCCTGTCATTGTATCTCCATGTCACAACTGTCTAAAAAAAGCACTCACAGACAGAATTAATACAAGAATTCTATTAAAAATACAGGGTACTTAAAAAAAAAATCCTGCTTTTGTTAATTTGAGTAAGAAAGAGAATTCCAGTACATCCTTTATGGAAAACAGCTGCTAGCAAAATATATCAAATAAATAAAAGTAATATTCAGTTTACCATCTAAGATATCCCACTAATCAACCCGTTAATGATGTATATTGCCATATACCTTCCACGAAGGAAAGCAACAGCCAAGTGATTTCTCATTTCTTTATACCAACAAATGTAATCAATTTTTTTCCTTTAATGCAGACTAAAGGAATGGGCTTGTAGAACGTAGTGAACAAAGAATTCTCTTTCTAGCAACAATGAAATATAATAACACACAGCCAGATTGCCACCTCGAACAACTTACACAGTCCTGCTTTGTAGGCTGCACAGTAGCTGGGAGCCAAAAGAGGCACCTAATTCACAAGAACAATAAAGGCAGATCCACTGGAGGTATTTGTGATTAAAAATTAGAGCTAACTTAGAGTATCTAACACTTTCTAAATATATTTTAATCAGTTTAAAATCGATAAAAGATCATCAACAAACCTTCAGAGCAGGAGTCATCGCTGCTGACGCTGAGTCTCTCAGCATTTCCCTGAACATATTTGTTGTACAGTTTTATTCGCAAAGCCCAGCTCAGGTCTGGCTGCCTGACAGTGTTCTTCAGGCGACGTCTTGCATTGGCAAACCAGTTTGATACCTGCATACAAATGTCTCTATTAGCTTCCCCTGAAAATTAGGCAAATCAACCAACCCATAGAGCCCTCAAGAGTTTTATGTATGCTTCAAGGGGACCACAAACAGGAGAAATATGAACAGAAGTCCACGAAATTACCACTGAGCAGAGCAGGAATCTCATACAGGAAGGCAATTTAAGGTTTCCCACCCTTCCCAAGTGTTAGCAAAACCACATTATCACAAGATTTCAATTAAGGTGGCCCAAATACCAGTTTTATATTAATTTTTTTTAAATTTTAAAGATAAAACCCTGAACTTCTAAGATGAACCTTTAACATATTACCAACTTCCTAAATTAAACTAATATCTAATATTCAGGAATTTCCTTTGATATTTACATAGGCTACAATAAAGCTATTGAACAGAAAAGACATTCTAAATTTGTATATATAAAAGCCCTTGTTTTATATATATATAAAAGCCCCAAATTCTCCCTTCACTTTAACAGAACTCTTAGTCTGATAAGCTGTGGGCATCAGGAGAGTTTTACACAGAGTACAACGTACTTTGACTCACTGCAGAAATCCACCATTTGCTCTACAGCGAAGCTGATTTTACAAACTCTTTTTGTCAGGAACAGTTTAAAATATAAGATGCAATTCCTCACAAGGTGACTACTAAACAATAATCTGCTTTGTCTTCCCATCTTCAAAGCATTTTCTAGAGTTTGACTTCGCAAAATGGGTTCATGTCAGTATCCCTCTAGCATACAGGCTCATTACAAAGTCAGGCGCAAACACAAGTATTTCACAGTGTTTTAGGCACTGAATGAGCAAAAAGGCACAGTCTACCCTTCAGTGCCAGCAGTGAAAATTAAACCACCAAATGGGATGCGTGTACTTGCAGTGACTTTGCATGAAAGCACACCTAGAAAATGCTGGCATTGATTCTACTGCAACTCAAAAAGATAGAAAATAGAAAATACTGACAACTCTATCTTTACTATGAGCAAGAGCAGAGGCAAGTGACCTACATTCTAATGATACTTGCTTAATGATAAATAAGGTGTTCAAAGTACTATTTAACCCTGGCAGGAATAAGTGCATTTTGACATGACCTCTGCAAGAAGGAGGCAGAGTAGCATCACTTGCAAAGGAGAATGTGAAGAATGTTAGCAGCCCATAGCCCTGTTCACATCTTTGTGTTGTGAACACGCACAAAGAGAAAGCCAGACTACTGTTGTCATATTCTGACCTGGGAATGATCACACCATTTAATTTACCTCAACCTGCAAAGCAAGTTCATACATGTTTTATCAATACATGCTACCCCACCTAACAGAGAGCCAAACTGTAGACCTTAGTGCTGGATTTTGGCCCTAGTTTTGTCATCTGCCTGTTGTAGCTAAGGTTACTGTATAAATCCCACAGAAATAATTGTCTAATTATTCTGGATCAATAATCTCTTCTAAAGCGATTATGAGAAAAATAAACACTATGTGCCTATAGAAAAAGCAAAGCTTTAGTTCAGAATCCCAGCTAGAACTTAGCAGTGCTGCCTTATGCCTGTCACTTTGATTTGACTTAAAATCACGTTTACATGGAACAGGGTTCCACTGAAAATACGGTGAGCACTGGATCAGTGCTCAGATGGCAAACACATAACATTACAAGCCATGTAGTTTACTATGACAGGTTAGAAAACCAAAACTGTAGCTGGCAAAGTAATTCTAAGTCTCTTCAGAGGCTACTTGCTTGTAATCTTAGTATTTACACAGTAATTTTTACAGCAAATGAGATAGGGTGGGCTGGAATCCATGCACTTTCTAATGCTGTTAGCAAAGTCACACCAGACTGCTGAGCTGAAGCAGCAGTCATCTGCTGCATGACAGTGTAATTCTGAAATTAAGTATTTAACAGTAGAGATGGATCAATCCAGCATCCCAATCAACAGCATTGCAGTTCCTGTAGCATTTTACCAAACTGACAGCTTTCCAACCTCTCACAATAAAGATTTCATTATGCTTCATTCTATTACATATTGAAATTTTTCATCAGTGAAGTGCCATTTACAGAAAAGATAGGGTAGTATTAGTGTGATTCATACATAAAAGCAATTAAATTTAGCAGGAGTGATTTCTGCATGGTACTCTTGGTTTATTTTGGGCTCATTCTTCCCATGCCATTGCTTTGCTTTCTGCATATCAATATGAAAAGATGAGTCATATTTTGTCTTATGCTATGAGAGAAGGCAATAGTAGTATTTGATCATTATTTCATAATGAGATAAATATATTGCACATTGTCCTCCTGCTCTTTATGGAGCAGATGATTTTAAATGCCATCACACATCACATACAAGACAATCAGGGGAATAGGCCCAGCCAGCAAGGATTTGTGAAAGGCAGGTTCTGCTTGACCAACCTGATTTCACCTATGACAGTGTGACCACTTAGTAGACGAGAGAAAGACTGTGGATGTGTCTACCTAGATATCAGTAAAACCTTTGACAATATTTCCCACAGCATGTCCTGGAGAAGCTGGCTGTCCATGGCTTGGATGGGTGTGCTCTTTGCTGGGCAAAAAACTGTCGGGACTGCTGGGCCCAGAGAGGGTTGGTGAATGGAGCTGCATCCACCTGGTCACTGGTCACCAGTGGTGTTCCCCAGGGCTTGGTACTGGGAGCCAGTTATGTTTAACAGCTTTATCATTGATCTGGATGAGAGGATCGAGGGCACCCTTAGTCAGTTTGCAGTGATGCCAAACTGGGTGGGAGTGTTGCTCTGCTGGAAGGTTCCACAGGGGATCTGGACAGGCTGGATCCATGGGCCAAGGCCAGAGGTTCTACAAGGCCAAGTGCCTGCCCCGGGTCACAACAATCCCTGCAGTGCCACGGGCTGGGGGAATTGGATGGAAAGATGCCCTCTGGAAAAGGATCCGAGGGTGCTGGTGGACATCAGCTGAACGTGAGCCAGCAAGTGTCAAGGTGGCCAAGAAAGCCAATGGCACAGCAATAATGTGGTGTCAGAGACTGCAATCCTTTGGCTTACGGTCTGGTTTGCATCTTAATTCGGGCAGAGGCATTTCTAACAATTTCAAGAACTGGACCATAACATGTGGCCAGCAGGACCAGGGCAGTGATTGTACCCTTGTGCTTAGCACTGGTGAGGCTGCAGCTTGAGTTCTGGGTCTAGTTCTGGGCCCTTCAATTCAGGAAGGACACTGAGGTGCTGGATAGAGTCCAGAGAAGGACAATAGAGCTGGGGAAAGGTCTGGAGCACAAGTCTGATGAGGAACAGCTGAGGGATCTGGGGGGGTTTAACTTGGAGAAAAGGAGGCTCAGGGAAGATCTTATTGCTCTTTACAACTACCTGAAAGGAGGTTGTGGGTGGGGTGTCAGTCTGTTTTCCCAAGTGACAAGTGATAGGACAAGAGGAAATGGCCTCAAATTGAATCAGGGGAGGTTTAGATTGGATATCAGGAAAAATTTCTTTACAGAAAGGGTTGCCAGGCATTGGAACAGGCTGCCCAGTGAAAGTTACCATGGTTGAGTCACTGTCCCTGGAGGTATTCAAAAGAAATGTGGACAGGGTGCTTAGGGACATGGTTTGGCAGTGGACTTGCCAGTGCTGGGTTAACGGTTGGGCTCAATGATTATAAAGGTCTTTTCCAAACTAAATGACTCTATCATGCTGAAAGAACCTCAAGCCAGCTTTTAGAAGAGAAACCTTTAACTAAAGCAAGGAGCAGCAAACTCACTCTAGAAACTCTTATCCCAAATGCAATTACAACAAGGTCCATTAAAGCTTCAAAAGAAAGGAAAGTTAGTCAAACCCATTTAAGAGATTTTTAGACTTAATCTATAATGGGGTAATCTCTAGCTGCTTTCCAGCTTTTGGGCACTGGTGCATGTTGCTGGAAAATCCTGATTTCTAAGACATCATGAGAGTCAACACCTCCCTCACTCTTCAGTCTTGGACAGCCTCCAGGTGTGTGGACTGGACCAGTCAGCACGCTCACCCTGACCTCCATCTGCCTCCTTCAAAGACAACAACAGTTTTACCACTCATTTCAACCAGGCCCAAATCTTACATTGTCAATCCATGTGGTCTTTAAAAACCTGCCTGTCCACTGCTGTAGGTCCCACTCACAAAGAGTGCCAGTTTGCAACACACTTACCTAAACCATTACAAAAAGGAACAAGCAAAGCTGCCAAAAATGCTCAACCTTTCCCATGGTCCCAAGCTGCGCTACTGTGATCTCCAAAAATAACTTTAAAAATACAACAAAAAATTATTTAGATAAAAGCCAGTGGGAAAGTCTTTGTCACATAAACCTCCCAAGAAGTAAGTATCTTGAAAAAACACATGATGAAACTCACTATTCTTGTAAAGTAACAATCCTGTAGTTCTTTGAGAAGTAAAAAGACAAAATCCAAGGGGAACGATAATAGATGTGCTTTCCAGCATTCATTTTTTTACAGCAGTTCAGTTGTTCTCTAAGAGCATCAGGTACTTATATCAGCATCATGAAATATTGACCCTCTGGCTTTACTTCTGAAGACACATCTTCAATTTTATTGTAATTTGTTCTGCTTCAGTGCTTAACAGCAGCCAAACTTTCAGAAAGAGAACAGACATCAAGTGATTCACCTCCTCCAGTAATCCAGATATGCCTTTATAAATCTGAACATTATTAAATCCATAGCAGCACATGACTGATATACAAATCTTTGTATTGAAAAACCTTCTTTCCAACAATACACATATTCATATTTCTTTCTGGAAGGAATATACTGCCATTTTTCTTTTTTATTTCACAAGAACATCTAAACCAAAATTTAAAATAAAATAAATCAAACACTATGGTAATAATACAAATGAAAATGTAGCATATTAATAGGACAAGTTATTGGATTCTGAATTGGAATCTAATTGGAGTAAAATATAAAATGCCTTTTCAAACGATATTGCTTTTTTGGTTTCCTGCTTTGGCAGTTGTGGAAGTAGAAAACTTTGGACTGCTGGACTGAAATCTGCAATAACATTTGCCTTGAGGACTCCCAAAGACCTTGTTGGCCTGCACAGGAGTAAGTTAGCCCAGAATTTGCCCCAGGTTTTGCTGCTACTACTTAAGAAACAAGATGATTTATGATTCCTGCAAAATCCTACCTCCTTGAAAGAGTCTGACTTTTCTTCAGCACTGCAGTCAGACATGCATCTGGAAAAGTCCCCTCGCTGTCCCACTGCACCCAAGAACAGCGGGGTAGGCCAACGTATTAGTAAAGTAGAACAAATTAATTTAAAATCAGCCAACTGAGTGATAGAAAAACTAGTGAAAATAAAGCTGTGGAAGATTTGACATGCAGATACAAAAGTTATTAGTCATTAGCATGTCATTAGTTTGTCCTAATAACAAAAGTAAAAAAAAAAACAGGGCTGGATGTTCACCTCTTTGTCTCACAGAAGAATTGGTTTTATCTATACCATGTACTAAAAAAAGCTCCTTTGGATAGATGGTACATATTGGAATAAGGTTCGTTAGATGAAAGAAAAGCACAGGGAGGAGAGTATGATCAAAGCACAGGGAGGGGAGTATTACATCTGTATGATCAAAATTACTGTGACCACCATCATCTTCCAGGCAGCTGCTGAAGACCTTTTCCAAGGTCGTCAGTCA
Source organism: Camarhynchus parvulus (assembly GCF_901933205.1). Classification (NCBI taxonomy): domain Eukaryota; kingdom Metazoa; phylum Chordata; class Aves; order Passeriformes; family Thraupidae; genus Camarhynchus; species Camarhynchus parvulus. Next base: position 16,390,847 of record NC_044572.1, on the reverse strand, counting down.
GGTGAAAAACAAAAAAACACCCCAACCATTCATTCCCTAAATGGGATTTGTCAGAAACTCAGAAACTCAAAGGGATATTCAACAGTAACTTTTGCCTTTCCTATGGCTTGTGACGACAAGGTGTCAGCACGCGAGGGATGCTGGGGAGAGGCAGCAGCTGTCAGCAGACAACAGCCTCCACAGGAGGGGAAAGCTGTGGGAGCAAACACCACGGGACAACACTGAGAAATGTAAAAAGTGTAGGAAATATGAGACAGGTCAGCGAATGTGAAGGCCTTTAACCCAGAGGAAACATCATACACTGATTCCTGGTTCTCCAGTGATGGCCAACAATATTACTAGATTAGAAGAACAATTTATAGGCAACCCTGGTTGATTCTTTTGCAAAGTGCCCCTCCTGGGACAGAAGCAAAACTTTCCAACAGACCCACAGCCCAGTCCCAAACCTCCTCTTGGTAACACCACTCATCTGAAAGAGCACAGCCTTCAGGAAAGCTATTTCAGATGTACCCAGTGTGACTGGGACCACACCCTGCCATACTCTCTCTCACTCTTAGAGAACAAAAATTTTGAACTGAATTACAATCTGGTTCTTTCTGAGCATCAAAAAAGTAGGGTGTAGGGTGTAGGGTGTGTGTTGTTTAGCTCTTTGTGGCTCAGGAATTACTGCTGGTGCCAGACATATGTATTTACATCTCATACAGATGCTATTGAATTCCTGGATTAAAAGAGCGTTGCACAAAAAAGATGAAAAAAACACCTGGGATTTCTCTTTGATGTTGTGCTTCTGTAAATGAAGATAGATATGGCTGTTTGCACAGTTCTTTCAAATATTACAGTTCATAGAAACAAAACTGGTCAAATTCACCTTCAGCGTAAATCCACTAGAGCCACAGGGCTCTAACAGAACTAAAAGCAGCCCTCCCTGGTTCTTTTTAATTTTATTCTACACTTTATGTAGATCATAAAACTCTGTGGAGAAGTGGCCATGGCTCACTTGATGCTTTTATAAAGGCTAACACTTCTCATCCCCATCAGGATTTATCAAAGCTGCCACGAGAGAAATCCTGCAAAACCCCACCAGTTCTTTTCCCTTTGCTGTTTACTCTGAGGCATTTTTAAAAGAACAGCAGAACTCCTCAAGATGTCACTAATGTGAAAGTGTCCCAACACATATTATGGATATATGTTTTAAATCTCATGTAAAAATATAGGGGTATTCTAAGGGCCATAGTCCAATAAAATACTCCTATTGAATTGAGCCATTGAAGGGATAGTGTTTATGTAATCATAGTTTAAACCTTTCATGTCTATTTTTTAAAAGCAAGAGAAGTTGTTTTAACTATATCTTCCAGTTATAACTGGCATTTTCTGAGACATTAATATTATTTTTGTCAAAGCTATAGTGTTTTTCCTAGTGCAATAGTTTCATAGTGAGGTACTGAAGTGTAAAAATTTCCCATTTTGCCATTACTAGAACTGAAATTCATAGTACAGGTTTTTTGTTTTTTTTTTGAAGGGGCACTCAAAATAATAAAGCTGAATTACCACCTGTTTTTTTCTAATACTTTAGGTTACTTTGATCTCTTTGTGCTTTTTGCAAAGTGACACATAATGTGTTAGGCAGAGTGATGAGGACCCAATCCTGCAAACACATGGGTTTCATTTTACACACCTAGCAGTAGCTTGCAGTAAGGAAATTAGATTATTCACAATGCATAAATCTTTGCAGCATCCAGACTTGAGATAGCATCACTTGGCAACTGATAGCGTTTAACCACATATTTCAGTAGAGTACCAGATGGCAAAGAGAACAAAGAAGTGAGATTTATAAACATTTGCAGCAACATTTATACCTCTTACAGCAAAACTGCCAGGCACTTCAGGGGAGAATTACCTGAGAGCAAAACAATTACTCCCCATGTCTAACTATATTACAATGATAATTCCTGCAAGACTGTGTGTGCTGAGCCAGTGCACACAGTGTGTATGGTAACGCTGATGTCTGTGCAACAGGTGATGACAATGATTATCAGAACAATAGAACAGTTTCCATCCTACCCCCTTTTCAAAAGGGAAGAGTAGTTCCCTGAAATTTCCTTAACAATTTCTATCCTGTGCTGAATTCTCCCATGACTGATATTTTTTACTTGAGAATTTTTAAACACTAAGCAAAAATATTTTCATTGTATTTATGAATGAGATGAAAGGATGAGGGCATCTATTCCTAGGAGTGCGAGCACACACTTTTTGCTGATCGTCTTTAGCAGTTCTCCAGCCACGATAGCTAAGATATGGCAATTCTTGTTTGAGAGAGACAGTGGGGAGCTGGAGTGGGGAGCCCAGGGAAGAGTTGAAGAAGGATGTGCACAGAACCCTGGTCTTGCTGGCTGCACCGATGCTCCCCGATACCCAGCACTGTCCTTTGCTCAGCTCACAGAGGAGCTTTGGCAGATGCTGTCCCCATCCCTCCCGTCCATGAAACGCCTCGGAGTGGCTTTTAGAGGTGGGGGGTAAGGGGTTCCCTTCCTTACCTGCACCAGGGTCATCTGGGAGCCGAGGGCCAGCAGAATCTTCTCCGTCTTGGTGGGGTATGGGTTGTCGCGGTGCTTGTAGAGCCACTGCTTGAGCGGCCGCGCCATGTCCTGCAGCGCCTGCCGCTTGTGCCGCACCTTCCCGCCGCTCTGCCGCGCCCTGCCGCGGAGAAGGGGCGCTGAGGAGCGGAGCGGCGGGACACCTGCCCGCTGCCCGTGCCCGGCCCCGGGCCCTGCCCGTTGCCCGCCTGCCCCGGGCTCCCCTGCGCGGGCGCGGTAGATGCGCCCCGTCCGAGGGGGGACCCAGCTCGGGGTACCCAACCCCGGAGAAGCCGAGCCCGGTCCTCGCGGGGTGTTCGAGGATTTCCACAGCCACAACCCTCGGCCCAGACGATAGCTCAAGAGAAGGTGATGCCAGCAGCTCCCCGAACTCCCCGTGCAGGGTCTGGGCCAGCGGACTCGGAGCTGGTGAATGGCCGCGGTGATGCTGCGGGCCCGGGCGGCGGCCCCGCGGGGATTTCAGCGGGGCCAGGGCTCCGCCGGTGCGAGTGTCCCGATGTTTTCGGTGCTCGGCACCTGACCGGAGTGTGGCCGGTCTGTCTACAGAGGGGCTTTCCAGCGCGGCCAGGCCGCACCTCGCACGGCCGGCCGCGCATCCCGCAGCTGCGGTGCGCGTTACCCCGGGGCCAGCCCAGCCTGATTTCCTCGCCCGGGGTTATTTCCCGCTGACGCTCAAGAGTTACCCGGGGCACCGAGCAGCTCCTGGATCATTTGCCCCCTCGGAGCCGGCGGCGAGCGGTGCTCCTGGAGGAGCTGGCATGCCGCTCCCAATGCCGCCGGCAGCGACGCGAGGCAGCCCGCAAAGCCCCGCGCCTGCCGAGTAACAGCGAATGCCGGGGGAACGAAACCCGGGTTCCAATTAAAAAAAAAAAAAAGTTCCTTTGTAAATAAAGGCCTACAATAAAAAGTGAGTGAACAAGATCGGAGGAGTGCTAAGCAAAGCCCGGAGTAGGGCTGGGGCCGGCGGCAGCGCTGCGGGGCGAGGGGGCTCCGGGCGGCGCTGGGCGCCGCTGGCGGCGGCAGGGGGCGCCCCGGGGCCGGGCTGGGCCGCGCCGCCGCCTCGCCGGGTCCCGCGGCTGCCCCGGGATCGGCCGCAACATCCCGGTGACACAACACACACCTGCGTCCTGTGCGCCAGCAGCGCCGGTAAAACTGCGAGCTGATGCAATCGCTACGGTGGAAATTGGTCACTACAAGCAACTCCCCCGGACTCCGCGGTTTCGCAGCCGCCTGACTGTGCTCCTCGATCTTTACTTTGTAACGCGGACCCGAAATGTCTGGTCAGCGCACGGCAGTTCAACCCTCCGAGCTACGGCTGTCAACACGCCGGAGCTCGCACGTCCTCTCATCACCTATTATTTCACCTGTTCCAGCATCAAAAAAACCAAAACAAAACAAAAAACCTGCCCCCCCCAAAAAAAGCAACAAACCAAAAAAAACACCCCCCAAAAACCGGCTTCGGGCGGCTTAGCCTCAGCTGCCGTTTTAGCAAACCCGATCCTAATATCAGTTATCCAGCCCTCGACTGGCACCGCGCTAGTCCGATCTAAATCCCATCCCGGTAACGCACGGACAGCGCAGCTCCTTCCCGCCCGTTCGCTCGGCGCGCGGCGAGCCCGCGGGGACGGCGGAACAAGTGCCGGGGCCGCGCCGTGCCCGCCGCCCCAGCCCCGCTGCCACGGCACTGCCGGCGGGGATCGGCCGCGCCGCCGCCTCGGCCCCCAGGTCTCACACGTCCCGCCTGGCGCCTCCGTTTTGGAGACTTTAATCAGATGAAGCGCCCGAGCAAGCCGGTGGAGCCCCGGTGTTCCCGGTTTGCTTCTGTTCGGAGGCAGAGGGGGAGGTCAAGCACAGCCGGATAGGAGCGCTCTGTCTGGTACATTGCAGCCCAATCGGACGCCCCTGCATCACCTATTGCCGGAATTTCCCACCGTAGCTGTGGAATGAGAATCCCAGAAAATACGAACCCGGGGCCGCGGGCAAAGACCCAGCTAGAAACCCATCTCACAACCCCAAATCGGCGACGCGGCGGCCGGGAGCGCAGGGCCGCCCCCGAAGCCGGTGCGCGGCGCGGAGACGAGCGCACGGCATACCCCGTCCGCCGGTTGCGCAGGCTGAGGCTCTCCTTGATGGACGGGCTGTCGGGGAGCAGCACCTCGGCGTGGTGCGGGCCCTCCACCACTCCCACGTAGGACCGGCCGCTCCGCTCCCGCTCCTTGGCGTCCTCCTCGAAAAGCACCTGGCCGCTGAGCTTGCTGAAGACGATGGTGTTCATGGTGGGGGGCTGGGGGCCGCCGTCGTGCTGGCCGCCGGCTCCGAGGTGCGGGGGCTCGCTGTGCGCTGCGGGGAGGCGGCAGCGGTCACCGGGCAGCCGCGCCGAACCGCCGAGACCCGCCCGGCGCGACCGGCGGGGGGGCAGCGCGGAGGCACCGGGCGCCGCCTGCCCACCCACGGTGGGGGGAGGCAGCCCGCCCCTCCCACGGCCCGGCCCGCTCTCACGGCCCCCCCACCAACCCCGGTCCGCTTCCTCGGCCCGGCCCGCTCCCACGGCCCGGCCCGCTCCCACTCGCACCTCGCCGCCAGCCTCCGCCGCGCTCTTCGCTCTGTGTCGCAACAGTTCGGAGCGCGGGTTTTCTGTCGGCTTTGGTGTTTCTGTCTCGCTTGCTCTCTCTCTCTCACTCCTTTTTCCCCCCCTTTTCCCTTCCCTTTTCCTCCCTTCCCCTCCCCCGGAATGATTTTCTCCTTCCCCCTCCCCGAACGGGGAGGGAAACAAATTGTTTTTAACGACCACCAAATGCGCAGAGCCGGCGCCCGGAGGCATCGCCGCCGCGCAGCCACTCACACTGTAGGGACTGCCGCTCCCCTTGGCCGGGGGGAGTCACGGCTGGCCAGGGGACCCCGGCAGCCCCTGCCAGGACACGGCTCCTCCCGGGCAGAGCGGCGTCGAGGGGCGGGAGGAGTCCGGCCAGGGGCATCTGAGGGTACGGCAGTGCACGGCTGGGCAGCTCACCGTCTGTATGGGGGAGCCTCCCGGGGAAGGCGGCTGAGGACACCGGCTGATGTCACGCTGACCGCAGGAGAGACCCCCGTCGGGGGCGCGAGGCGTAGCCACAGCCCCGTGCCACTCATTAACACCGGTGTTTAATGATGCCATGCCAGGAACCGTCTCCCACCACGCTTCCCCGTCTTCTCTTGTGAGTCGTGTGTCCCCCCTGCAAGCCCAAGGGCTGTAAATTAGCCCGCAGTCCAAGCCAGGAGACAGCCCGCTGCCTTTAGCATCCCGGGCGCGCTCCCGCAGAGACACGATGCTCAGCTACCGGCCGTGCCTACGGTCGCCCCCTGCCCGCTCCCACGGGTGTGCCCCTGTTCCCCCGGCCCCGCCGCTCCGCACCCCCTGCACCCCCGCAGCCCTGCGGAGCAGCAGCCCCGGCCCGCCGGGCTCAACGCTTTGGTTTTCTGCGCGCAGGAACGAAGAAGATGGCCACAGTCAATATTTACAAGGATGTAATTCAGACGGTATTTGACCGCCGCGGGTGAACGGGAGCAGCCGTCTGCGCCGGCGGGCCCGGCGGGACGTGCGCGGCGCGGATCCCCCGTGCGGGCACCAGCCGCGACTCCCGCTCTCCATGGCACCTCTCTGTCCCTGTCCTTGTTCCCGCAAGCGTGGCCCCAAAGTACCTGAGCCTGCATACCGCTACCACTCGTATCCCCCGCCCGCTCCATCAGCCTGGCCTTTCCCTCCCGTTTCCCTGGGCTGCAGAGCCAGCGCGGAGGGTGCGCGGATCTCCGCTGGCTCGGCGCTGCGGCGGTGGGGACGGAGGGGGCAACATGCGGCGCTCTGCGGACCGACCCCGGGGCTCAGCCGCCGTGGGGTCCTTGTGGGGCTCACCGCCATCCCGTCACCCCGCCGCCACGGCTGCGTGACGTCACGGCCGCTATCGGTGACGTCACACAGCCACAGGCATTGGTGAAAGGGTTCCTGGAAGAGGGGCAGCTTGGCGTCGGGATTCACCGACCCGACTGTAATTTCTCCATTTGCTGATGGGAAGCAGGGAGGAGGCTGGGGAAGGGCAATGCATTGAAGATGCCCCGATGTCCAGGGAGAAAAATTACTGTCCCCAAAATGGGGAGGAAAAGACACCGAACAACTTGCTGCCAGTCCCCTGCTGAGAAAACAGAAGGTCCAAAAATGTAAATAACCACGTGAATGCTCCTGTGCAGGCTGTGCATCCTGCACTTCCACAGACTTCTGGGCAAAGCCCTGGGAAGGCTGTCCCTCAGGACATGACTTGGCCAGAGCATGCAGGAGCCACTGGGGGAGAAGCAGGCACGGGGGAGCAGTGTGGGGCAAATGCCTTCTGATAGAGTGAGCTAACATGCTGATTAGGAGCTTCATGCAAAACATGCAGCTCTGATCATTACAATGCTCAGATGAACAGCTTATGACATATAAGCATAGTTATAATTATGTCACAGCAAAAGGAGTCTTAGAAAGTGACAGGTTTGACCAAAATCAAGCTCCCACGGGAAGGTGATCTCAGTCATTCACAGTCTCAGACAATTGTTTGCTCTGTTGTCATCCCAGTCCCCCCTCCAAACCCCTCTAGCACAGCAGGGGTGATCCTCTCTGCTAGGTCAGGCACAGGTTCTGGTCCCCAGAGCCTGAGGGGAGGTGCAGATGGGGCATGGCATGTTCCTGTGGGCCCTGCAGGCTGAGGCAGGCTCTGGAGAAGGGGCAATCCATGCACTGGCAGGGTACTGAGCAAGTGCCCCTGGAAGAGCCTTCCCTCTGTCTGTCCACCGTGGTGGAATGCATGCTCATTCCCTGTGTGGTGACTCAGGAGGATCTGGGAAGGCAAGAATATTCCTTCCCTGTGGCCACTGATGTTGGTGCTGCCTGGGTATGGGCTTGGAGGATCGCTGCACTTGCAGGGTATGTGGCTGTCCTCAAGGACATGAGGGGTCCCCAGGAGTGGTGGAAATGTGCACCGCTCACCTGCCTGCCCGTCCAGAGCTGGGCTGGCACGGGCAGCCAGGGCAGCAGGTCACTGAGGGCCTGGCAGATCCCACACCCACACTCAGAATAAATCACAGCAGCAAGAGCTGAGGGCAGAAATCACCATTTGGAAAGCGGTTCTGGAACAAAACAAAAGCGTGTGTGGGGCAGGCTTTACCAAACGTGGTGAGGCAGTGGCAGGAGCAGTTGGCACTGCGGCGCCTCACAAGCCTCTAAAGCAGTGAGATCTCCCAAATCATCACATGTAAATCTCACACACGCCCGCCCCCTCCATATTTTATTACATAGATCACAGTTGGAAAGCTTAAATGAAAACAGTGTTTCTATTTCCAGAGCTTGTTTAACATCGTGAATGTGATACAAACTGTGGGCTTCATGTTTTTAATTAAGGTTTCTTACCCTTCCATGCACGGAAAAAGAAGTCAACAGTTGCTGGCCGCATACCGCAGCCTGCAGCCGGCTCCCTTGAGGATGCAGCACCGGCTGATGGGAGCTCTGTGGCTCCCCTGCATCCCACAGTGGGACAGGAGCCCGGGGCACAGCAGGACTTCAGGCACCTGCCAGGCTGGACCTGCAAAAAACTCCCTGCCGCTCTTTGCAGCACCCCTTTATTGGCCCATGCTTGTGTGCCGGCTCCAGACAGCTGGTAGGCCAGGCTGGCATGCCAAAAAAGGGGCAGCAAGGCACATTTCCAAGGGATATCGTGCAGAAAGAGCCTAAAAGCGGTGCTTTGGGTCTTAATGTGTCCCACTGGAGGAGCCAGGAAAAAATCAACTGTGCTGTCAAGCCGAGAGGAGAATTTGCTCCTGAGGCTGCAAGTGATGGAGCTCCTCAGTGCCAGTGCTGCTCCAGCCCGTGGAGAGGCTACACCCCAGCCCTTGGAGAGGCTACACCCCAGCCCTGCTGCCTGGCGTGGGCAGCCATACCACAGATGGCACCACTGGCGCTGGCTGTGAGTGCTGCTCTGCCTGCTTCCCCCTTCTCCAGCCATGAGGGGGAAAACCCAAAACCAGTTCAGTAGGGTTCCATCTATGCTCCTAAATACAGTTCTTGTTTCCAGTGTCCACTTCCAGCAAAATGCTGTTTTTGTCTGTTGTTCTGGTTACTTTTCTATGCTATCAGCAAACATTTAATTGGTGTTACATTTTCACAGCTCCTCCCTCCAGCTGCAGATTCCTTCACAGTAAACATATATGTTTGAAATTCAAAGAATTTCCTCATATTCCCGGAAATCTCTGTGCTATGGCAAGTTGGGTGGCTAAATAACTATGGCCATGTACGTTGAAAGGCCTGAAGTTGTGTAGGAGAGAAATTGTTTAGGATTATGGTGAATGGGGTGTTACCCAAACTACAGAATAGCCACACTGGCAGGTAAAGCAGTTGCAGAGATCTGTTGCCATCTCTCACAGCAGTTGGATCACTGCTGACCAAAGTCCTGAGGCGCATATAGACACAGATGAATGCACCAAACCACGTTGGCTAAAAGGGGTTTTGTCTGCTTCTGCAAGGAGCCAGAGATGGCAGAGTAGCTTTAGAATGGGCTCCTCGTGCTCAGTCTGGTAGCTCCCCGATCACTGGAATAAGATAATGTAGGGATGAAATTAAATCTTGTAATGATGAGTTTTGTTAAGTAGAATCCTAAGAAAGGAAGAACTGCCTGTTCTGAAGACTCTGCTGGACCAGTTTCTACAACACCCACTGTCTTAGAGCAAGGAGGGTCTCAGTGCTCCATCCTTGGTATCAGTGAGGTCATCATGCTGAGCATACAACATCTGGGAGGGGATGCATAAATTCTAATCTAGTGGCCCAATTATGTTGTGCCAAATTATTCTGGACTCCTAGAAAGCAGAGATAGGTTCTGAAGTTGACACCTGATTTTTGCATGCAAAAAGCTGTGGAGAAATGAGCTTTAGGAGATTTCTCAACAAGACTGAAGGAGCACTTGAAAGACAGTATGCGTGTTTATTTCTTTTCTTTATGGATATTTGGTTTGGATTAACTGCTAAGAGGGTGTGTTGGAATAATGTATGCAGGAAGGAAACACATCAGTGTCATCTGTGACCATCCCTAAAGCAGCTTTAGCGCTGGTGCTGCAGCAGGTAATATTGTCAAACTGCAGGGCCAGAAACTGTGGGTATCTCTGTGAGCAACAGTAGCGCAAAGGTGAAGTGAGGTTGCTGTCAAGAGGGTGTTCTGAAACCTGGCTGATGTGACCATTAATCAAACCCTGGTTTCAATTCCAAATAAAGTATGACTGGACTGAGATAAAATGATAGACTGTAGCTCCAGGCTAGCATTCAGCACAACTCAGGTATTTCTTTACTGTGTGCACCTGGGAAGGATGTCCACCAAGAGAGCTGGTCTGCTGTCTGCAGGCTGCTGAATGCTGCAGAAAGGTGGACCAGACATCACCTGATGGGAAAGCCAAAAAACAAGACCTGTACAAATGCAGGAGATGACCTTGTGTGAAGGTCCAGTTCTTGCCTTCCACAAATCAGGAAGTTTTGCATGGTGTTTGTGCTTGGAAAAGAGTAAGTTGAGGGCATGGGCTGGTTTGTAGAGTTGGCTTGTGCTACAACATGTAATAGTGCAAGGAGAAGTGGCCAGGGTGCTTCAGCTGCAGGAAGAGGTTACCCATAAAGCTGAGCATGGCTTTAGTCATGGCTGCCAGGTGTGGTGGGGCTGAGACCACTCTGAAGTCAGGGAGCTGGTCTTGCAAACCAGGAGGGGACGTGTGCCTTTTCTGAAGCTGCAGCTGGCCCCTGTTTCTTTTAGGAACCACAGGGTCCTACGGGTGGCCTCCCTGATCACACCCTCAAACTGGGGCTAGTGGCAGCAAGAAGCCTCAGACAAACTGCAGACTTGGAAGCCCCAACACGTAGCTGTTGCTTTATCTGGAAGGGTGGAAGACCCAGTTCTGTTCTATGTATGTGCTTTGTCGTAACAATTAATAAGCAAAACCAAAAAAAGGTCTCCAAACAAGGATCTCAGTTATTTCTACTTCCATCTGAACACATCCCCAAAGAGTCAGAAAAACAATCTCCCAGCTTGTGCTCAAGGTCTTTATTTTTTCTCACTTCTCTGCACCACCTCCATTTTTTATTGCATTTTTTAGGTTTCCATCCCCTTGGGCCATGTAAAACAAAACTCCTTCCATAAGGCCTCTGCTGTGCATCAGCTGCTGTGTGCAGTGGGCACGGGGAGGAGGAGGAGGGCCATGGTGTTTGCAGGAGATGTGTTTTCCCAGCAGCCCATAGCTCAGGCTCAGCTGGGGCTCTGTGACCAGCCACAAGGGCAAAAGGGCTCCAGAGAGGGGCCAGGAGGTTTCCCTGGGAATGGAAATGGTGTGTAATGCAGTGGTAATTGGGAGGAAGCGTGGTCAGCAGGAGAAGCTCTGCAGTTTGGCCTGGGACAGAGTCATTGTCTCAAGATCAAGCCTCTTGTTTATTTAGCTTCATTTATGTGTGTGAGCATTTTGTGCTTAGGATCCAGGTGGGGTCTGTGTGTGCCTCATTGGAGACTCCACTCAGGGCACTTGTGGTCTCCCTGGTTTCTTTAGTTCTGTGCTTTCTGTGGAGCCGAGCTGTGAGGGTTGCTCCAGTCTGTACCATTGCCCCTCAGCTAGAGCTTTTTGCTTTAACCCCAAGGAATACAAAGCCAGAGACTCAAGCCTTAAATACATACACGAGCTCCTTTATTCTGTAAAGAAAAACAACAGCAGTTCAAACGTCCCCAAGGCATATTACCCATTACATGTGTAATGTATCAATATAATCAAAATTAGTAATTTTGCTATGCTTTATACATTTTATTCATTTAACTGAGCTTTAAATTCTGTACTTAATATTCTCAGAGCAAAATCACATCTTTGGTGTCTGTACTGGCTTGGGAGTGACTCAGTTCCATTTGATGTAGTATCTCAGATGGGTAATGTCTGTCCTACATTTGGAAAATGAATGTGGATTTGTTTGGATTTAACATTAACGGTGCAGGTCACATCGCAAAAATCACTGCTCTGAAAAGTTAAGTATAAATGCTGAACAGTTGATAACAATAATAATCATAAATCTAATTTTTCTTCAGCCACCTGTGCAAAAATAAACACACCACGCTGTGTTATTGAATTCCCTGCTTTTTATGCCTGTTCTCTCATCTAGATCCACTGGAGAGCATAAAGTCAGGCAATTTTGCCACCAATATCCTTCAGTATAACAGATAGAGAGGTCTATCCATAACCTGACATTATCTGCACAATGGTTCAAACCACGATGAATTATTGCTCAAACTTGTCTTTTTTGGGCAGGAAGAGAGGAGGATATGCACATGTGTGAGAGCAAAGGTAGTGCAGTAATGTGCAAGGACACTGGGATTGATGTGGTGTCTGCCTGGGACTCATCCTCAGGGACCTAATTCATCCACCAGCCCCAACTCTTGAGCATCTCCAAATATCCAAAAATGTCAACCAGCCCAGCAAGGCCGGGAGAAATGAGTGGGCTGAGGGGATGGAGGGGGCAGCTGTGAGGGTCTGACTCCCTTCCCTACTTGAGCTGCATGCAGTTTTGTGTGACCTCGAGGATTTCACAATCCCCATGCTTCTCTTCTGCAGCTGTAAGACAGGAATAATAACGCTTCCTCCCCTTTCTCTGCTTCCTACTCTGCTTTTGGCACACTGCTAATACAAGAGGGCTTGATCTCAGTTGGAATCTATCACTGCTACTGACATGTTAATAATACCAGTAGAAATGTTTCCTCTTTCCTTTGTACTGACAGAGCTCTGCACGGGGCAGCAGCTCCCAACGCGTCAGCCCAGTGCGTATTCACTTTCAACCCCAAATCTGAGGCGTTTTCCGGACACAAGACAGAGAGGATGCAAGATTCAGGCTGACTTTTAGGATTTTAAACAGGGAGTAGTCATAACAAGCTTCAGTTTGATGGTCCTCCAGTTATTGCATAAACCTCTGAATTATCCTCAGCCTCTTGGCTGCCTGCACAGCGTTAAACCTCGTGCGGTTGAGTCAGGGTTTCGGTGATTTTCTGTCTAGAAGCTCCTCTGGTAGTTATCGGGTCCTGGAGAGGACAGGGAGACTCGGAGTGCGTTGCCTTGGAAACACGGATGTGATCGAGGGGATTTTGTGTCTTGAAGGAAAACCCCAAAGTTAGTGCCAGTTTCTACAAAGACTGTGTGGAGTCAGGCACCCGGAGCTGCCTGGGGAGAGCTTCCCCTGGGACACAGGATCCTGCTCTCTCTGGCTCTGCTTGGGACACCCGCAAAGGAAGCCTGAGAAAATCTAAAGATAAAATAAGGTTGAGGGAAGATTCTTCTAAAGATGGCTTGTAATGAATGTTTTTGGCCTGAGTTTGAAAATCTCCTTTCTCATTGCTTGCAGTCATACAAAAACATCTCCCTAGCTGCTATAGCTCTTACATAATTGATAATTTATAAATCTCCAATGATTTAGAAGTTTCCTGAAAGTTGTCCAGTAACAATAAATATGTTTGTTCAAGAAGATCAAAAAGTCAGGCCAATCATATTAATCTGTTTAACCAGTCCTGATAGCTGTATTATCTCCTTTTTAGCAGAACTGAGGTTCAACCTCTGTAAATAGCTGTAAAATACACAAATGCTATTTTAGCAGAGGCTAAAGACAGAGACTCAAGATGCAATTTGGCTTTGATAGCTTCTGCAAGCCTCAAATGTGGATACCCAAGGAGAGGCAAAAAAACTCACACTCTGTCTGTGCTTTCCTGCCTGTGTACAGAATAGATGGATTCTGCAGGGTGCAAAACATGAGGTGCAGCAGCATAACTCATGTACACACTGTTACTATTTAATATTGGTGAGGCTGAGGCATGCAAGCCAGCAAAGGAAATAGCTGGCACATCTTCATTAATTCCTTCTGGTTCTAAAGTAAGTAGTTTTCAGGAAATAATTCTCCAGGACCTTGGCTACACACACAGCGTATTTATTCAGAGTTGGCAGGGGCACCAGAAAACATATAGTTCATAGAGCCCTCATTTCTTTGGATCCCAAAGGTGTTTATCAAAAATGATTTTTGGACAGATTAGAGCCACACACATGCACAGAACCATGCCTATGACAGTCGCTGTGTCTCCAAGCACTTTAGGTTTAATCATAACCCCAATCCACCCTTTGAATAAACTTCAGAAATTCCCCGATGGCATTAAGGGTTATTTTGAGAATGAGGAGACATCCACCTTAGCTTGGCAAGTGAATATTGGCTTCACAGGTTTTTTTTTTTCCTCCAAGTTACTTGAATATAACTATTATACTTTCTTCTGAATTGTAACTATTTGACTTGTGACCTCACAGATACTTTACTTGTTGCTTTGAGATCTAGCCGTGACTAAACCCAGAAATTTAGATATATATCCAGACTTTTTTATCTGAAAAATAGACTGAAAATCTTGAATATCAGTGTCTCTCATGAGATGTCCTGATTTCATGCATTACAACAGGGCCAGAAATAACACAAGAACAGCTTTTCTCACAGTATTTCAGTAGTTCTTTCTGGCCATTGCCAAAAGCAGGATGTGAAGACATGCACGAACATTAAAGCAAACTCTTATTGGAATAGTTCAAGTTCCTTCTGCATTGTGGTAAGAATTCGTGTCAATTTTCATTCTATTCAGACTATTTCAACCCTTTCAGTACTTCAAAAATCCATCACTGTTTTTTCTTAATAAATCATTCTGCTAGCTTAAATGTGATTTGTGGGTTTTCATGTTTTTTCCTTTTTCTTTTTAAACACAGGCCAAGGATATGACAAAGTGCTCAGACCCAAATTACACATTTGATTGTACACATAATGTTGGCTATTCCACTGGCTATCCCATTGACTTTGCAAGAATTCCTCATTGGTGAAATTTTAATCCTCCAGTAAGTGTTCGCAGGATTAGGATGGAAGGTGCCCCAGGATGCCCAGGGAAAGACTGCAGCTGCCATCAGTGAGGATGTGCCCCAGGGACAGGGACAGATTCAGTTTCAGGTTTGCATAATTAAACTGCTTCCTTCAAAGCTTCCAGCAGACTCAGGTGCTGGTCACCTCAGAGTCTTTCCACAAAGTAGAGGAATGCTCTGAAGTTAACTGCTTCAGCTGGGAGTGAGTGCAAGCACAAAGCAGAGCTGTATCCTCCTCCTGGGATGGGCACAGACTGACAGCCGTGGCAGGGATGGGGCAGTATTGCTGTGCCTGGGCAGTATTGCAGCTCTGCCCTGAGGTGTTCCTGCCCTTTCAGAGTGATGGGATCCACATGTTCTGTGCCACAGGGCAGGCTGTGCTCTCCTGGAGAGGGGCTCTCCAGCCTCTCTGGATCTGTGGTGGCATCAGGTGAGGTCACAAATCTCTCTGCAGAGCAAGGTTTTCCAGATGTCTGAGCATGGGTGCTTCCCAGGGCACAGAGGAGATCAGCTAAGCCCTTTGGACTTTACCTTCTCCAGCAGGTATATCCCAGCCTGTCTTAGCAGACTGGTGCATCCCTTACTTGCCTTTATTTTCTCTTCACTGATTCAGTAAGGAGAGGACTGCAGGGATGGGGTGAGCAGCTTGTCCATGCAGCACCTGCAGGGACACCTTGCACCTTGCCGCTGCTGAGGAGCTGAGCACCTTGCCCATGAACTAGTCTCTAACCAGAGGGAAAGTGAACAGAATTTTGGGCTGCCCAGGGCAGTAGGGGAAGCTCAGATCTCCTGAACTGATCTGTTTACAAACTGCAAACTTCGCATCCCCACATGGCACCAGGTGGTTGGCTCAAACACTTGGTGTCCTTAGGGGAGCTGTCACCCTGTCAGGTCCTGGCTGGAGAGGGTCACTGCTATAATAGAGAGGAGACCTCTAGTTTTTTGCTGATGCTCTCCTCAAGGACAGCTGAGATATTAGTGTCTTACTGCAGATGGGTGAATCAGAGCATGAAAACACCTGCCTGGCAAGCCAGGAGCTGTCAGGCCATTTACAGGATATAGTACAGGGTTTGCAGCTCTGGGATTATGAATCCTAAAATCTCAAATCAAGAGGGCACTTCAGGAACAGCCAAATACTAGAATAGGATTTTGCTGTTCACCTTTCTAGGGACAACAACAGGACTAAAAAAACTGGCTACATAGTATTTGAGTTGAAAATTGATTTCCTTCTCAACATTTGTATTCAGTGACCTGTAATATCTACCTCCATGGGCTGGGAAGCAGATATCTGGGAAGGAATAAATGGCCTTCCACAATGCACAAGTGACACACAACTGGTTTTATTGAAGAAACCTTTGAGGAGGACACCCACTGCAGTTGAGGAGGCCTTCTGCAGTTCAGAGAACTCAATTCTAAGATCTTTTTCAAAGTTGTCACAGCCACTGTCCTGTAAAAGGCTGCAACTGGGATGCCTGGGTCCTCTTGGAGCACTGTCTCTCAAAAAAAGGCACTTTGATTTGTGCCTGTGTTCATGTGGGAGTCTCTCCATGGACTGAGCCATAAAGTCCCAGTTAAGGTAATTCTGTCTGGCAGCAGCACTAGATAGTTTGCAATGAACATTTACAAACCATCCAAGGAATGTGATTTCTTACACAAAAGATCCAGCTTTTTAAGGCTTTTACTCATGGAGCTGCTTCAAGCAGTCCTCATACCTCAGTCCTCCCTTGGATGGACCCTGCACCAGGCAGCTGATAATGCAGAAATGCTCGAAATGCCTGGAAAGGACACAGACGTGTCAATTGTCTCCAATGAAGGTAGCAGTCACAAACACACGGGTTTGCCAAAAGCCCCTGGCTAGTTCCAAGCTGCTTTCATTTGTTTGCATTGCTAATCTACCAGAGACTGAGACTGCTGGGAGAGATACCAAACCTTTTGTGAGCTCTCTTTCACCCTGCTGCTGTTGGGATCTGCCGGACAGCAGCCATCTGAGAAGGTTTTGGGAGACTACATGGTTATCAGACTGAGACAGAAGGAAACAGTCTGAGCTGGAGGCAGGACAGCCTGTGCACATATTCATTCTTCAAGTCCTTTCGCTTCTCAGCAGCTTGTCAGGGCTGTCAGACTCAAGGTCTCACTGCAGCAGGGTCTGGACAGGCTGGAGGAATGCCCTGCTGAGATGCATCCCCATAAAATTCCGTTAAAGCTGTAACAGATAGGGCATTTGGCTCACAGATCATTATGGGATCCCCACAATTTTCTTTCTTCTTTAAAGGAAGAAAATTCCTTTAAAACTCTCTGAAGCTCTCTTCTCATAGAAGACAGACATGTACTTTCGTGTATTTATGGAAAAGGGAGCAGCATGAGAGTAGTATGGGCCATGTATCCCTTTTCTGAGTAGATGCAGTGTTGATTCATGTCCCTTGCTGGCCAGAACGATTTCTCAAAAGAAGGGCTGGCTTTGGATCCTGACAGCCTGGACTGCCATTCGACTGTGCAGGATCCCAAAATCTGTGTTTATCAGGCTAAGAGACCAAATAATCTTTTCTTGCTTCTTGCTAAGGTCCTTCCTTAACAAAACATTTCTTTCCATCTCACTTCCTTCCATACAGCGATGTGACTGACCAGCACCTCCCCTGCAGCAAAGAGCCAGGTGAGAGAGCATGACTGCAGTCATGCAGCCCCACTGCTCCCAGCGCTGGAGCACACTGGGTGCCTGCACATCAGCTCAACAAGTGGGAATCACTGAAAGTGACTGCTCCATCCTTCCCCTCAGACTTTCCTTGGGCAGGAGTGATATCCTACAATCCATGTCTGGAATCTTTATGCAGTTGCTTATCACCCAGGGCTGCCCAGGGCACTGTTCCTGCCACGCAGGCTGGGTTTGCAGCTCATCTCAGCCAATAGGAGCTCTCCAGGGGTAGCCTGCAACTCCCTTTGGCTCTCTCTCAGCTGTTTTGCCATCATTTTGTTTGCAGTTATTCAAGACATACCTACCCAAATCACACTTGCTACTGGCCAGGCAAAGGTTACTTCTCTCAGCAAAGTGAGATTTCACCTATTTTTTCCACAGACTTTCTTGAATGAAACCTTGAAGGGGTACCTGCAGGTGGCAGCCACATTTTGTAACTGAATTCCTTCCACATTCTTACAACTTTGTAAAATTGCCACTAGTTGATTACAGAAGCACAATCTTGTTACTTCATTGGCCTGTTTAATTCAGAAATGTATATCTTCTGACAATTACTAAATTTCTCATTGTATTAAATTCTTAGACAGTTTTACTGATTCATTCTGCAGGGTTTTCCAAGGTTTTCTTTGGCTGGGTCAGCTTTTCTAAACTGCCACTTAGATTTGCTATGAAAACATATGCCTCTGCATCCAGTGCACACCCTGCCAGATGCAGGATGGAAGCCCTGAGCCCAGGCTGCCTGTCAGCCCCCTGCCCAATGCTGCAGGGTGCTAACGCCCCATTGGTACTGCTGGTGCTGGGAGAAGCTCTGTGCTTGATCTCAGCCTCTCAGGACTTAAACCCGAGGTTGCAAAAAGATGCTTCACATCACTAAGCCTGCTTGTGGAGTTCAGCATTTTGGCCAGGACTTTGTGAGGCACCAGCACCACAGTTGTGTTTTGTCCTAGTTGTAATGGTTGTTCATGATACAGAATAGCTGTTCCAAGGCCACAAGGGGCCTCTCTCATGTCTGCTTTCTCTGATGGAAACGCCAAGTCTTGCAGTTTCTGAGGGTGCTGTGGGGCAGTTGAGCCTGCATTTCTCATCTCCCAGAGCAGAAATGTACAAGGTAGAGTACACCAGTACAGTTCAGTTAAAGCTGAAATATATTTCTGTTCTTTTGGGATGGTGGGTGTGGATGTGGCAGTCTTGTAGGAGAGGAGACACACGATTCAAATGCAGTTCGAGCAAAAGTTGAAGTGGTTTCTATTACACATTCCTACAAAGTTCAGAACAGATAGAGTGGTAATTAGATATCAGTAATTGCCAGTGGAACAAAAATCATAACATAGATCTCAGTAACTGCTGATGTAGAAATGTCCACAGTAGGGCATCTACAGCCTTACTTGTAGAGCCCCAAGACTGGTGAAAGGAGCATGTCCACACAGTAGAAGTGTCTTAAAGACAGGCAAAAATCTGAATAGCATCTTGAGGGGACTGGAAAGAGTTCTGGTTTGGGCTGTTATTTTTTTTTTTTTAATGCCTAGTTTGGAAATAATTAGGCCTCAGTTTCTTCAGACAAATCATTCCCTTTTGTTTTTTAGTACTTTTTTTAATGCTTAGTTTGGAAATAATTAAACCTCTCTTTCTTCAGACAAATCACTCGTCTTTGTTTTGTACCTCTTCACGCCACATCAGATCCAGCGCTTGGCAGTCACCTACACTCCTTAGTTGCTGCGCTGAAAAACATTCACCTAGTCATTACATTCTGGGAAGCATACCAAGGCTGGCCCACAGATGTCCGCTTTTCCAAATATTTTTCCTTTTACATGACACCCCACCACAGACAGTTGTGGAACGGGTTGGAAGGAGGCATCAATCTGAGCATAACTTCTCTTTCTGAACATATTTTGCCCCTCATCTGCAAGTGCGTATGGAATAGTTCTCTCCAGGAGTTGCTCCAGCTTCACTTTGAATATTTTCCTGCCTAACCTCACACAGGGGTAAGGACTAGGTAGTCTGCTTTCCAAATGGCACTGTTAAAAAAACCAGTCAGCCATAAATGAGTTCAATGAAGGTCTGCAGAGCAAGACTGGCAGCCTTGGGGGCAGAGATTTTCCCTATACTGAGCAAACCCAGGACAAAAAGAGGGCAATCCTAGAGCCTCTGACTACTGCAGCCATGGTGACTGAGCAGTTATCAAGGACAGCGCGACTTTGGTTATGAGAATGAAGCAAAGCTGATCTCTTCTCTCTGAACATTAGGAGCTGTTTTTCTTTTGGGCTGATCACCTCTTGGAAAGCAGGCAGAGCAGACCCACTGGTTCAATGCATGATGTTGTCCTCCAGTGGGTCTCAGCTCAGCCCTAATCAACCCCAGTCCCATAACCAATGTTTTCATAACTGCTGACCATCTACCACCAGCCTCCTTCTCCTCTTTCTTTTCGACTTTTTGAGTGTCTGTTTGTCCCAATATGTGTTCCCCCACCCTTCCGTCATTGGAAGGTTTAATGCTGAGTGAAAAACCACGAACAGCCTTTGAACGTGTTCTGCCAAGTCTCTTTACAGTACAATACTGGCAAGAGTAAAACTCTGGAGCCAGGCAAATATGCAAGCTTCATCACATTAAAGGAAGCAGAGCTGCACGGTTATTGCATCATTCTATGGCTTCCCAGACGTTGTTGTTATGTTTTCATTAGAGCAACAGAACTGCACTTGGTGCTTTCGGCTGAGGAGCCAAGGAGGCCCCAAAAGGCTGTCAACTGGGGCAGAGAATGTGGCAACTGGAAAGATGAGTGGTTTACTGCACTAATTTTATAGTGCAGCCTTTACCAGTTAGTGGTAGAGGGAACCAGCAACATGATCTGTGTTCACTTTTTTTAAAAAAAGACACATAGCCAAATACTTATAACTATTTGCTTGTTCAAGACAAGTTATTTGGAAGTTTAACTACTACTGAATCAACCAACATTTTTCAGCACTAAATCATTTCAACTCCATATCCATATGTTTTTAATTTTATCAGCATCTGTATTTTTTTAATTACCATTTTTATTAAAGCCTTTTTTTTTTTTCCAGAAGCAGGACACAAATCCCTAGCTATTTAATCTGGATATTAGAAGGTATGGTTCAAGGCTCAGCCATTGAAGGAAAACTCTGCTGCCAGATGCAGCCACTGGAGCACAGGTGCTGAGCTTTGCTTTCTTGCCTTCAACAAGCCCTTGCAGAAGTGGGGTGTTACACAGCATGGCTGGACAAAAACTTACCACCACTACCAATCACAAGGAACAATCTGGAACCCCAAAAGCTTCTCAGCCATTTCTCACCTAATGAAGAATGGAGCAGCTTTAAAGGCATTCAAGAGGATCCTGGTGCAATGGGGAGTTGACTGAAAAACTGCTGGTTTACAACCTCTTGTTTCATGGTTCAGCATTAGTACAATAACATTCTTATGGTCCTTTTCCAATACACAGTCAAAGTAACAAGAGGCAAAGGTTTTAACTGGCCAAGTACTATCTTGTCACCATGTCAGGATTCTCAAATGATGGAAGAAAATGTGTGAAACTAGTGAAGATGGCTTTGTGTCACTGCAGAACTACAGAAGTGGCAGGACTAGGTCACATCACATTGTATGGAAGCCAAAGTCAACACCTCCTTACGTGCATTGATGAGCCCTTCAGAAGGCAAACATTTGTGTTTAAAGTAGAATTGGTTGCAGTTGTAAAAGATCAAGCCACTGAAGGGTCCTGTGCTCTATGTAGACCAGGATAAAAACACATAACTTGCCAATGACAACAACTGGAAAAGAGAAAGGAACTTGCCAACTGAAAGGGGTCTGGCAGATAACACAAAAACAAGTCAAGAAGATAAATACAAGCCATGGCGATGTTGTCCATAGAAATACTTGCCAGAAAGTTGTATTATTGAACTCATAACTAAGCAAAGCACAAGTTAAAATGAAAATTGCACTCAAGGAAAAGGGTCATGAAAATGGGTAACTTTTGGCTGCTTTCAATAGCCAAAGCAGCAAGATATTAAACAATGAGGAATATCACTGTTTAAGTGAGGGAGAGAACAGTAAGTGGCCAAATTGATTCCTTTAGAAATGGTGCAATGTAACTTACCACTGCAATGGCTATGGCTGAAACATGCTGGTCCTGGCCTGTGCCAGGTCACTGAACAGTCACAATTAGGTTGTCTGAATTAAAGAGTGGCCGAGATGCAGCAGGGCCTCCTTCTGTTGTTCTGGATCCTGAGCAGTGTGTGGCAAAGCTTAAGTGGCTAAAGGAGAGGCAAACCACAATTTGCAGTTGGGGAGCAGTCAGCGTCTGACTCTGGAAATAAGCTCTGCTAACAGCCTGCATGGAAACTTGAATTCCACGGCTGAAGAAACACATTACATGTTTCCATCACAGTCATCCTGCTGTCATGTATAAAACAAAGATTATTTTGGTGGAAATGTGCAAGGTACAACCATTTAATTTATTATGAGATGAAATTCTTAAACTAACATATTATCTAGTTCAGCCTCTTGGGATAATTCACATCTGACCCCCAGTATAAGCAGCTCACTCAACTCATTTCAGGAGACATGGAATGAAAGAGGTACCATGCTTTCAAAGTGATCAGTTAGCCTAAAGCATATTACTGAGTCAAATCTTGAGACAGCCCTGTGAGTCTCAAGCTCATTTACTTTCTAAAGGAAAGTTTTGGTGATGGAGCAGAATAACAAAGCCCCTAATACATCACAGATTCCTTGCACCCAGGCCATGAAGTTTATATTTCTCTTACAACTTGGAGACAATATCATGTGTCAGAGCACACGCACTTGTCATTAGCATGAACACTAAAAGGAAATGAACATAAATCCCAGATTCAAATGTGTAGTTTGAACATCCTGGGACAATTAAATTATTGATAATGGTTATCTGTCACCGAGCAATAAATCATGAAGTCATGGAGTGGTAGAAGAAAAGTTATCTTGCTGCTGACAGATGTGTAGACTGAAAGATGTAGTGGGCCTATAAGGTTCCAGAAATAATTGCATAAATGTGAAAGATTTCTTCTCTTGCTTTTTTTCTCATCAACTCTAGTATTTCCATACCCAAAACAACACTTTCTCATGACAACTTTTCTTACTTGGACTCCATGGTTTTTGACATTTTAGTGTAACTGAGGAACAAAGCTGAGAATGAGCAGCTGGTGAAGAGCAGGCCTGGCGTTGTGTCTGCCAGTTGGAGCACGGTGCTCTGCAGAGCTGGGACCTGGCTCCTGAAACTGCGAAAAGTGTTGGATACTCCCTGCTGATGGTAACATCAATGTAAATAAACTGGGAAAAAAGACGTATTAAAAAACTGAGAAAGTATAGGGATAACATAGAGAAAACATGGAAGGAGCAGACTGAGCAGATGATGGCAAATGAACAGGACAAAGCCTGACTCCCCCTTCTAAATCACTACATCTTTGCAACTAAAATAATTTGTACATCAAATTGCTCTGAGTTGAAAATAATACTGAGCCCCATATGCAGTATAACCATATTTCCTAGGAGGCTACAGGTTTACATGGACAAGAAGCAGCTGGTGGAAAGGAGTGAAGGCATTTCCCTCCCAAGCACGGGAGCCAGGGGGTGGGAGCTGGCTGGTGCCTGGGTATCCGCAGTGGGAGTGCTGGGCCTGGGTGGTGGCAGTGCCTTGGGTTGGAGCCAGGGCTTGAATAGGCTGGTGGGCACTGCCAGGAGGGTTGAAGGGCTGTGTGAGCAGCATGGGGCACCCAGCTTTG
This sequence comes from Camarhynchus parvulus, assembly GCF_901933205.1. NCBI lineage: Eukaryota > Metazoa > Chordata > Aves > Passeriformes > Thraupidae > Camarhynchus > Camarhynchus parvulus. Next base: position 16,367,869 of record NC_044572.1, on the reverse strand, counting down.
TGAGGATCCCTTTTCAGAGTGCTGCAGCACTGTGAAACTCAGATCTGTGGACAAAGTGGAAGCTTTTCAAATGTACACACTGTACTGCATCACTCACAGGAGCCAGGGATCACATTCATTTATTCATTTTCCAACAACTAAATCTCTTTATATTAATTACATGGAATGTACCCGTTTTGGCCAAAAAAGATGTATTTTTCTAATACTAGTTCTTTGCCTGTGTGGTGATCTGTATCAATTTCAACAATTCTCCTTGTACAGAACGTTAAAACTTCAGGCATGGTAAGGGAAAAGAAAACAGCACAAGTAAGTTATCTTAAGTCTGGGATTAACTGTCTGAGGTTTTAAATAAAGGTTTCAGATTAACTACTTGGAGGCATAAGGGCTACCAGTGTGAGTGAGAATGGCAAACTGAGGCCATTTCATTGTCAGAAACGTGACATTTATTGCCCTGACACCTGTATCATAAAATTAAACTTGCTTTAGAACTTATTCCATTTGAAATCCATGCTAAACAGTCAAGTGTGCCTTGAGAGGTCAAGCTAAGGACAAGAGTTATTTTCAGGGAGTTTTTTGCTCTTCAACAGTTAGAAAAATAAGCTACCATTTTACGTGTTATTCATAAGTGAGACTGTGATAAACTATTTGTATCCACAGCTCCTCTCACAGAAGAGACAAAAATAAAATCAAGCCTCTTCTCTTTCAAATGAACTTGGCAATTAGCATTTATTTTGGAAGTATTTTTGGGTATAGCAATGAAGCATATGATACTACTACAGCTGTGACATCAGTATAATAATATAGACACGTTTAGTCAAAATAACATACCAGACCTGTGGGGCAGAGCTTGAAAAAACCTAAAATAGCATTTATGCGGTCACTGGATGCTGATGGAGCTTGTGATGAACCCTGTGACTATGTTGGTGTTTGTACTGATCAAAAAATACTACTTGGATTGAAATTTTGATTTCCACACTGCTTCAGCATCTGTCCATAGCTGGCTCCCTTTAAATAACCTCTACACCTTCCCTAAGGGCCCAGTGTAATTTTCCTTTTTCAGAACTGTGCAAGTCTTCCAAAATGATATTTTAAATGAGTCTTCACGTCTGCTTCAGAGAAAACACAAATAAACAGGTGGACTGGCATTATGTCTTCCTCAGAAGCTTCTGTGAGCAAGAAAGTTCATTGCCTTGAGAACTCATGCTAGTTGGAGGAAAATAATGAAATTACAAAATGCTTCTAAACCAAGAAAATTGTTAATTATTAAGGGAAGTAGAAAAATAATTCAGAAGTGAGTCCTTGACAAATGCAAGTCATTTAAATATTTGCTTTTGTTCATTTTTGTCTGCAGTCTGTGGTTGTACTTAAGACATTACTGCTCTCACAGAAAAGCCCTAGCATTATTTGTTTAGCATGGTATGTACAGTGGGTCTATAATTCATATTATTATTTATCAATAATAATTTCCGTGCATTTTTGAAGGCAAGTGTAATTCTGAACAAAATTTTATACAGAAATAAAGTAACTACATCAATACAATGTTGTCTTCAGTTTAAAAATTAAAAACCACAAAAAGATAATGTGCAAATGTAAATCTAAAATCTGACTCTCTATTTAGAGCTGAGTTAAATGTTTTAATTAAAACACATTTCACCAGCTACTTATAAAATTAAGCACTATTTTGTTTGATGTTGGTAGAAATGGGAAATTTGGAGTGATGTCTATTGCTACAGCTGTTTGCAGCCTTTATATTATGCCAGATGTGAGATTCATGTATCTGCATTTTCTGCTCTCCTGTGAGTCACAACTGATCAAACATGCAAAAGCATAATGAGAGGATGACTGGACAGGATTATAATGCAGGGAATTGTTCAAGACATTCATAAATTGCTGCATAACCACACACACAGAAAAGCAAAATTTATTGTAATGTCACAGATAAGCAAAACCATGTATAGCTACAATGAATGAAAATAAAAGCATATCAGTTGTAGAAAATGTCTTTGACATATCTTAACTGATGGTCTTTGGATGGATGTAATGCTAAAAGACACACAAAATTAGGTATGAGTGTTTTATTAAACCTAGGGGTGACAATCCAGTAATGTAAAATCAAACATAAGTTTCCACAGATTTGTTTTTATTAAATTATCTTCAAATAGATTAGCTCTGCTATGAAATACAGATGCTAGAAGGAGTAGTTGTGTATTTAAATGTAGCTGAATTGCTAAACAAGTGTGTTGGTAAAAGCTGCTGAAGCATCAGCCATATTTTGCTTTTTCTGTTGCCAGAGCCAATCTGCGAATGTTTGCTATGCAACCAGCTGCTGCCTCCTGCAGAGTGTCATCTGTAGAGCCTACCATGGCCAGTAGGAGCTAGCAAAAACATAGAGGAGAAAAAAAACAAATCAGTGTGCTTCTGTTTCAGTAACATTCAAATCATACCTAGAACAACTGCTTTAATTAACCCACACATTTGATAAATAAAATACTTGCAATCATATTAACAACACTGGATTATACATATGCATGTATCTACTACATGTATACTTTTGTATGCATATATCTATTAACATCCACATAAAAGAGCAATGCATTATATTTTATCATATTTGTACCTGTGAATTGATATTTTCATGTCTTTTTTCTGCTCATTGCACTATGTCTGTCTGGTTGTGACTTATATTTTTGCTATTGTAAGGAGAAATTGCACATGCTTTATGTGAGTCACATGAGTCACAATTTTGCCTCCAAAGTATACCAGTATAATTGTACATGTTCAATACTTTTAATAGACAAAGCCATGCTGCTTTTTTTTTTTTCTTTTTTTCTTTTTTTTTTTTCTGGTCTTGATCATGAAACTGAATTCATCAGTAGGTTTCTTTATTGTCACAGCAAACTACTCATGTTAAACATCTTGAAGGACATAGATCTGGGTACATCAGTCTTAAACATCTGCATGTAAAAGCGAAAAACAAAAGCTCACGAAAGACACCAAACTTTTGGAGTTGATTCAGCTTTTCAGTCATGTATAGTAGATCCTCTACTCTGGAAGTCATTCAAATTTTTCAGTGGAAATTCCCTAGGAGTAAGGTACTGTTTAACATGAGTATGACACAAGACAGGCCTTGGTCATAAAACATTTTTACATATCAGAAAAACATTAATAATGGGTTGTGATCTCACTTCAGTGTGTTGCAAGTCAGTGATGCAACTGCAAATGCAATATAGCTGGAAAAGAGAAGACTCTTGCTTAGCTTAAATCAGCTCCATGCAACCCCCAGATTTCTGAAAATTTGCCAGGCTTAATGTGAGTTCAGGTATTTTGAAGCTCAGACAGTTCTAATTAAAACCTGTATTTTCAGTCTGCAATACTTAGGAATCTGTATTCACCCAAACAATGTTGAGTTTAACCACAGAGAAATCTGTTATCACTCAACTCTGGAGCATATTTTTCATACAGCTAAAATATTACACAAAATTATGAACTGCTAAATATAAAAGCATAAATTGAATGCAGACATCAAATTCATATGCTACCTTTTCCTAACCTTCCAGCAGTCGTGAGGCATGGGCCACAGCTGCACACATATGGCATTTACTTAGAGAGATCAAAGCATTTTGTACTTGAGGAAGTATTTGTGTTAGCCAAATGTACAAAACAAGCATCTTTCCAGTCACCTTTCACCCTTTGACCCCTACATGCAACATGTAAGACTGCCTGCGATAGCCTTGAATTATGTCAGAAACAGTATTATTATTATCAATTAAGCATCAACGATAATATTTTCCTAGGAATCCTTCCTCTTAAAATTTCCATTCCTGTAATCAGATATCTAGGTCCAAGTAGCTACGTAGGACTCCTAAAATATGAACCTTTCTGAAAGGATAGACCAGAGCTAAAGTGACATGAGAAGAAATTATTTCTATACTTTATTTGTGTGCAAAACCCTGGGCCAGGGTCAGCAACCAGAGAAGTCAGCGGAAGGTTCACCACAGACTTCAAGTGGACGTAAGACTAAGGAGACCACAGGTCTGCCTGTAATAATAAAGCAGCTCTACAGAGCACAAAGACCAGAATGCAAGCTTATCAAATGCTTAACTTCTATCTTTTCCTTCAGAAACACTGCTGGATGAAGATCTTTCTTCTCTGCCATTTGTCAAGAGCTGATTTCTCATCAGCTTAAATTACCACGTGATTCTTCAGGTGCCTCGCAACTTTCTTGTGCAACTAAGAGAAGAAAACTGCTATAGATCCTTCATATCCCTGACTCAAACCCCAAAATATGTATGCACATGCTGTTCATATGGTGGTTTTGGTAAAGCTCTAGGTTTAAATTTGGGGGCAAGGAAACCATATGCCTTATGTGATTATTCATTGCATCTTCACAGATCTAATGCAAGGCTTTTTCAGTGTAGTGAGTGTGGAACTCTAACATCCAGAATAATTTCAGATAAGACTTGTATCCATGTGCAAGAGCAGATGTTCATCAAAAATAGTGTTTTAGAGATACATTATCTAGTAGGAACATAGGAAAAAACAAAAATTGACCCTTGCCTTTATTATGACTACACGTTAGGTAGGATTAAATTCAAGGTTAATTATCTCTTATTTTAGCCATCATTTCTTTCTAGACTCAAAAGACATGGGAGAATAGGTATTTTCTGTCACTTTCCACAAAGAACTCAATATCTAGCAATGACAATAGCTGTAGGGGAGGATCCATGCTCCTTCTGTAGGTGCATTTTGGAAAATCAGGGTGAGGCGTTAAAGAACAGAATCCTGCATGAAACTGGTACAAAAGACCCAAACAGATGCCTAAAGAACTAATGGGACATATGTAACCAATGCAAACACCAATTTTTACAAAGGTATCAAATACTGATTTTTTCCTTCTGTGTTCAGGGGATCACAGATCAGTTTTTCTCTAATTTGCTGCTCTTCTAAATCACTTGCCAGTGGTAACATCTGCAAGAACTGCCACGTCATACAAAATCCAGTACTACATTGTGTCTCAGGATTTTCACTGTGAGACTTCAAAGCACTATTCTTGGAAACACTGCCCAATACAGTAGCTGCCTCTAAGGACTGTGGATATACAGCAACATTTGTCAGTTAACCTACTCTTTTTGTACTAACAAAAAGACAGCTGAAGAGAAGATTATCAAAAATGCAAAATATTTCAATCGAAGTAGGTAATTCTGTATTTAGGAACCCAACTTTGAAGATTTTATATAAATCCTACCTTTCATGAAATAAAATTTATTCTTTTTTTAATAAACCAAGACATTTATAATTCTTTCACCTCCTGATTATCACTCCTTGACCCTTTCATGGGTTCAGTTCCATTTACTGGCAATTTGGGTCATTCAATTCAGGTATGGAAATGCATTCATAGATGGTATATACAAACTACGCCCACGTATTAGGTATATTTGACAAGTCCAAGAAATCTTTTTCCTTCTTCCTTTTCTTTTATTCCAATGTACTATATTAAATACGACATGCCATTTTTCTTGATATAATACCCTTGAACTTCACGTATCCCTTCCCTTTACTGTTCAGGTATTGTTTTCTGACACATGTAAATGTTAACAGATGTGAGAAGCAGTAAAAAAAGCATGTGGTATAAATGCTTCTTTCTGGCACATAAAAGGCACTTTCCATAGACAGAGAAAGCATTTGCAGCACCATGTAGCCTTCATTTTCTGTTGGCAGGTATCTATATTCCAAGGCTAGAGTCCAATATTTTTGCACAGTTTGCACGTCATACCAGTAAATAAGCACAAATACAAGCTGTTTGGAGAATGTACAGGGCATATGTAGTATTTCTGGATTCCAAAAGTGATGCACAGCCAAATCATTTAAATATTCAGAACAATTAAGATTTTGCTATTACTACTCCAGAATTGTGATACTATATTATGACAACACAATCACAGAGTAATTCAGAACAGAGGGGCTCTCAGGTCTCTAGCCTAGGGTCATGCTCAAAGCAGAGTCAGATATGAGGTTCGGCTGGGTTGCCCAGAGTTTTTAAGTCTCATCTTGAAAAACTTCAAGAATAGAGATGGCACAACATCTTTGGCAAACTATTGCAATGTTTGACTCACTTGGTGGAGAGAAAAGTTTTCCCTGTGCCTATTTACTCTTGATTTAGTTTATGCTCATTGTGATGACTGAACTCCCCATAGGAACTGCAAGGCTGCTATTGAATCCACTTAAAGCTCTCTCTTGTCCAGGCTGAAAAAACACAGTTTCCTTAGGTTTTCCTCACAGAGCAGTGCTGCAGGTTCTGACCATCCTGCTGGTCCTCTGCTGAACCTATTATGCTTTATCCATATCTTCCCTACATCAAAGGCCAAATCTGGGTGCAGAATTCTAGGTGTGATCTAATGAGCACGAAAGGGAACAGTCACTTCCCTCAACCTACTGGCTGTGCTCCTGCTGTCAGTCCAGAGCTGTGACTTCTTTGCTGTCAGGACACATTGCTGGCTGATGTTCTGCTTGCTGTCTACAAAATCTCCATACCCTTTTCAGTAAATCTCCATGCTCCTCAGCATGTCAGTCTCTAGCCTGTATCACTGCAAACAGTGATGTCTTTCTAGATTTTTTCACTTTTACAAAAGAAGTAGCCCAAGGGGACTTAAAAGCAGAAAAAGCAGAGGTAAGTGTTGTACCAACACACCCTAAGTCTGACAAAATCTCAGATGGTCTCCGTGTACTGGTTACAATAACTTAGAATTACTCACTTTCCTTCAGCCACAGTCACTGCAGCTTCCAGACTCAGAGGGGAAGCAGAAAGCATAGGGTGTCATGATAGCAGGAAGTATAGAGGTTGGCATGGAATAATCTAATAATCTTTAAATAAGGATGTCATGCGATGTGTCCACAAGCTTTATAAAACAATGGAAAGTGCAGAACAAGGCTGTTGGAAAGAGGCTCCCCTGCTCACACAAAACAGATAAAAGATCAGCCTATTCAATACCCCAGAGTCCTGTGAACATGGATGAAAATGATGAATAAAGAATAACTATATAAAAAATCCTTAATGCCCTTTTTGTCCTGGCTTCTTTAGGTTTTCTGCCCTGTAGAACAAATCTTATTTAAATTTATCTAATCAGAAGGAAATATGGATAAACTCCTTCAACAAGATTCATATCTATACTGGGAAGCCAGTCAGAGTTCACATAGAGCTTAAAATTCCTGGAACTAAAGACATACACTTCAGTACAACTTATTGTAGATTGACATAGCATTTCCAGTTGATGGCAGAACTTGCCTTTTTTTTTTTTTTAAATTTAGATTTAGAATCTGGCTTCTTTTACATGCAACATTTCCTGAAGGATGCAAAATTTCTAGCACTGTGATTTTCTAATTGCGTAACACTTCTTTTTCAAAAAAAGACATTTTTCACATGTTTTTTATAAATCTAACCTAAAAGAAAAAAAAATACTTTAAATAAAAGCATATGGTAGAGGCTTATCCAAGAAAGTATCAGTCTAGATCCAGCCAGCATTTTCTAACTTTCAACACCATAGTGCACACTGGAAAATATTAAAGCACCTAGTTAGAGTGTTATGTTACACATATTCCTATGAAAATTCTTCTCATAAAATTAAATTATAAATAATAAAACATATTCCACAATCAAAGTATAATGAAGGTTAAGCTAAGTCACTGTTTCTAAACTAAAATTCAGGCCAATTTCCTGATTTTCCTTTTCAGCTGAACAAAAGGATAAGACAATATCTACCATACTCAGACTCTTAAGAAGATGCTCATGTAAGTTCTGGGGTGTTTTGTTTGTTTGTTAGGTTTTTTCCTCAGGTGGCACAAAGAAAACAGATTTCAAACTAAAGTCCCATGCACCAGGGAATACTCTGAGCTAGCAGCTGTACAAAATCCAGTATCAAGAAATTCCAATGAAGGCAAAAAATGGGCAAAGCTGACACTCACTGTGCTGATTCCCCCTTGCACAGGGTCTCTCCTCCCTGGGACTAAAGTCAGAGCACCCCCTGGTGCAGCCTACTTCCTTCACCCATTCTGAACATAAAGAAGTGAAGCTCTCTGGTTGGGGTGGGAGAAATTCTGAGAAGATTATACCTGGCTTCTTTATTGTTCTATTTCAGTCTTTTCTCTCTTCTATGAAACACATCTCCATTCTGGCAGCCACAGGAAAAGGGCAACTTTTTGGAATCACTCAAGAATGGATGAGGGGTATCAAGAAGTCCAAAGGATGCAGCTTGGGCTAAGGTACACCTGAACACGATGGTAGCCAGCAGGCTGGCCAGGAACTGCCTCTTCTTTTTCATCCTTCCTATTCTCCCTCAGAAAGAGTACAGGAGCTGGAAAACCTGTGCACTTCCTGCAAAGAGGTGTAGGACTCCAAGTTAGGATGAGAACAGACTTGTCTGCAGTTTTTTTGGTGCACTTAAACCATCTCACCTGTCTCAGGACTTCAGACAGGTGTTTTGTTGTTGGCAAATCATTTTTCGTATGTGACTGCCTGGGATAAAATTACTGTTGGCAAGATTAATCCCACAAAATGCCAGGAAATGAAGGGAAAAGAAAAGTAGGGCTTGATAGTTTCAGTGAAATATTCTGAACATGTGATTACTGGTACTTTACCATGAGATCCTTGCTGTTTTGTTAGGATAAACAGTTTCGGTGAGCTACAACTCATTTTACACCATGATAGATTTGAAGCTTAAAATCCTTCTACATACAGCTTCATTTTTCCATTTTTCCTACCTGTCTGTCCATTTTTGTCTATTTTGTTTAGTTCCCTCCTTTCTTACAACTAAACTGAAAGGCATCTAGGACAAGGGCCATATTTCTTCAATATCTGAATGGGAACAGCACTCTTGAAAAGAAATCTCTTGACCACACAATAAGAACATACAAAATAAGAATATAGTTGTCATATTCTCCAATAAGGTTAAATGTTGCATTGCATTACTTTGGAGACATACATAAAACCTATATGCCTAAAGGGAATTATAATATGGTACACCCACACACGCTGGCAAATGTTTATATAGCTACAAAATATGAATACACTCTACAGCTCTCTCTTCACCTCATCTATTTTACTGTCTTTTCTTATATAGTTATTTAGAGAAGGATGCCCTCCTTCTCTGCAAAGATGCAATAAATGGGCAGAGAACTGTGACTATTACTGACAAGGAGAAAATCAACAAAATGTCAAATGGTGAAATGTAGAATAGTTTAAAAACTGCAAATTTGCAAACCACTTTAAAATACTCTAAGTTTAAAGGTTTTCCCATCTCAATTTGATACTTACAGGATTTCAGAGGAATATTTACAACTCTTTCAGGTGTAAATCTAACTGCCTATAAAAATATCATGCAAAGGTGAAGTAGCTAAATAAAACTAGTAATCAAAATTATTTCTAATCTTTGTTTAAAAGGTACAATTATATGCAACTAATTGGAGACCTTAAAGACAGACAGCTTGAATCTCCATTCAGCTGTAAGATGTTTGGTGCAATATTAAGAAAGAATTCAATCATCATGAACATTCCAATGTACAAAAAGTCTTACAGGATATGAAATTCATCCCATAAAAAACAATAGGCAGATTTGATAATCCAAAAGTGATGAATTCCAGGTCTCACAGCATATTTTTATTTGAACCACTTTCTGTATTTTATTTTTATTTCATTGTAGTTTTCAAAAGAAGATTAACATATAAAAGGCTTTTGGTGGCATAGAGAGAATAAAGAACCTCTTTTGTGATTTCAATACAGTGACATTTCAAAATTTATTAATATTAAATTATGAGCGTGCTTACTTATTATATGGAATGGACATTCAAAACTGTAAACTTATGTCATGCATGTCCCTTTCATAGTTTACTTTGGCTCAGTAACCTGTTGTGGACTATCCTTCCTTTGTATCATTGCAAGCCTGACCATTCTTTCTTTTTGGTATTTCCTGCTCCTTTTCCATACTTACCTGCTTTTTCACGCTTTGATTTCCTTTTCGTTTTGCAGGAGCATGACTTTTACCTTTCCTTTCCTTCTTAAACATTATTGAGGAGGTAGTATAGAAAATTGAGAAAGAACTGCTAATTCAGTTTTGTTTCAATTTTTCTAACATTACTATGGATATGAATACTATAATTTTGTCTATCTCTAGCAATCATATGAAGATTATATTAAAGTTAATCAGGGGCAGTTGCAAATGAACTATCAGCAGCAAGTCAGAGTCAAAAAATGAGGTTTAAGCTGTCCATTAACCCTGACATTCTGAAGGACTCTGCCTGATTTCTCAACAATGCCCTGAAAACATGATGTGGTTTTTTTCCCCTTTAGTTTGTCTGATATTCCTGAAATGCACTCTTAATTATTCCATCTTTGAAAACAACACTGAACTGCAGTAAAGGGGCACTACAGTTTCCAGACTTTTGACAAATTTTGCAATGTTTCTCTCAAGTGCATCTTATCCTGTGAATAGGGATCTGATAACACAACCTGACTGTAACAATATTTTAGAAGTATGTTAGACCTACTGGTATGAGTGAACTGACTTCAAACTCTCTTCTGTATTCAATTGAAAGTACTGATTTTGATCTCTAAAGTTAATATAGCTTTAGGTCCAATGCTCTAAGGGTCGGTCTCTCTTCCTACATAGGATCATTATAATCAAAACCAGTGAGGTGCTTTTGCTAGTAAACCTTACACATCAAAGTCTGGGGATAAAAGCAGGAGGTTCTCCCTGTGTATTTGTACAATAGCATTTGTTTGAAATAAGTAGCCAGCACATTTTAAAGCTGGGTTTTCTGTGGCACACAAGAAGACTGTTCTATAGTCTTATGTTTTAAGATGTGGGGGTTGCAACAGTGCATACATTTACATAAACTGGAAGATGAGTGGTACTGTTCAACATATAATCTGATTTTAGACTAGTAAATGTACTAGAAAATGTTGAATCAGAACACAGGATAAATAAATGTATAGATGGTATAAACACAGATCAGCTCTATTCATACAAATATGAAACTGAATGTGATGAAGCAAGAAAAGATCTGGAGCTGTTCACGGACAAGTGTACATGTATAGTCCACATGTTCATTCATATTAGTAAGTCTAAATTTTCTTAATATCAGAAAATTAAATGTATGGTACCATTTATTTCTCAAGATTCTCTAACCGGTTTTTTTTGCTATTAGAGAAAATCAAATTATTTTATACTAAGGAGTCATCTTCCTATAGTAAATGCAAATTTTTTATTAACAGTTTGATCAGTTGTCATAAACTATATTTACAAGTGCTGGAAATTTGTGTGCTTTTATAAAGTCTGGGTTGAGGAAAACATTACCATGTACACTTATTGTGACAGATAAATGCTTTGGTTTTTTTGTGATTTAAAAAAAGGGAGTTGCTTGAATTAGCACTCCAATCAGGCCATATTCAAACAAAGTATTTGTGATTTGCATACACTTCTTTAGAGGGGGAGTTAGATAGTTTTTCAAAAATAAGCAACACGTCTCTCCAAAGCCACTCAAGGACTCTGGCCACAAAGTGCTTGAATGGCTGCTCACTTTTGGAAGATTTGTGAGATCAGAGACTTTTAAAAATACTGTGTCGCATGCAAACAAGCAAGCAATAATACCTGTCTGACTTTTGTATGTCAGCAATACTAGAGACCTTGATCTGCTTCCTTCCCTCTCTAAAGATGTAACTATGAAGTAGGAAATGAAAAATCAATTAATAAAAGTTAAATTTAAAGCTCTTCTCTGATTAGAACAAAATCCTGTTCCTCAATTTTTTATTAACTTCTCAACTTCAATTCCAAGCTTCAGGTTTTGGAAATGTTTTTGGCTTATTCATTTGCCTGAGCTCTTTTAGTTCTATAAAAAGAAAGTTATAGTTGTGCTTGGGCAAGTGGAGGTTGTACCACATGCATAAAAGCTCTGCTAAAGCTGGTTAAAGCATGCGGGGGAAGATGTGAACATTAATTTTCTAAAACCATGCAACTCTGTGCTTTAACACAGGAGAAAAAAAAATTCATGTGAACCTTCTACCTGAATGTTACTGCAAAAGGTTAAAAGAATCACGATTTAAACCTTGTGTGGTGGTTCCTTTGTCTCTCAGGTAGGAGGAAATGGTTGGAGCTAACCAGCTACCCAAGGCATTATTTCACAACACTAACGCAAGCACAAGAATATTACTGACCACGTGGTGGGCATTCTTGGTTGAGTATGTTTGAGGCATGCTGCCACCTAATAAAAGCAGTATGTGGAAGATGATTTAAGAGAAAGTACTGCTCCCACACAGGGAATGTGCTCTCTACTTCATCAGCTCCCCACTCAAACAGGCTACTTTTTCATTTCAACAGCACATCATGGCTTTGACTCATGATGACAATTAAGGAACTTAACATCCTTCTCTGAACAGAAGAATCTTTATGCAGAATATTGTAAGTTTTGTGAAAGAGTGGTTTCTCAAAATACAATTCCCTCATATGCATTTCTGATGCAGAAGAATTAAACAGACTATCAGTTTCTCCCCCCACACTCCAGGATGTCAACAAAAATTTAAGGATAAATAACACCTACATGTAACTGCAAATTTCATGAGGATTCTTTGATTATGAGACCAAGAGCAGAAAGATTAACAGAAACAGCCTGCTCAATCAGAAGCAAAGTCAGGGCTTCATGGTGTCCCTAACTGTATCTTACACTGAAAAATTTTCTGTCCAAATTGTTTGCAAGGATTTTATTGCCTCACCAAACGTTTGGACATCTTTGCAATTCTAACCAATAGTTACTGGCACTATCTGCAGCACATGAAGTGTGCAAAACTGTTCAGTGTAGTGAATCCATGAAAGGGGAAAACTTTGAACTGAGCTGTGATGTATTCGCACAGGACACTTGACCTCTGTTCTGCCCTGTGAACTGCAGTTTGCAATTGTCTCTGTCTGCACTTCTCACAGAGAACTGTACTGTCAGCAGTTTGTGACATCACCATTTATCAATCTTCTCATTACCATTTATGAAGATCCTTCTGTTCCAAAACTTCATCCTAATTTTTAAACTTTGATTCTTGAGTTTTAAACAGTTATTTATCCTCTCTAGGACTCTGCCTTCTCATCACATCACATTTTAACTTTAATAGTTTTTGGTGAAGAGTGCTGCTCAATGCTTTCTTAAAATCCAAGCATTGTCAATTCCACCCTTCCAAACAGCAATAGGATTATTGCACACCAATAGAGTCATCAACTGATGGAAAGACAAAATGCTTTGAAAAGCAAAAGACTAATAAAATATTCTCTACACCATGAAAGTTCAGCAAATCCAGTGCCAAAGACGGACTTTTTTTCAATATATACACACTCCCTTAGCCCGTAATGCCTCTGGAGTCCAGCCATTATGTCTCTCTGGAATTCTGAGAAGGCGCTAATCCAGTCTAATGAATGTTGCATTTGTGCAGATTGCACAGATTTGATTTTAGGTGTTCTAAAGATCTTCTTGATATTTTAAACTTTTCTCTATTTCCACAGAGCCCTAATTATGTATCTTATCCTAGTATCTGGAATTGTCATACCTGTACAGCAGTATAGAAGCACGTTTATGAGTTGTGGCTTTCTCAATCCTATGTCATGGAAAAGTTTTATTATTTTTATCTATACATTCAATACAAATGCAATGAGTAGAATAGAATCAGCCTAAAGGCACCTTCTATCTATCTTTACAGCTCTCCTAAATCCAAAGGTATCATGTAATTTGCAGTGTACCAGACTCTTACAGTAATTAAAAAGTATGACTGACTAATAATATTCTCTCACTTTAACATTACATTTTTTTCTTCAACGCTTCCAGAGATGAAGAATTATCATAAACCATGGCATGGCAATAAATTCTGCACTGACTAGCAGCTGATAAATACAGCCAATAATTACCCTTAGAGATAAAAGCAAAATTAATTAAAATCAAATTTTCAATGAAACGAAATAATATGAAACTTCACTTATAGTCCAGAAGAAGATACATTTTAGCTTTCATATGCAATTGACTGTAAAATGAGCACAACTGCATCAGCAATTCATACCCAGTCCCCTCCCTCACTCAAGTCAGGACAGAATTCTCATCAGGCTCGTGCTGCCTTGTCAGGTCTTCAGATTTGATGCCAAAGTACAGAACACTGACCAGGAACATTAATAGTAGAGTCCATCCCATAATCCACACACTGCAAATGGGCTTTTCCTTAGCATCTTTCCCTTGAAGGATATGTCAATAAGTTGTGCCTTATCACTTAAAAGATACCAGAGAGTGTGCTTTGCAAGGATGATATGAGAGATTACAATGAGTAAGGCTTGAAGCCAGACTGAACTGAGTGATTGATTCTACAGGAAGAACTTTTTTCTTGGTATTTTTTATGTTCAGATTCTTTGAATAGCTCCTTACATACAAGGAAACTATTTTTGATGAGCTGAATGTCAAAAATAATTACCTGGCATTCTGTCCGTACACATTAAACCCAGTATCTCTTAATTAAGAAAACTAATTTTATATCTGACAGTTCAGCTACGATACTATTCCATAAACATAAAAATATTTTAATGCTCTTCTTTCTTATTATTGCCAAATTAGAAAGAAATGATTCACATAGTCACAAGGATAAGACTGGTGCAGGGAGCTAAACAATTGCAAGAAGCTGCTCTGTGTATTTCTGTGGTTTGGAAATAGTGCCAAGTCAGAAGGAAAAGACATTCTCTGCATTTTCTAAAGCAAGATAAATACAGAAAAGAAATATAGATGAAAGATGGAACTGCTATCTGCAGATTCTGCCAGATTCCTTGGCTTTTTGGCACACCTATTGAAGCTGGCAGACTTAGCCAGTAGCAATCTTTTCCATTAAAAGGAGCAGCATATATTTTGATTTAACATACTTTGTTTGTGCATTTTTAAGCTTCAAAAATGTCTATTTAAATTTTTTTTAATGATTCCTTCTGCACAGTTGGCTGCAATTGCCCTTATTTGAAATGGCTCATTTATCACTAAAAGAGCTGCAGGGCACAGCTACTGTTAAACAGCTCCAACAAATGTACAGCTTAGTGAGACAAGCTTCTTTTTATAAGACTAAAAGATGTTTAAAATGTGCCAAGAAGAGCTTTATGCCAGCCTCTAGGTTTGTTATCCAAATGTTACAAAATTAGAGATCTCCTGAAGCACAGAGTTTGGGCAAAAATAAGCTGATCTCCCTTAGGCTGCTGTTTTTTCCCATCCACAATCAGCCAGATTTTAACAGAACACTTGCTACATATCATAAACTTCAGTAATGTGAAATTTTGAAAAAGTAATCTAAAGTCTGAGGCTTAATCTATACTAAAGCCAAACTTCATTATCTTTGTCAATGGTGCAAAAGCAAAATGTTTTACCTAAAAGTACCCTTACTTTATGAATGGTGACATTTTGCTTATTATGAAGGTAGAACAGCTACTGGCTCCTGCTTCCTGGAGCTGAAACTGTAAGCAAAATGTTTAAAGCAACCTGGCAGTTGCCAACACAATGGAAACTGGTGTAACGCTGCCAATTTACACTAATCTTTCTGAAATGGAATAAAACATGATAGTATGTGACTTAGTTTATGGAATCTCTTATTTCCAAAATTTAAGTGTGATGTGATCAATATATTTGTGGGTAAAGGGATTTAGCATATTTTTGGTAGACAACAGACATGCAGAAATTTTGGAATCTAGTGCCCTCTTTCTTAATGTCCAAGAACTGTAACAACTGTTATAAAAAGCAACAGGCATCAGCTTGGAGCCTGTGCCAGACACGCCGTATCTCCAGCCTGAACTGTGGAGCCTGAACAGAGCAAACCACTGCAGTTACAAAGGGGGTTTTTCTAAAGGCAAAACTACAACACAAATATGGAAATTGCAAATACATACTACTATACCCCAATAATACTATTGCATAGATATTACATGAAATATTTTGGATTGATTTATGAAGATACATTAAACCTTGCTTTATAATGTAAAACTCCATATTGTGTATTTAATGGTCTCACCAAAGGCCCCCACAAGAAAACAGTCAAACCTGTTGCCAAATTCTCGTAAAGAAGTGTGTGCCAGTGCTTTTCCATTTCATTTTCTATACTCCAAATAAATACAGTATGGTATTTAAAAGGTTGGTTTTAGCATGTTTTCAGTAGAAATTACTAGTAATTGTCTTCCATGTTTTGTAATTTACATCTATTTATTTCACAAAGATGGTCTTATGCAAGTCTTTGAACACAAAACAGTGAGCCAAAACTTCTTGTAGGGATTTATGACTTTAGCAAACAATGACCAGTTTTCTGGAAGCTCTGCACAATAAATTACAGAAGCTGTATTTTTTAACACAGACATTATAAAAACCTTCCAAATATGAAATCTACATTTCACAATAACTTTCAGAAACAGTGGTTAAAACAAACGGGTTTCATATCTTGGAATATTACAAGGGAATAGAAGAGCCTTACCATTCTGCCACTAAGAACTGAACTCAAAAAGCACAAATACCTTCCTATTAACTCCACACAGGATTCAGAAGACACATTATCCTTTGCCAAATAAACCAAAACCAACCTATCAACAAACCCAAGCTTAACATATCCACACTCTCCCCACCTCCCCTCCCATGCATTTCTTGAGGTTGTACCCCGATGAAAAGACCAATTTTAAAAAAAATTAAAATGTATGATTATACAAATAAGTCCCATTCTTAGGGCTTGAGTGTCTTCTTTGCCCACTTTATTGTACCAAGCAGTTGAAATTTACTTTTCAGCATTCCTGGTGATGTTCTTATAAGCTACCGCAATTGATATTCCAGAAAGCATCTGCTAGTATTTTGTAATATAAGAAAACAGAGCACTTCCATGTTGGGCAAATAATAGCATAAAGCAGACCACAGAGTAAGGCTAAAGATCAGTTCTGTGCATGGGTAGGTTGGATAGACACTTTCAACAATAAAAAATATCAGAACATGAACGAAACCTCTGATCATCTGCATTTCAGGTATGTATCTTAATCATTAGGTTAATGGTTCTTCTAGCCCAAAAATAATTAGTTCTGTATGTACAATGGAACAAGAACAGGAGAAAATGAACTTTTTCATAGTGCAGCACAGAAATATGTCTTTAAATTAATTTGGAAAATAAAAGCTGCTCATAACAATGCAAAGCTAAACAGAGACTAATTTACTTGGACTTCATGTATCCTTCAGCACAGGCACACACATGCAAAAACCTGACAACAGCACCAGTTATGGTTCCCATATGGTGGAGTGCCTTCAAGTTTGGGTGACTGGCTATACCCCAGTGGTTCTAGATTTTTACAAAAAGTTACAGGCAGTATTCATTATTTACATTTTACTTAAGATGACTGAGTTGCAGTTATGAATTAGCAGTTAAAAAAGTGTATCCTGATTTGCTTAAACTATCAAATATGAACATATAAATATTTTACATAGTTTTTCTAGCAGTCCTATCTGTTTTTTCACCTCCACCTTATTGTGTGTTACATTTAAATTGAAAATTTTCTGGAGTCATCTTCTTCTCATGCAGGTACACATCACTCCCTAGCAAAGTGAACCCCTTATCTGTGATCAGTGCCTTTAAGCATCATCACAGTACACAGAAATAAATGCATAAATAAAAAAATGAATAACTTTACTATTTCTTAGCTAATTATTTCAGAATTCAAGCAGAAATTAAAGGTCAAAACATAAAGGGATCTTTGTATAAGATACTGGAAATCACCTCAGTGGGAAGATCTTAAATGTTTTAAAATATTTATGTACCATCTGCTTGGGCACCTGTGAAGGTAGAATTTCATTGGCAGGCAGAACAGGCATTTTTTAGCTTCACTCTTTACAATCAAAGCCACTGGTATTCTTTTCACAGACCTTAATAAACTTATGTCTCTTTAATGCAAAAGTATTTACCACTTTCTCAGCCAGTAAGCTCTTTCAGTTTTCTAAGGAATTTTATCTCTGCCAAAGCTGCAATCCTCTACTGTGGAAAGCCAGTATTTTGTTTTAAAGGCATTACAAGAAGGGTCACTGTGTTTGTCTCTGAATATCTTCCTTTCTAAAACAATAAAAAGCTTGAACACATTTTATGGCTGCTTTTGATTTGTGAATTATTCTTTCAAAAACAAGACCTAAGTCTTTTCACATTTATAAAGTATTGTGACAAAAATAAAATCTGATTTAATCATCTGAAAAAAAAATCATCTTACATCACAATGTCTAAATTCACTGGTGGTTTTTTACTCCTGTTCATGAAGGCCAACATTAGAGCATGCAAAGGTTTAACCTGCGGATCCATTTCCAAAAAGACACGAAAATCAAAGTAGAAAATTGGCCAAATACAAACTTTGAGGGCAATACTGTGGCCAAAGAGAATAATGAAAATCTCTGATGTTCAAACAGAGCTTACATAGAAACAGGGAAGTTATTTTACCTGATTTAAGTATTCATACAGATATTACTGGAATACTGAATTTTGTCCTGAAGTATGTTACAATTCAGTCCAAAAAGGAAGTTCAAAAATAAAAAAATTCACAACTGACACACAAATATACTTAAAGAATTAAAAAGACAAAAATTCCACCAGTGATTACACTTGTCTAGCTAATTAAAAATATTACAATAATACAAGCAATTTAATTTTTTCAATAAGAATGTATATGAGAACAGAAGTTATGTAGGGCTTGTCAGTTTACCAAGAAAAAGTATCATACATGTAATTGCATAAGATAAAGCTAGACAAACCTTAGGCTACAAATAAGGTGCAAATGTTTTTATGGGGAAGGTATTTAACTACTGGAACAAGTTATGATGTCTCTGGTGGATTTTCCATTGCTGGAATTTTTTAAGTAAAGAGTCAGTGTTTTTCTAAAAGATATACTCTATTCCAAACAGAAAAAAATGAAGCAATGTCTCTGGTTTGCATGAGCAAGACTAGTCAGACTCGGGTATTAAAATGATCCTTCCAGTATTATAATGTATGGACCTACAAGTATGTCACATGAGAATAGTGCCCAGTTTACCAGACTATAATCTTATTTGACCTTTTTAAATATTGGCATATTACCTCTCTTCCAGCCCTGCAACTTCCCCTGTACCACAAGCTTGCTGAAAATCAACATCCAGGAGGATATTAATTTAAATTCAGCTGTCTGAAAGCTAGCTGTTTAGTCTGAGCTAGTCACCTAGGTTCTTTCTACATTCACCAGAGAAAATTAGGCACTTTCATGAGTCTATTCCTTGCAGATATCTTGGGCATCTATTTTGAGCTAGGATAAGTCTTGCAGGTGTCTCTCTCTTTCCATGGCCTATGAAGGTGTCTTAGTTTAGACTTTAAACTCCATACCTAAAAGTGGCCAAAATTAGATGAAAGGAATCCATCCTTAATACTCCAAAGATCTCTTTCAAAATCCTTGGATTCAAGTTAGTTAGATCCACTAATCTAAAACATCTGGCATTATTAGATCATACTCAGTGTGTGCTTCAGTTACGGCTGGACAGATTGAGTTTCATCACCATCATAGCATATAAATTCAACTCATCTGTATTCTTCTAGGAAAAGAAAAATTAATATTTTAATAGCTCTTTCTTATTGCACTATTATTCAGAATTCTGTCATTCCTATCTAATAATGAAATGAACTGTATGCTCATTTTTAAAAGTTCTCCACTGCCTTGGATGGGATTCACTCCATTAAACAAAACCTACAGATACCTACAGCATAGATGTGCAGCTCTAACCTTTGAACCTGCATTGTCATTACAGCCAAAGGAGACCAGAACATATCGCCTGTAGAAACCAAGGTGCCTTATCTTTGCATAAATGTCCAAATTAAAAGAGATGAAACAGTAAAAAAAAAAACTATTCTTCTTCCTTTACTATTATAAGAATTGGGATGACTATTTCAGTTTGGCATGTGCACTGTGTAAACATTTAAAGTTAAGATTAATTACTAATTTGATTAATTTTGTTCTTCCACAGCCTGACTTTGGCTGCTTATTTTCTCTTGTTCTTACTTTTTTCATTGCTTTAATAATCTCCTCAGAGACTTCTCAGAGTCTCATTAGCATCATAATAAAAGACTGGCCTCAACTCTGTAGATGATGAAGCCATTCAAACTTCCTAGGCCTTTTTTACACAGAAATCATCATCATTATCACCACCACCACCACCATCCACAAAACCAAATCTTTTATATCACCTACAAAGTCAGAAATTAACTTCTGCAATAGCAGAAATTAACTTCCATGAGAGATTATCTTTCGCCTTCCTTCATTTGCGAAAGAAGAATGACCAGGAATAATCAGCTACATGTTTTTCATGTGTATATATTTTGAATTTTTTTAATACCTGAAGTCTTTTAGAAGGTATAGTATGAGCAGTTGCATGGGTGCCTGTCCTATTACATCCCCATCCTCACTAACTCA
Organism: Camarhynchus parvulus; assembly: GCF_901933205.1. NCBI lineage: Eukaryota > Metazoa > Chordata > Aves > Passeriformes > Thraupidae > Camarhynchus > Camarhynchus parvulus. The sequence continues at coordinate 16,347,395 of NC_044572.1, read as the reverse complement.
CTTGAGAAACAATCCAAATCTACAGCTTGCCAACATCAGCAAGAAAAAGAGCGACTGTAGCACAGAGTAGCATTGTATTACCTTGACATGGTCTGTAGGAAAATGACTTAAATACTTTCTGGCATCTTCTGATGACTTTACTTCTTCCTTTAAAACATGGTTACACTCATCTTTTCACTACTAAAGTAACTGCACTTCCTTAGTCTCCCATTTCCTCCCCAGTCTTTTTATAGTTTGTCTTATAAGGGCCTCCCTTGGAACAAACCTGTACACTTTAGCTCACAGTTAGACTTCTTTTTCATGAATTAGCTTGATTGTTCTAAAGTTTCAGCAGCAGGCAAATATAGGTGGACATCATTGTTTCTCTGCAATAGCTTTAAGGGAAATGTTCTGCTGTTTCCGTGAATGGAAACAGTGGTGATGGCTTGGTGCTGCTTTCAGTTGCCTGAGAACTTTCCTATGTCTCTCCTCTCCTCTCCTCTCCTCTCCTCTCCTCTCCTCTCCTCTCCTCTCCTCTCCTCTCCTCTCCTCTCCTCTCCTCTCCTCTCCTCTCCTCTCCTCTCCTCTCCTCTCCTCTCCTCTCCTCTCCTCTCCTCTCCTCTCCTCTCCTCTCCTCTCCTCTCCTCTCCTCTCCTCTCCTCTCCTCTCCTCGTCACAGACACCAAGTATAAAGAATGTTGCCTGATATTCCTGCTTATCTCAGCTGTAAACTGCCAAACCAAGAGAAATCACTGGATTTCTCTTCTTCCTTGGTTTCTGGATGGCTGTCTCCAATCTTGAATTCAAATTGATACCTGTTCCTTACTCTGATGTCTATCAATTTCTCTTGCTGTCTAGTGTCCCACATGTCATCTTCAAAAATGCAAATGCATATTATTGCATTGTTACTGCACTGATATTACTGCATCTTTGAAAATGCAAATCTATTTTCCAGCACAGCCATGGATTTTTACTTGAGAAATAGGAAATATGTTCTGGTGCTTGGTAGAAAGAAAGCATTTATTCATCGGTCACAGGTCATAACCATTGTTCCATTCCCGGTCATAAGAACATTGATTGTGGAACTGAACATAAAAGAATAACTTCATAAACTGCCTTTCTAAACTTCCTCCAAAATCCCTGTTTGTCTCCTCAGAATTTCACATGGCAGCCGACATACACCAGTGACTTTCCAAGATTTTTATCATTTAGACTCACTTGACAAAATTGAATGTATTTTGGATGCAGTTACAAATAGGTGAAAATATCCAACACTGGTTCTCTCTCACTGTTGCTTTGTGATTCGCAAATAATGTTTGAAGCAGTAGCAAAATGTGAAATACAACACTCTGATTGGAATTATTTTCTGTTTATAATTTTATTACTGGTTTCCTGGACAAAAACATGTATATATACATTGAATAGGGAATGGTCAGAAAGTCTAATGCTTTGCAAAAGTCTCCGACCAACTGTTAAAGCACTCAGCAACTGTGTCATTCACACAGGCTAAATGTTTCCCTGAAGCATCACACATTCTTTGTATGTGAACACAGCGCATGAACATGTGTTGAAGAACACCTGGAATTAGGCAATCCAGTCACAACTACAGAGGCTGAGACATTAATCCAACTGTGCATGATCACTGAAACACCAGATATCTTGTAAAAAAGAAAAAAAAATCAAACAAATCCAAATAAGTTTCCTAGAAAAAATATGATTAGTCCTGGAATAACCTGTACATAACAACCTCTATATAAATACAAAGCATGCTTTCAGTCAGCTATTCACTGGAGAGGCTAGAAGAATGGAAACACCCAGGCATTCTGTCATTACTGAGAAGTACTGAGCAAAGATATCCAATGGCACAGACAGAGTGCTGTGGTTTCTCTGCTTGTTTTTTCTACCTCTGTTGGGGTCAGGATTGAAGGCACTCCAGATGATAGTTTGTGTTCAGACTCAGGTGTTTATTGTTTCTTATCAATGCTACAGCCACACAGCCATGAGTTCTGCAGTCTTTCATTAGCAAGGCACAAAATGGCTAACTATCTTTTGTTACAAGGTCTTTTAAGGCTAAACTATCCAATTTTGAAATGACACCTAGATTCTTTTCTCTTTTAACCCAATAACTGATCTCTTGAAGCCCACAATGCGGACTTTTCTGCCCAATTACAAAATATCATCCAAATCCATGAGAAGAAGGAAAAAGAAAGTAAAGAAGAGCAACCTGTCTCCACCTTAAAACCTCCACCTTGCTTCATAATTATTACTATATTCTAAAACCCCAAACTTTAAGTTTTCCACCCTGTAATATTACACACTTCTAACCAACTACACACCTGTAATCCCAGTGCTATTAATCAATTTTGGAAGCCTTTTCCTCAAGTCAAATGCAGTGTTCTCTTGTGGGTCTGTGCCTTTCTGCACAGGAAGTTTAAAATTCTCAGCATCCAGGGTTCCAACAGAGTGCCGCAACTGCTGTCTCACCCATGTTGGGCAGACCAACTGAGCAGGCCAGGCGAGACTCAGCCCTCTGACTCGTGCATTTGTGCAATTAAATCTCCACCCACTCTCCCTGCCATCTGGGAATGCCTATCTAGCCTTTCTGAAACTACAGTTATTGCTTCTTGATGGCAATTCCAAAAGTGCCAGCAAGAGAGTCAAGCTCTTAAGTGTTGGTGGATTGGTCATCTGTGCCTTGAGCTGTCATGGTGCATGTGTTGATTTGCTCCATGATCTGCTCAGCTCTGGCAACACAACAAAAGCATTTGGACTAGCACATCTGGAAAATCCAGAATATTGTGAATAATAAAAAACATTAAAAATTTGTTATATTTTTCTGTACATCCCTATTTATCTGGTAGTACAAATTAATGCTTTTTATTTAAAGTGCTTATTAACACTTTAACTAGGACTGAAAAATAAAAGTGAACCTAGAGTGAGGTGGAATTACTCTAAAAGTGTGTCATCAGAATCAGTGTGCTGCAACTTGTATAACCTGAAATCTGCATAATAAAATGAAAGAAAATAGATGACAAGAGGTCAGAAAATGGATTGTGCCAGTTGAACAGAGAGAGAAACAAGATTAAAAAGTCAAAAAATGCTAAAGCTGTAGTACAGCATGTACTCCTCTGTGCTGTATAGCCAATATATGTGACTGTGATAGGAAGGTGTTACTCTCCAGGGCTGAAAGGGTAGCTTAATTTGAGTACGCTCATGTATTGGACCTTAAAGTGAATATTTAAGTATTTTTGACCAGTGGATCCTTTAAGACCAACAGTGACAGATAAACACATGATAATTCAGGACCATTAACTGTGCCAGAACTGAAACTGCTCACAATGAAGTACACTATCATAAATGCAGGCATAAATCAACATTAACAATAACACTGCATTATAAGTCAACTCTTACTGTAAATACATTTACCTGAACATCAAGTAAAATTAAAGGTTTACATACAGTGAATCTTTCAGGGAATTTATGAAAATTGAGAATTCCTACTGTCTCCATCTCTAAAGCCATAATGCTCATCTCTCCTCTGCCAAAGGAGTAACTCTTCTGCCTTCAACTAGTGAGACAAAACTTTACTAAAAAAATCTTTTTGAAAGAAAATTTTGTTCTAAGATAAGATCTTTGCAGAATGTGATTATGCTTAAGTCCTAAAATAAGAATTTTATAAGTAAATTCAGAATTCACCAAAACAGCTCCAGGTAAACTAAGCCTTTGTATTATGGTATCTTAATTTGCCCCCAAATCCAATTACACTCAATGTCTGTCTTACTGCCATGTTAGGCAACCATCCATTAAGATAACCGAACTTCTTTAGAAAAGGCACTTGAGAATGACAAAATGCTGATGTCATGCCACTACCAGCCTAGGTCAGGGTTGAGTACTCTAAAGGTGAATGTCCACATCATAATTCCATTCTCAAAACCCACCTAGCTGTAGTATTTTTGACACCAAAATCCTGCTTCCTAATTCACTAATTAGCCAAACATTTTTAGGATAAAGTTTAGAAAATTTGAGGTACACAGCAGTGTTCAAGAATTATTTCAAATTAAAGATATCTTTTTTTGACCATGCCAAACCTCTTCAATAGTTTGAGCCCCAAATAAGAAAAAGCTTCCACCTCACCTTCACCACTCCGTTTTCATGCATGATGACACAGTTGTTGGGATCCTCTGAAAGCTGATATAAAGCCTGAGCTGTAGCTCTATGAACTAATGGATCCTTTGACTTCAAGGAACGTGCTAAAGGAGCCACAGCCTTGGCCTCTCCAAAGGCAACTCTGTTGCTGCCCCACATGCAACAGTGGGCAATGGCCTCTGCTAAGTGACGTCTTAACTTGTTATTGTTCTGAAGAAGGTAAAAACACGACAAATTAAAGTCAACACACAACAAAAAATTCATCAGAAAGCAAAATTGTATTCCCACATATCTTTAAGGCATCCCAATTTAATTGCAGTACAATTAAAATTGGAGAGAGCTGTAAGGCATAGAGCTATTAAAGTCCCTTAATATTCTTTTTATAGCAAGTGCTGTGAATTTTTATATTATTTCAAATGTACTTTTAGACTGACTGGAAATTAGATAAGATAGCAATAAAATGTAAAATATAGCCCCATCAGTGAGATTCTTCTGCATGTTCGGATTAATTGTTTTCTCAACCCTTTGTGCTGTTCTCATATAGCAGCTGCACCACTCAAAAGCAATATTCTGCAACAGTAACTATTAAAATGAAGCTCATCTTCCAAACCAATTTTAGTAGCAGACACAGACTGTTTTGATGTCCAGTATATGTCCCACAGAGGAATGATGCTACAGCTCTTCCTTGCAACTGCTGCAAAATCTACTGCTCTTATCATAACCCTTCAGTTGGGCATAATGCAGTCTGAAGTAAGAAATTCCAATGCTTTTTATGATATCTTTAAATGTTACTTACTGTGTTTGCTAGCTTGGACAACAGAGGGACAACTCCATGATCTGTCATAACAGCTAAGTTTTCTTGATCTTGAGCTATATTTGCAATGGCTGCACATACACTTGTTAAAACTTCTTTATCCTTTGATTTTAGCAAATTGACTATCAGTTCCAAGCCGCCAACAAAAGATCGAACCATCTCCCCAGAATTCTAAATAAGAATCAAAAGAAACACAGTTTTAAAATATGTTTTAAAAAGAGATTGGCATGACATATTTGTTCAAAACTGGAGATATTGCTGTGTTGCCTTCACCAAGAAATATGGCTATTTGGAACTTGGAGCTCTTTTGATTGATGTATGAGAGTTAGACTATTTTACATATCACCATACAGGCAGAAATTCAATGCCTAAATAAAGGTATTTATCATTTTTCATACCTCAGGGTATAAAAATCTCCAGCTGTCACTTTAGAAGGGTGCAAGTCTCACTTATCAGTAGTATCAAAGTGGCCAGATGGGTGCCTTGCACACCTCAGGGCATCTAACACAGCAACAGACACTTTAGGCTCTCAAAGTGTCTCCTGTTTCCTACATTTAGTCTGACAGCTAAGACAAAGGAATGACAATATTATTTTCTTGTATCAATGCCAACGAGTATTCAGGAATATTTAAGAGGGAAAGTTACACAAGTCATGACAGCAACTGTGGGAGAACCATGATGTACCTCAGAGTATGAAAAATCAATGTAAAATGTGAATAAAGGACACAAAAACTACCCTGGAAAAATGTCTAAGTTTGCCGATAAAAATGAAATAGAAACAGTGTGCCTGGAAATTGAATACAGTGGGCAGATCTGGTCCATTTTTCAAAAAGTTATCATAACGTTAAAAAAGGTTTAGAGAAAGACCACAAGAATAATCACTGGTAGGGAACTATTCTGCAGAAGGAATGACTAATCAACTAGAACACTCAAGATAATAAAAGAAAAAGAAGGAGCAGTGTGATATAGATGTACAGAACCTTGAGTAGAGTGGAAAGGGCACACCAGGATCTCTCTTCCAGAAGAATTGGGATCACCAGATGAAATTAGTAGGTGGCATGTTCAGAATCAAAGTTGCTTTTAAACAATGTACAGTTGAGAAGTCGTAAGTCCTTGGAGCAGGATTGCAGTGGCTCTCAAAAAATTTACATGTTAGGCAAATTCAAAGAAAAAAAGAAAATCCATTAAGGGTTATTCAGTATGAAAGTATTCTTTCTAATTTAGAAATTTCCTGAGCACAGACTTCTTGAAGTGATGTCATAGTGGCACATCTGAAGGTCGTATTGGACAGTCTGGTGTCAAACTGTAATTACATTGGAACAAGAGTCAAGCAGTCAAATGGTTGGCAGTAACTTCATATGATAAATTTCAGCTTGTGCTCCTCAGTGGTGATAAATGTGAAGGGATGGAAATAAAGGTCTGTAAGTGGAATTGCTTTTATTTGTTTCTGTCAACAGGTCAATAGGAGAATTTTGAATAAAAACTATTAGACACTCTTCTGAAACCCTTTGGACTTCATGTAAGTGCAAACATGGATTATATGAACTTCCTAGGGCTAGGTAGTGACCCTGAAGACCAAACATGGTTTTGATTATATTTATTTCTTTTGGGGCACTGATTTAT